>NW_027287316.1:77326366-77926366 GCF_022747635.1 Hetaerina americana
TTCCGATTGACCCCCAAGTGTCAGGAAGTTAGCAGAAGATTGCAATGCTCAGAAAACCGCAGTGGATTGCATTCTTACGGAAGATTTATTATCCATGAGAAATGTATGCCAAGATAGTCCTCAAGGTGCTGTCGTAAGGATTGCTTGTGTGGCAATCCTGCCTTTGACCTCTTGGACCAATGAGAAAACGACCCGAATTATGAAGAATAAATGGAGATCTATGAGAAACAAAATGTAGGGGTTTCTGAGAGAATACAATAATATTACAGAATTTGTTAGCTAAAATTTCCTTCGGCACCGACAGAAAAATGTTTCCATAATTCGATGCTCCGGGACTCGATGGCCAATGGCGAAGTACATACTTTTAAGGGAGCTACGTCATTTTTCCCAAAGCTACGGGTGAATAAAATGTGAACGTACATGCCCAAAGGTCGGATTGATCCAGCGAATCAAATTAAATAAGACCATAATTTATATTAATGCATCGCTTAAACTTAAAATATCAAGCAAATATTTCAGAAAATAAATACTTGGTTGTTCCACATATATATTTTTTTTAGTAAACACGACCCGGGTTTCGACTTACAAAGTCATCATCAGGTCACGTGATGATGACTTTGTAAGCTCCCCTCAATATCCCATACCAAAAATTCTTTTCCCCCGACATCCTCTCCCTCTTTAACCTTACAGAGTAGATATGTAGTCTGCCGGATAAATACGCGAACTGGTGCTATCTGGCGGCCATGATGCGGACTATAGCCCCGCCCACTAGCGGCAGTAGTTGCCTGAGACCCAATGAGCCAACTGTGCTTGGCGGATCGCCGAGCTGTGCGTATGGTGCCAGTAATGTTAGTTCCCGTTGTCCTTGATTTCACTGTTTGTCGAAAATGTAAATTGACGAAATCACAGAGCCACGAATCAAAATCAATTGTTTGGTGAAGTGACGTTAAAGTAATCAAAAAATTACTGAAATTTCGACAGCTGTACATGGTGATAATACTCTGAAAAAAACATTATTTTTCAAGTGAATTAAGCATTTTAAAGATGGCTGACAAAACGCCTCCGATGATGCAAGGCTGGGACGACCATCAACTGCCTGTGTTGATGACAATATTGATCGTGTGCAGTCCCTCGTCCTTACCGATCTTCGAAGAACTGTCCCAATGATAACAGATTAAAGTCACTTAGAAAAATCAACAGTGCACACTATTTTAACCGAACATTTGAGTTTAAAAGAAATGCGTGCAAAAATGGGTCCAAGCTGAGTTGATAGTTCGCCAGTTCCTGGCAAAAATCCAATCGCCATCCTTGGTCATCCTCCTTATTTGCCAGATCCTGCCTCTCGCGACTTTTTCCTACTCACGAAATGCAAAAATGTGACGAGGGGACATCCCTGGGAAGATTTGGACACAATAAAGCAAGGAACGACGAGAAAAATAAAAAACTTAAATACCGAGGACTTCCAAGGGTGCCGTAAACAGTGGAAACGAAGATCAAGTAAGTGCATAGCAGCAAATGGAGAGTACTTTGAAAGGGACAAAATCGATAAAGACTAAAGTTTGCAAAATAAAGTTTTTAACAGCCTCAGTTCGCGTATTTGTTCGACAGACCTCGCATACCGCGTCGGTGTCCACAAACATTATGTACCCGACGATAATTTCTGCGGACTGAAACTAATTGACCCTGAAATAAAAGTGCTTGTAAATATGGTACCGCCTTCTTGAGTACCGAAACTTACAAATAAAGGTTAATGTTCGAAGTATACTCAGCGCCCAAAGCGAAATTACCAATAATAATGCTACTTAATCCAAGCCACCCGTACTGATAGCATCCCCACTTGTAGTTAATTTCAGCATCCTCCTCATCCTCAAAGGGATATTTACTCAGCTAATTAATTGAAGTGATTGGAAGACAAATGTACCAACATACGGAAAATTGGGATCAAATTTCAGTTAATTCAATTGGATGCTCGTAGCGAACTTTCACATAAGTTTGTTTATGTTCTCTTTGCCTTCCAAAATTCTGTCATATCAAAATTATCACCGAGAAATGGAAAAAACGAGTTCACATTATCACAATTTAGGATGACATCAAGCTCACTGGCCATTTCCCATTGGCTCTTCAAACTTCCGCGAACCGACTTCCGCGTATTCAGAGAATAAAAACAATTATTTTCACCAATGCTTATGCAGTAATAATTACGGGATATAGCCATCGTCCATATCCATTGCATGTGACTTTCACATATTTTTTTCGTAATATGAGGGTGTCATAATATGGAAAGGAATCGTTCGAGTGAGAATAAAATTTTACCGTTCCAATAAAAAAATTACGATCAATCCAGACCACTCTTTGGCTGGGTGAGTACTCCCAAGAGACTTCCTTTTGATTTACAAAAAAAACTTTTGTTTGGCGACCAAAACTGGCCATCATATAAATCGGTTACGACCCAAAGAGGACCTTACACATTAGTAAAAATCAATTTCCTCAAAAAAAGATATAAAAGTAATGTACTGTCTGTTTAATTATGAATAACTATTTGCGTAAAACAACATTCCCTCAGTAAATGACAGGTCCGCCATTTTCCCCTAATTTAACTTTTGAGACATTCCCAAGTACTAAGAATACAGTCGGCTGTTATCATAAAATTCAATATTTTATAAATTCAAGTTGGTTGCTAAGGAAGATTTTCTTATTCTCTTACTCTCAGACGCGGTCCCATGGTGTAATGGTTAGCACTCTGGACTCTGAATCCAGCGATCCGAGTTCAAATCTCGGTGGGACCTAAGTTTTTCTGAGGGAATGTGCAGATGAATATTCTCTAAGTATTTCATTTTAATATTTTATTATCGTGAAACCTATCCTAATAAGAATCCTTGTCACAAATTAAACATATCTCGAATTGAAATTTTTTTCTGCAAGGTCCAGCTGAAATTTTTTTCCCTAATATTTAAATTATTCTCAATTAATTCTCTGGAACTCTTGTACTTATTGCACGCCTTCATGAGGTTTTTTCTTTAGGCTATTCCCACATTTTATTCCCAAAATTTAAAAGTGAACCCCAATTCCGAATATTCAATGTGTAGCAGTTAAGTAAATATTGTTCCAATGTTTTTGATATCCATGATTTTTCTTACTCTCTAATGAGACATGTTTTTTAGAGATTCAAGTAAAATAGTCATCAGATAAAGAGTCGTTAAAAAAATATACCTTTTTATCACGCGTGATTGTGACTCTGACTGTGACTCCTAGTATTTTATACGCACAAATTGTATCCTGAAATCCTATACGCAAATTTTAAATCTTATTCCCTATTTTTCTTTTTAAAAAAATAAAAGCGCTCATAAGATTCCAAACCTATTGAAATATCCTCATTTATTTAAAAAAATGAAGTTAAGTGCGAATACACGATTCTACGACATGCTAAGTATGCTTACATCGTATTCATAATCGTCCTTGTCTTTATATGCATGTATATTCAGGTTTTTCATGATTTTTTCACATTTATTGCCTCAGATTTTGCTTTGCTTTCATTGGAAGTTCGATATTTTCATCACATTATCACGCAATCGTATTTCCTCCGATCATCATTTGCCCACGCCCTTCCCCGGAAATTATCTCTATCTAAGTTACACGCTACAAACTACAACGAGGTCGCACGGAAGAAGGTTTTTAAGGCCATTTCGTGAATTAAAGTTTTCCCCAAAATTCGTTCTAGCAATCTTGCACAAGAAAGAAATGCAACTGTCATCAGTACCGTATTCATGTTCCATTCGAATCGACTAGGACGGCTCCTTTTCCATCAAAGTTTCCATTCAAAAGCCCTACTCTGACATTTCTTGGATATACATATAGGGAGAGATTTAACGCTACTGATAAGAACTAAGCAATTCGGATTCGCGTTTGGACATGGCTACCGTTGTAATGGCAATGCATTATATTTTTTGACTCATTATAAACGGCCGATTGTATAGTTTAAAACATCTCCAAAATAAAATAATAGTCAACATTTATTTGCCTCCGACGCATTGTCCCATAAATGAATTGTAAACATGAACTTCAAACGTGTAAAATCAATCTATTTTAATTTTTTTCAAACTACTTTCTATCTTTTGGCGATTAAGTAATGATTAAAGTAGTTCAAATTAGAAACTTTATTCTCAACCCACGATCTAGGTTAACAAAAAAATTGTCATCTTCTCCTTTCTCCAAAATTTATCGAAACCGAGGTTGACGATATGAATTAATTTTTTTGATATTTCTGATTATTGCCCAGCATGCAACTACTAGCCATAACAAGCAACTACTAAGGGCAAACAGTCCTAGCGCAGAAATCAAAAAGCCATTCATTAGTTACTTACGGAGTCTACTTTCCTGCGGTTGTGGTACTTCGATGACAGAAGCAGCAGGAAAAATAACATTGGAAGCGATGGATATGTGGTACTAGAGAAGAATGATGAAAATAAAATGGATTGACACGGTAAGAAATGAAGAGGTACTCGAAAGAGTGAGTCAAAGAAAGAAGGTTACGGAGGGCGCTATTGAGAAAAAAGATATATTCAATGGAAATTCTAAAGCTCGAGAGTTATTGAAGATCACAATTGAATGAAATATGGAGGAGAAAAATCATTGAGGAATAAAGAGCTTTGAAAACGAAGTAATGCAAATTCCGGGTCCTGGAAGCTGTAAATAAATGTAGACAATACTTTGGAGAGTCACTATAAAATGATCCACGGATTGAGACCTGGCAACTACAGAGCTCGGCCCAATCGGCCGTGTGTCGTGCCCAGCAGCGGGGGTAAAAGGCTTCCGCGGTCGTCATGAAACCCTTGCAAGGGAAAAGGGGCAGCAGCAGGGCAGAAGATGCAGGAGAAGAAGACCAATTTAGTTAGAATAGGAACGTGAAATGTTAGGACAATAATGAGGATAGGGAAATTGGTGAATATTAAGCGCGAGATGGAAAGGGGAAAAATAGATATTTTAGGTCTATGCGAGTTGTGATGGAAGGATAGCGGGAATTATTGAAGTGATAATTATAGAATAATATTCAGCGGCGGGGACGAGAGCCAACTAGGGGTTGTCATGGTAGGGAGTGTCATAAATAAAGAGGTACCAGGAAGCATAGTCAACATAAAACAGGTATCGATTAGAATATTACTAGAAGAGATAAAAGCAGAACTAACGAACTTGGTTATTATTCAGGTAAACATGCCACCGAGCAACCATTAGGAAGAAGAGGTCGATAGGATGTACGATCAGTTAGAAGACATGATCGCGTGTGTTCCTGCAGGGACACATTTGTTAGTAATGGGGGATTGGAATGCGACGGTAGGCGAGGGAAAAAATGGTGATGAGGTGGGGGACTACGGTTTTGGCACGAGGAATGACCGCGGGAAGAAAGCAGTTAGGTTCTGCAGGAGACATGGGCTAGTCATCACCAACACTTGGTTTAGACACCACAAAAGACGGAGGTATACCTGGAAAATGCCAGGTGACTCAGGAAGGTATCAGCTAGATTTTATTTTAGTTAGACAAAAGTTTAGGAACAGTGTAAAGAATTCGCACAGCTTCCCGGGAGTGGATGCGGACTCTGACCATAATTTAGTTGCAATGAAATTTAGCGTCCGTTTCAAAAAGATGAGGCAGGGGCGGCGGGTTAGAAAATGGAATGTAGAAGCATTAAATGATTTGAAAAGAAAGGAATACAAACAGGCGGTAGAGGAAATCATGGACGATGGTAAAGGGCTTACTACAATCGAAGAATAATGGGAGAGTATCAAGAAAGGGTTAGCGAAAGCCGCAAAAGGCACTATCGGAACCGTTAACGCTTAAAGGACTAGGAAACCATGGATCACGGATGAGATGATTACATAGATGGATGAGCGGCGAAAATGGAAGAATGTGAATACAGAATTAGGGAAAATGAAGTACAAAGAATTAAACAATAAAAGGAGGCGGGCAACAAATAAAGCAAAAGAAGCATGGTGGAAGACGCAGTGCGAGGATATGGAAAGTCTGCATAGGAAGGGTGAAATCGGTGCGCTGTACAGCTAAGTTAAATCTTTGTCGGGAAGTAAGAAATGGAGATCAACGATAATAGTTATAGATAAGGCGGGTAAGGCAATAGTTGACGCAGGAAAGATCCAATAGAGATGGAAGGAGTATATAGAAAAGCTGTATAGTAATGAACTCAGACCAACAAAGTTAGACATTGAAAAAGAAAATGACGTAGAGGAAGACAGCTTAGGTCCAGGCATACTAGACAATGAGATAGAAAGGCCATTAAGGGAGATGAAACTAAATAAGGTCGTGGGGGTAGATAACATTCCCGTGGAACTTTTAAAATGCTTAGGAAAATGTGGGAGGAAGAGGCTATATGGACTGATCCGTAGTATTTATGAGGAGGGAATCTGGCCGAAAGACTTTATGAGATCAGTTTTAGTTCCTATTCCGAAAAAGGTAAAGGCCACGTCATGTGAGGACTATAGGACAATTAGTTTGATATCCCACGCAGCTAAAGTTGTTCTCAGGATCATAAACAAAAGAATAGAGAGTAGGGCAAATGATTACTTAGGGGATGATCAGTTTGGGTTTAGGAAGGGGAGAGGTACGCGTGATGCATTTGCAGCAATGAGATCATTAATCGAGAGGAATATAGAACACAACCAGGAGGTATTTGCCTGTTTCGTAGATTTCGAAAAAGCGTTTGATAGAGTGAATTGGGAAAAACTAATGAGTATTCTGCAGAAAATAGCAATTGATTGGAGGGAAAGGAGGCTAATCCGCACCCTGTACCTGTCTCAGACTGCTCAGGTGCGGGTGGGAAACGGGGGGTCAGGATGGGCAGTGCTAGGAAGGGGTGTAAGGCAGGGTTGCCCATTATCACCGTTGCTGTTCAACCTGTATGCAGAGGAACTGATCAAAGAGGCATGGGAAGAACTCGAGGTAGGAATGAAAGTGGGCGGGGAATTCGTAAAGTCAGTTATGTTCGCTGATGACCAAGCTTTAGTTTGTCAGTCAGCCAAGGGGTTGCAAGCATTGCTGAGTGAATTGGAAATCCAGTGCGACAGTAATGGGATGAGAATCGATATTAACAAAACAAAAGTTTTCTAGAAAGAAAAAGGCTATGCTTAACATTAAAATAGGAGGGCAAAAGCTAGAGCAGGTAGAACAGTTTACGTACCTCGGTAGTGTTTTGGACCAACATGTTCAAAGTAGTGGGGACGTAAGGAGAAGAATTGCACTAGGAAAAGAGGCTTTCACAAGGGGGAGGGAGTTGATGACGGGGATGTTGAGTAAGGATCTTAAGAAAAGACTCGTAAAAACTTTGATATGGAGCGTAGCTATGTACAGTGCGGAAACGTGGTCATTGAAGCAGGAGGATAGACGTAGAATGGAAGCTTTTTAAATGTGGGTGTGGAGAAGAATGGAGAAGGTGAAATGGACCGAGAAGAAAACAAACGAGGAAGTACTTGGTATGGTGGGCGAAAAGAGGGGTTTTTTGGGAGAAATCCTATGGAGGCAGGAAAAGTGGCTGAAGGGGGTATTGACCGGCAGTGGGATTTTGAAGACTGTGATATAGGGGATAATGTTAGGCAAACTAGGAAAGGAGAAGGTAGGGATGTTGGACGGGATGAAGGGAGGAAAAAAGTACTCAGAGATGAAGAGGGACCTAATGTAGAGTCGGATACTGTATTTTGTTAGGAATCACAAAATGTTTATTTAGTAGCTCCATCGAAAGCCTACCTTAACCGGTAGATTGAGTAATAATATTAAAAATAGTATATATTACTCTGTGTAACTCTATCTACGTATATATGTATTTTTATTAGATATATGAAAGCCTTCAAAACTCTTCTCTGTGTGATGAGAAAACTCAAAGGGAGCATCAGAGCAACTAAGGATAAGGCGTAAAAGACTCTGGTAAGACTTTCAGAGTGCTCATCACTTGCATGGAACCCGTACGAAGAAGGACATAACGAAACTAGAGAAGGTACAAAGAAAGGCTGCCAAATATGTGCTGGGGTAGCATAGGAGGATGGAAAGTGTGACTGAAATGTTAAAAACGCTAGGCTGAGAGCCTTTATAAAGTGGAAGGAAAATAAGCAGACTTTGTGAAATGTTCCGCATTCTGAAGGGAGAAAAAGCTTGGGCAGATCTTAGGAAAGAAGTGGGAAATCCAAATTGTATAGGGAGGAATGACAACGAATTCAAGGTAAAATACTGGGCACAAAGAACAAATACAAAAAATTTCGTTTCTGAATAAAGCAATTGTTGATAGGAACACTTTACCTGCAAAACTATTCGAGCCCTTTCCTAACAGGGGAAATACTTTTAAGAGAATATGTAAACAATTTATATAATAATTTGATTGATGTGTTGTGTAAAATTGATTTCAACAGCTTAGTTTTGATATTTTTTTCGTTGATTGGGAAACTGATGTTGATGATATGGGGATTTTCTTTATTTTGCTTTAGAGATTAATGTTTGGAAGTTTCCTTTTAGTGTATTGTTTTCTTTCTGACTGATTTTATTTCATTTCTTTTGTGATATTGATTGGATTTCGGATGCCATGTTGTTTTTCCAAGGCAAGTTCGATTGTAATACTTGGGACTTGTGTGCCACTTGACATTGTCTTTCTGCAAATGTGAGTTTTAATAATAATAATAATAATAATCATACCGCGGATTGTTCCGAAATATGTGACTGCACTACCAGGGTGGTAGTAGTCGTTTTGCGTTTCAAATTAGGGCAGTGCTGACGTTGAACACCTTAAACGCACCCAAATTATTAAATTAAATCATGAGTGGGTCACATAAAGTGGAAGAGCGAATTGAGGAAGGGCGGTTGATACAGAGGGAGAGGAAAGGGAAATGGACCACGGCTGGGGTCGGTCCTTGGATTCCTTTCCCCTCTCCTTCCGCCGGCTCGAACCCAAATCGTCAAGGCCAGGTGAAAGTGAATGCCGTGGTCGTCAGTAGTCTATTCCTATTGTCTTCGCCGAACGTTTCCCCGATATGAGCCGCGCGATGCACGGGGCGTTCACATTCGCCCCATGAACCTCTCCAAATGTGGACACCGCACCCATGTCGCCTTCCTATTAAGCATACGAACCCCGCGCCATTCCCTTCACTGCCCAACCCCTAAGGGGCGGATTTCGAGTTGGGAGGAGGAATACAGCACTAAGGGATTGACGGGGACACGCCCGCCGGGGCTCCGTGCTCCGTTTCGTCGTCATGCCCCCTTGAAATCCCGTCCACGGCGGTGCAATCTCTCTCCCGTTGCAAATACATTTCGGTCCCAAGCATTATCGGGCCCTTTTTTGCCAAAGTCATTATTTTCTAATGTGACGCATTGAATAGATGGGGAATGGCGTATAATTAACCCGTCATTCAATAAGTCCCGAGACTTATTGAACGGGATATATTTTGGGATGCGCAAGGCATAATTTACATCTAATATCTTGAAACGGGAAAATATATCAATGGTGATTGTTGCAATGAGTTATTGGTGCTTTTGATGGACGAAATCGCAAAAAACGACCGCACAGAATGAAGAAAAAAATCACCTTTCATCAAGACAATGCACCACAGTGCCACAAGTCAATGAAATCAATGTCCTAATTGAACGAGTTGGGCTTCAATCTGCTTCCCCACCACCCACCATACTCTCCAGATCTAGCCCCCAGCGACTATTGGCTGTTTTATGTGATCCCAAAAAGATGCTCCAGGGAAAAACATTTGGCTCGAATGAGGGAGTCATCGCTGCAACTGGAGCTTATTTTGAGAGGACAAGAAGAAATCGATTTAAAAGCGTGGTAACGAAAGTTAGAAAAGCGTTGGAATTATTGTATGACTCTTGAAGGTGATTATGCTGATACAAAAATAGGAATTTTGCGAAGCAAATCTGGTGTTATTAGTAACTCCCGGGACTTATAAACGATGCCCGGGATCTATTGAACGATGTGTAAAATGGTAGTTGGGGGAAAACCCAGTATGACAAAATATCCCATGAATGATTCGAGTGAGAATTGAGTTTATTTACGGAACATGAGGGCATCATCAGGGCTTCACATTATAACAGCGTATGAGGGCATCGGATAAAATGGGATATTTATGTTCCACCGGGGACTCATTTAGATAAACTTATTCCCACGCCCAATTCACGATCACAGAGAGAATAGGGTTAGGTGACCTGAAAACAATACCCAAAGATACAATTGTAATCTCTCTGCTTTAATTTCACCGCAAATCATTACCTTGAGTTCCATATAATAATGGCCGATGTCCTACTAGAGCCCCTTTTACGACATGTAACACTACTTTGGCGAGAAACATCGCACAAGAAGTCTTGAACTTTGGTCCCAATCGATCACAGATGTGGTACAAAACTTAAGCCATAATTTGGTTTGTTGCCACACTGTTTCTTGAATCATACCAGGGTTGAAACGATCGTTCACCCCGCATCAATATTATAAATGTTTTTGCACATAATATCGTGAAGTTATTCCTAACCACCAGACCCAGACTTACAACCATTTCATTCTTTCAGTTCGACTCCCTTTCGATCTCCCATTTAACCGCTCTCAAACTATCCGAGCATATACCAATTCAATGCTTCTCTTTATTTGCAGATGAAAGCCTCATCGGTGTTCTTTCTCGCTGATCCATTTAGCGCAAAGACCAGTTAAGAAGAATTCCAAACGGCTTCTACGGACCGGATGTGCTTCCGATGAAGTTGCTACTAAATGATAAGAGGCCGTCTTCTCTGCCCGCTATGCTCGGATAAGTCCCGTTTTATTTTGTTCATGAAAACCTGCTTCTCAAGCCTGGATTCAATGCACCCGAACTCACTGCTAAAATACCAATGCCAGTACCAAGAAGATTATCTGATCTGAATTAGGCATTAGGAACGCCTTCGAAATAGTCGAGACGACAGATTGGCCGGACGAGAGACCATATTTGTCACCATTCCGAATAATCCCACGCCGCCATGCTACCCCTCCTTTTTCCACTCCACAATTTAGCATAGTCTTACTACGCTAACATAATGGCGACCTCTTAAGAATCTGATCAAGATGAAAGAACTCCCTGGGGCCCTTTCTTGGGGCCCCAGGGAGTTCTTTCACGATTTTCTACATCTAAATCTACATAATACCCCGCAAGCCGCCGCAAGGGCGTGTGGCGGGGGGTGTTAGGTCACCAACCGTAAAAAGGAAAAATACCACATGCAAAAAAAACAACACGGAAAATTACACCCACAGCAGCGCACACACTCATGCAAAAATCCCTTCATCCAATACTCATGCAAACACATATACCGCAAAACAACTAAAAAACTGCACCCCATGATGCAGCACGAAAGCCATCCTACAACACGGAAGCCAGGACACAACAAGCAAGAAATTGAAACACCACATGAAAATGCACCACGAAACACTCTACCCCCAAAGAGTCTTTCATGAGACTTGGCTAAACAAAGCAACTTCCGAGACATTACCGAGGTGAAGAATTCTAACTCCCGATAAAAATAACATTTATGAGATGTTTCTGAAGGAAAATGATGACATCAAAGTAATTAAAATATTTATGCGGATAATTCTCTCTTTGCTCAGACCTCTATAATGTCAACTTGGATCGAGCTGTACTTAAGGATACTTGCACATGCAATAAGTACGGATGCTTTACACTCAATGCACTTAGATGTGATCATGGAGAATTTTCTAAGCGATTAAGACTGATGAATATTTTTCCGAGAAAGCAGGACAAATAAAATGTAGTAAAGTCGTCGCGTAGAGTGCAAAATTCTCATTTTTGCAAAAAAAAAATGACGCGAATACATACTAAATGAACTTTGTAACAACAAAACCAACTCTCTGAGAGGAACAGAATATTTAATTAACATAACAAGTAATTTAATAAAGACGCCATGAGTGTTGAGTTCGGGAAATATAAAAATGTAATGGATGCCGATAGTAAAAAGCGGAAGGGAGAAGTTAAAGGAAGCAAAAAACGTGTACAAAGAGAATAAAGACCGAATATAAAATTACTATATAAGTATAAGCAGGAAATAAAGGTGAGTAAAAAAAGCCAAATAGGAGCAGTGATAGAAAAATACTTGTCTTTACCCCTCATGTGTTTTAGGTGATAAAATTGCACTTCGAACTGTTCAAATGACATAAATTGAAGTTGTGAAAATGTTTACGTAAACACAGTGAGATAATATGAAAGTGGAGTGGTGGAGTTTTGAGAAATTAGAATGGTGTTCCCTATTGACATGAAGAGAGCAATAGACTAAGTTTAACTAAACTGGATAATTAACTTTTTGCGAACACAAAGAAAATCATATGTACCCAGTCCGCCCTATATTCACGGACTGGATCTGCCAGAACATCTATTTCATCTACATCTACTTAATAACCCGCAAGCCTCCGCAAGGGCGTGTGCCGGAGTGTGTTGGGACACCGCCCGTAATTAAGAAAGGAAAAAACTGTATGCAAAAGCCACAATTTTATACCATCCGCAAAAAAATGGCATACACTCATGCAATAGCACAGGAACCCCGACACATGCAAACACTCAGAACATCAAGAGAAATTCAACCGGAATAGAAAATGCCGAAGTGTCTGGAGATATAATGCGTCGCTTACAGAAGGTATGAGTAAGAGAATACGTTCTTGAAACGGGTCGTTAAAAATAATAACGCAACTGGGAAAGATGGGACGGACGCGTGTTGACAGAATTTTCATTCAATGAGCATCAAATTATAATTGAAAACTAATTTAAACTTATAATCAATCGAAAATACAATGATTATCTTCATAAAAGTATTTTCCATAAAAATTCAAATAAATAAGTAAATGAATTAAAGGAAAACGGCAAAAAAGTTAGTAAAATATTTAGCCTGAGTTTGCGATTGATTAACGACCTAGGTTTTCAGGTTCACAGAAGCTTTTGACTGTTTTCAGAAGACAAGTTGATTTACAGAGAAATAAGGACCCCGACAAATTTCGAGCTCTAACCTGACGATTTAGACCAGATATCATTGTGGGGTTAGGAATAAAGAAAAACTTTAAAAAAATCTGTAAATGAGCGGATCGGGATGGTGCGGTGGCTAACGTACTTGCGTTCATCCCAGAGAACCCAAGTTAGAATCACAGGGAGGCGACAGTTCTATTCAGTGGTATCCCGATCCCTACTTGAGGTGCTTTGTGGAGAGCGCGTAATTGAGTACATCGTCCGTTGGATGGGACGCTAAACTGCGAACCCCTAGGCACCTCTCGCTAAGAGTAGGCTAGTGCCCACGCCTTCCTCCTTTCCCATCCTTCCCTAATGGCGCAAATGACCTCAGCTCTCCGTCGCCTCTCCTAAAGCTACTACTGCCCAGAAAATGAGAAAGCAGTGAAGTTTTGAAATAATTGAGAGGAACATCGAGAAAAAAAATTATAAAATAGATGGGACCAAATTATCTTTCTCGGAACAGGTCAAATACTTGAGTGTTACCCTTATATTAAACTTTACATGGGATAAATACATTAGAAGAATGTGCGATTCAGCCTTAAAGAAGCTATGGGTTTCATCAGAAGGGTTATAGGAGAATGCAAATAAAAGGCAAAAGAGAGAGAGAGAGATGTTGATTTGGTTTAGCAATGCCAAATTTGGAATTCGCGGCAAGTTTTTTAGATCCATGGGAGAGAGAGTCATTTCAGAATTAGAAAAGATTTATATAACATTAGCCAGATTTTTGAAACATTGCAATGAGGAAAGAGTAGGCGTGACGGATAGGTTGGAAGAATAGGGTTGTAGTTAGGTCTCGAAGTCAGCAGGCAAGACTTAGACAGAAAATTAAGGTACAGAAAATCTGAGTTTACTTACGACACCGAGGGAATTACAATCCCACCAAATTAAAATGGTAGTTTCGGCATTATAAATATTATAAGGGACATAGACGTCGACTCCAAAAGATTCAAGTACTTTTGTCCCCATTTATTGCATATCAGAAAGCAAAGTCGTACCCAAGTACACAAATACGAGGGTAGGCTGAAAACTAAGGCACGCCTGCTGCTTGTAGACCACAAACAAAATGACCTTCAGAAGCACTCCTGGTGGCATGTGGAAGTAACATTTTCCCTCAACACGCATGCGCAGGTTTGAGGTCGTTATTTTCATCCATTGTATTTTGAGAAGCGGAGGTAAGGAGACGTGTTCTAGTGCTATGCCAACGCGAGTTAAACAGCGTGCTGTTATCGAATATTTAACTCCTCAAAAAGTGACTCCAACAGAAAATCATCGTCGTTTAAAGGCTGTTTATGGTGATGATGTTGTTGATAGGTCTACGGTAAATCGATGGGTAGTAAAATTTCGTGGTTGCGATCCTGTGAAAGACAACTGTTGCTGAATCTCGCAGCGGACGTCCGATCACTACCGCAGACGATAAACATCGCCAATTCGTCGAAGATTTGATTCAAAATTACCGACGAATCACCCAAAAGCGTATCGTAAACCCTATTGGTAGAGTTTGTTGTGCTAAAGGCGGCCTGGCGCCAATTATCTTGCAACATGACAACGCTCGTTCACACACCTCGCGCGTAACTGCAGAGGCACTGCGAAAACTGAAATTTGAACTAATTCCATACCCTCCTTATTCCCCCGATGTTGCGCCTTGCGATTTTAATTGTTTCCTCAACTCATAAAACTCCTCAAGGGTAATCATTACACCTCGGACGATGAATTTAAGGCAACATTCGATAACAGCACGCTGAGGATTTTTGGATACCAGCTACCATGTGTATTAAATTTAATGCATGAAGTAATAGTTTTACGCGCATTGTAACTGCCCTAAAACTGCCACCTCACGTCCACGTGACGGCCTCCGGCGTATTGTATAGGTGTAGACGTAAAATGGCTTTAAAGGTCGTTGCGTCTCATTTTTACTGGGTCGCGGAAGGCAGGATATGGAAATAAGGTTTTGGAGGATTTTTAGCTTCCTTAAACCATGAAAATTCAGGGATGACCTTCTAAGGCAAGGTTACAAAGACCGAAGGATGAAAGGAAACGCTTTTGCCGAGCCTAAACTCCCTCCCTCCGTGTACCTACCATTCCCCGAGGTATTTAACCCACTCCCCAAAAGCACTGGTATATATTTTTCCTTTCCCTAAAGCAAATGAACTCAAAACTAACTCTGGTGCCTCGAACAACGACAGCACCGTGAAGAGAAAGACTGCGGAGTCGTCCCAAAAGGTTTGCTTTTGAAACGTGATGGTAATTGTCTGGGAAGAGCTCCTCCGGACACCACTCATCTCCATTCGGAAAACAAACTCGGAAAGCCAGGCCGACCGTGCCTCTCCGCGCGGGTAAATACGGACGAGAATCCCCAATCCTCTCGAGGCATTTTCCGTTAAACTTGACGGTCGAATGCGTGCGTGCGGACCGACAAAACTTGAATGGCCGACCGGAATAAACGGCCCTCGTAGCAGGTGATTCGAGAGGCGAAAAGCTGCGGAGCCGTGGACCCCGAACGCGCGTGACGGATCAACAATGCAGCGAGCCCGCTTGAAACCCACTACGGTCAGTTTCGCCAGCTGGAAACGCCAATCTCAATAATGTATATCCTCATGTTTTCCCTCAAAGATAAAGTATTATAAGCGCTATGATTAATTCATATATTACATATGTTATTCAATTTAAATGCCTTTAAAATCTATATTTAGTTGATGAGGGTAGAGAACCTTGCTATTCATCATAAAAAGGTTTATTATTTTTTATGACCATAGTTTCAATGCTACGCAACACCACCTGATGATGATGCGCAGCATTGAAACCATGGTCATGCAATACGTAGTCTGTACAAAAAATACACGAACTGGTGGAATCTGGCGGCCATGACGCGGACTATATTGGCCCACTAGCGGCGCTAGTTGCCTGAGCTCCGATGAGCCGTCTGTGCTTGGCGGATCGTCAAGCTGTGCGTCTGGTGCCAGTTATGTTGGTTGTTGTCTTTGTTTTCTGTTGTCCTTTGTTTCTGTTGCTCTTGCTCTTACTCTTTGTTGAAAATGGAAATTGATGGAATCACGGAGCAACGAATCAACATCAAGTTTTGGTGAAGTGCGCTAAAAGTTATCAAGAAATTGCTGAAATATCGACAGCTGTACAAGGAGATAACGCTCTGAAAAATAAATTCGTTTTCAAGTAAATTAAGCATTTTAAAGATGGCTGACAAAACGCCACGGATGACGCAAGGCCGGGACGATCTTCAACCACCTGTGTTGACGACAACATTGATCGTGTGCGGTCCCTTGTCCTCACCGATCGTCGAAAAACTGTCCGAATGATAGCTGATGAACTGAATTTAGGAAAATCAACAGTGCACACTATTTTAACCGAACATTTGGTTTTAAAAATGTGTGCGTAACTGCTGAGGTTTATCATTGATTGTTCGCCAGTTTTTAGCAAAAAATTAAACCTTTTTATGTGGAATAGCAAAGTTTTTCCTCTACCCTCATCATTTAGGAATTCCACAAAGTTAAGCCTGAAACTGTTAAGTTTATATTTAGTGCAACAAAACGTTATCTTCTTATGAATATGTCTGCTTCTAAAAGGGGTTCATGCCCTTTTTCCTTCCACTCACATTCAAATCAGCACCATTCCTCAACCTCTCCAACGATTTTATAATTCTCCTTTTCAAATCGTCGTGCTCACCTTCTTGAGACTGGTCTTTCTATTGAAATACTTAATCTTCCGCGAGAGCGATAAAGAACAAAAATATTTGAGAATAGAAAGTCTTTCATTTTGGGTAACCATTTTGTTACCTGGCGCCATTACATGAGATAGCTCTCAAATAATTGCAATGAAGTTAATCTTTAATTAACTTACCGTTTTTCAATGTGAATTTTAGCGAAGATATTATTTTTTAGGAGTTAAATAACAATGAGTCCTAAGCGTTTATCTCATCCAATATCCACCTGGACTAAAAGAATTCCCTTTGTAAAAGAGCGTTCATAAATCTCCAATTATTATGCATTGAGGAAGAATTAACTTAAACATGGTCGGATGCGTAAACGTTTCCCACGGCTGAGAAACATACTCCAAGACAGGGATTTTATTTAATGAAAGTAATCCCTCCGAAAAATTTAATTTGATTAAGTTGTCTGATGCTCGAGATAATTTCAAGAAGATATCGGAAACACATACTAGCACCTCATCCTTTGTTTCCGGAGTACTTTTTTTTCATAGCAACCATTAATTAATACGTTTATATTATATCGATTCCAATTTGTTCTTGCGTATCATTTTCTTCAAATATTAACGGACAAAATCTCCGTAAAGGGCGACGGTAGAAATGAAACAAATGCGTATAGTTTGGATCGTTTCCATGTTTACGACGGAAACTAGTTTTCATTTCAGAGCTTCTTTGTAAGATTTATCAGACCATGCAACAAATAAAATAGACAAATTTTGACGTAACACATTAAGCTTTTATGAATGCATGTAGTTTGCGGCATTCCTTACGAGATAGCTAAAGTTTTGAGATATGCAAGGGAAAAATACAAATACCTGATAGGAAAAGCGTAAATAAATAATGAAAACTCTGCAACTTATGAATCTATTACAAAACTTGTGAATTTTAGAGGGCACTCACGAATAAAATATGGTCGTTCTGGTGGGGAAGTATTAGAAAAGAAAAACGGTAAATCCACAACCAAGAAACTTTCGTCTCATTGTTTCTGAAGCCGTTTTGTAAGATAAAGAGAATGTTTTTTTCTGGAATAGATTCTAAAATTTGTATGATAGTCATTTGAAAATGTAGGGCAGGCTTAAATACCCCATCCTCCTCACCTTAATCATTATCTTTTGCGCTTCGGGGCTGTAATCAAACCTCACCTATCAGACTAACCTATGAATTAATGACAATGGTTGTCAACAACCAGTGTGACCATCATATCACCTAATTAATGCCTGATGGTGCTGAGTACTTATGGGCATATCAAAACGTACTCTCAAAAGTGTACAAACAATAATATGGCTTGATAATTGATACGAATTTGCTACATCTAAAACGCAAGCTAGAATTAGCGTTTCCATATCCCATATTCATTCATGTGTTACCTACCAAAAGGAAGTGTAACCGCTAAAATTAATATCTTGCTGTCACTTTCGAAAACCCTTTATACCACACCACCTTTGATATCAAGACCGTATCGCAGCTCAGTAATTTGAGAATTTGCCGATTTTTACTTTCACTGTGGCTGTAAAACCAATACTCGCAAGTTCAAGACCAAAGACTTTTAACGCAGAAAAAATAATGAAATTACACGCAAATAATGGCCAACACTTTGCATTTTTTATCGTGTGTATAGTGTTCACGCGATTGTCTCAAGTACTTTAGATCATTTGTTAACTCAATGATTCGTTATGATTATAGCCTCGTAAATTGCGCGATAAATCAACCTGGCCTAGCCTCTATTTCGAGGTTGATCGGATTGATTTTTCCCACGCGCACGCCAAAGGACGTCTGGAGAGCCATAAGAAAAAAAATGGAAAATTTCGGTGAGAGAGGGCCTTCATTTCGTCCAAACGAATCATTTCCTCTGCCCCATACCCTCCTAATCACCTCGAATATGAGACATACCATTCGGGTGGCGGCAATCAGCCACCGAACCAAAGTGAGGCAGACGCTGGGTCAGAGAGGAAATTCGCGGACATTCACCGATGAAGATGATGGGAAGCTGAGACGAGGAAAGGGGAGTCGGAGAAAAACGCGAGAGATTAGCGAAGAAGACCCGAAGGACGAGAAAGAAAATGACATAAAATAAGAAAGAGTGGCGGAGATGAAGAGCGAAGGAGATGCTGGGCGAGGGACGCAATTACCTAACCGGGGAGCGAATGAGGTTGTTAAGTGCGTTGATTGGTCGTCAGGGGGAAAGCGGGTGCCGGACCTACATGGGAGAGGCGTGCTTCTAAAGGGAACAAAGAGATTTGGGCCGGGGAATGGAAGTGACGCGAGGAGAAAGTGAAAAAAGAGAGAAAGAAAGAGAAGGAGGGAGAAATAGCAAGTGTAGAAGAAGAGTGCCTCAGAGTACTATGCTTGGGGCGGTGCAGTTTCCAGAAGCCGGGCTGTACTCGCATTTAAAAAGGAGGGTGTAACTATTTTACGACTCCGGCCCTGCTCTGCAGGCACGCACGATAGTTAAAATGCCTTCAGCCACATTATTTTTGCCTTCTCCCTAGGCGTTCACTTCGTAACGAGAGTATTACCTAGACTCTTACTGTAGGGGTGCAGAGGTTACGACTATGGGGTTCATTTCTCTGGGGCGGGTCTAGCGCTGAGCCAAATCGGGAAGACGAGATATCGTCCCTCGCCTCTACTTTATTTGATGGCTGAAAAGAGATAATAAAACCTGCAAATAACGGTCAAGTCCAGTTACTATCCATAAGTTTCCTTCATTCATAATGAACTGAATTAATTATATTATATTGTTCACCTCAATCACAGCGTTAGTCACATCATTTTGGGTCTCCATAAATAGTGAATTTACATAAGATTTGAGACAACTTCTCACAATTTGAGTTGATGTATTATCAAAGTACGGATACTTGTGTAATATTAGTCAAACCTTTTCATTCACTACTACAAATAGAAGTAGTAGTCCCACATGTTTAGAAGAATTAGATATTTATTAATATGATTAACAAAAATGTTGCTTAGTTTGAAAATTCACAATCTTGAAATAAAAGAGTAATAAAACACAAAATATATCTCACTTCCTAATTTAAGCGATTCGATAAAAAGTAGGTTTCACAGCATCAAAAATTCATGATACTGAACACATAATAATTAGTGTAAATAGCCAGAAAAGCGCTTTCAATGTATTCTTCCCAGCAAGCATCTAAAATCGCGAAATAGAAGATTTGAATTCAATCCATGCAGTGTCTGCTGCTGAATTTTAAGAGTGGAAAAATGTTAAATACTCGTACACGTTATTCTGTGAAAATATGACAACAGCTAAGTCTTTAAGTTTCTCGAGGAGCAACATTATATAAAAAAACGGGTGTTTTAGCAAAGTATCCACTTCCCCGAAAAAGACAACTAAATTTTCTCCTTCCATTCCTAACTAATTCCGTCTGTGAATGTTCGAAATCATTTTGATCGAGAGGAATTGCTTTCTTCTGTACAACAAAATCTTATTCATATTTTTAAGCCCGCCTCTATTCACATCATCTCAAGTTTATCTCCCAGTAAAGCCAAACTAGCACGAGTTTGCCTCGACTTCATTACATCGACATTCATACTCTACGATTCACCAAATGGGTGACTGGCAGAGGGTGCAAGTTCCAGGTGGGAAGAGTAAGTGATAAGGGAAGATATGAGTGAGGAAGGGGAAAGGGAAAAGTATTGGTTAAAAAATATTGTTTAAATTAATTCGTGAAAAAGTCCATAAGCAATTATTTACCGAGTTTCTTCAACAATAAAGTACTCTTCTCCTTAACTGCCATTTCACACCAATTGCTTTATGCTTTAAGGTACCCGAGAAATTTTCAAAAACACCAACTTTCAAAATTAATTAAATAAATTAAACGTTCAAAATTACACCAGAGCCTAAAATTCATCTGAGAGAGATATCCATCAAGCAATAAAAAATTAAAGATTACCAAGTACATCCGGCATATTCATTCATTCAATATTGAATTAGTATTCATGTAAAATATGAAGTTGTTTCAATGCATCGCTATCAAATATCAGATTTTATTTGAGTAGCTTTTTTTCCTTTACAATTTCACAAAGAGCATTTTTTTAATGCTTTATTTTTTAGATATTTTCTTTATTCTTTATCGCAAACGGACCTTATGAACAAATTTAATTTGCATTAAAAACTAAATGTATTTTGAAATTTTTAAAATGGTAACCGAGGATATCACGAAAATTATCCACGAACCATTAGTTGATTATGAGCTGTCATACGTAAGTGTTTTAATTTGAAGCGTGGCCCCCTGACAATTGTTCTTCCAACAAAGTGGCCTAAAAAATAAACGTTTGGACACCACTGCTCTACCGCCTTGTCTATTTAATAAAAATCCGCCTTTCCCATGACGTTTGAGTACATGAAAATTTTTGCATCGACAAAACGAACAATTTCCGACGCATCAAAAATCATTTAAAAAATCCATCGGAGAGGCCAACCGAATTATCTCTGTATTTCTATTACCCTGTTCTTCCGCTCAGAGTCTTGTTTCATTCATGTGTTACCAATACGTAGTGCTCCAGTCCAGAAAAATAAGTCGTAAAACAGCTGAACAATTTTAAAATTTGAAACCCCTATTGATAACAGCGAAGTGCACACGCAAAAGGAATTATTTTCGTGAGACGGTGTCCAAAATGGAAAATATTAATTGGTTAATATTGTGGAATGGTAAAAAAAAGAAAGAAGGTATTTTTTTTATTCCTTTTCCGTTTAATTAACTTGTAAATCTCCCTTGGTAACTAATTGCATTGGTAGTTTTGGTGAGAAGCATTGACTTAGTTCACAATTATTTAAAGATGTTTTAAGAGTGCCATACCAACCGTCGGGATCTTCAGACCAACTGGGTTGTCCATAGTTTGGAGACTCAAGTGATGCCTTTGGGGGTACCCCAGTTGAATGGAAAGCGTGTGACCTTCCGAGAGGCAAATCGTTCTGAGAAACGCCAGATGGCATGGTAAAATGAACTTCCAACTGCCGTTTCACGATAGCAGATTATGAGAGCGATCATTGCTCTTGGTTTTTGTTGAAAATTATTTAATACTTGAATATTCATGTCCTGTGTCATTTATTAAAAATTTTCACAATTCATAGCACGACTGAAAATGTTAGTTTTTCCACAAAAAAAGTAAAAATTGGCCGAACGACGTCATTTCTACCTACAAATATCCTGGAGACTACGGAATCCAAAAACGGTTTACGAATATTGCACACATATGTCATATAATCGTAAATTTCAGAATATGCAAAAATGAGCCAATCTTGGTTTTGGGACGTAACGTATGGAATTTCCATACGAGATAAATGACGTCTGGTGATTGAATTTTATAGGGAATAACCAAATTTGTTGCAGTTATCTTTAGCTATCAGTACTGTCTCAAAAGATAATTGAGTACGCAGTGGCGCAGGTTTGGGGAGAGGGACAATGGTCATCCAACCATCCTATTCTGACCCCGCGTCAATAGCTGCCGACTTGCCACATTTATTTATGAGTGAGAGGTGGTGATGGTCTCTTCGTCTAGTCAAGTGGGTCGAGAATATATGCTAATCCCCCGTATCCTCGCCGTTTCCGAAAGGGCATAAATACATTAAGTGAGATGATTTAGAAACCAAAAAGTCACAAAAACATTTTCTTCCACACCTACATAGGCTAATGTAGTATTCGTCTAAGCTACATTTGCCACGCATCAACACTAAAACACTTGCCACGCACCCTCCCCTCCTTTCATTCACGTTGGGGATTGGGATAGTGAAGTGGCTAACGTGCTTAATACCCACCAATATGGCCCGGGTTCGAATCCCGGTGGCGATAGACATTTTTCAGAGGTATCTCGATCCCTACTTGAGGTGCTTTGTGGCGGGCACTTTGCGTGAGTACGCCGTCCGTCGGATGGGACGTTAAGCTGCGGACCCCTTGGCACCATTTGTAAAGATTAAGCTAATGCGGACGCCGGGTTTCTCTCCACCCTTCATCCTTTCCTGTCCATCCCCTATGGTGCAAATGACCTCGGCTGTCGGTCGCCTCCCCTAAATGCTACTAATACTCCTTTCATTCGTCAACTTTCACACCACCCATCAACAGCCACTCCCATCCGCAAAAATGGAAGAAGGGACCGTTTGGTCTCAATTTCGCCCAAATTAAGACCTCCTCTAGCTATCCGCAAAAATCCTTTCAAATATGCTTTCCACCACTCTACAAAATGTATTCATCATCTATATGTATATATTATTATTTGGAATGACAAGCTGACATTTAAAACTCTAAAATTGAAGAAGTGCTTTCTACGCAAGGTTTGGCGACCTATTTGTAAAACTTTCTTTTTTAAATAATCTTTATCAATATCTAAAACACTGATTTCCGATTAAACTCAACAATGACTGTAACCCCTTTGCTGACTGGAAAATCATCACTTGATCATCCACCATCCTAATCGATTTTATGAATTGATCACTGAATTTCTATCTCTATCATCTTCCATCGCTAAGTGATACACTACTATATCCAGATGCAGACGTGATATTTCTATCATTTCTTCCCCCTATACGTTAAAAATGACGGGTGATAATGAAGGCGGCCTAGCCTCTCTTCCGAGTGTAGGGGACTCACCCCTCTTTCTAACACTGTCCATCCCGACTCCTCAAGCCCCACTCGAACCTAAGCAGCATGAGAAAAGTACACGTCGCCGGTAAGTCGCCTATCCCTCCAATCTACTCCTGCCTTAGGTAATGCATCAATTTACACCAGTCAGCTTACTCTATCTAACTCCCTCTAAATCTAAAAAACAGAAAAATACATCTACATCTACTTAATACCCCGCAAGCCGCCGCAAGGGCGTGTGGCGGGGGGTATTAGGACACCACCCGTAATTTAGAAAGAAAAAAAAACACATATAAAAGCCACAAATTTATGCAGTCATCAAACAAAACATGATATATATTCATGCAATAATACTTACACCCCACACACATGCAAGCTCTCAAACTACCAACTAACATACAAGTGCACCTACAGATACACCTGATGTCTTTGCAATGTTAAATTTTGTTCCGACTTGTAAATTCAATGTTTTTAATATTTCTAAAGTGACTTCGGTTTCTTGCTATTATGATTTCTGATTGTTCGGGGAAAGAATGAGTATTTGTATCTATCTGTACTGGAATTAATCTCCAGTACAGATTTTAGATTTTAGTGGGGAGTCTATCTCCAATTCTGATTTCAGTGGGGAGTTAAGGACATTTTGCCTCGTGACAGTCGGGTAAGTGCACAGTAGTATGATGTACTTGGGTCTATTAAAAAGCAGCCCAGAACCGGTTAACTACTGCTAAATTAACAATAGATCTAAAATCTCAACAGTTAGCCGAAACAAATCCTTTTCATAGATGATAAAGTTGTCACTGAGTTCCATTTAATTGACACCTAACGAATAAATAAATTCCCTAAGAAGACATTACAGACATTGTGGCCTTGATTTTTAAGAAAGTCGTGTTAACGCTAATTTCAACATAGCTTAGATGTAAAGTTTCCAAAGAAACATAAGTTTACAATCAATAATCTGCCATATCTAATTTCCTCTTTAAATTATAAATCAATCAATCACTAAAATTCGCTTCAGGAATGTAAATCTATTTAATTCTCCAAAATTGCCTTTTCCTTACTACGATCGTGGCATGAAACATCTCTGAGAACTTTAGGAGGCAAGTCAAGATGTTTCCTCGAGACGTGAAGGAAAGACGCGCGCCATCTCCCAGCTTCAAGCACATGTCGAATGTCAGCAAGAGGATTGTCATGCCATATCCTCAACGCCGATGGCCCACTCAAAATCAAGATGCGAGAACTAGTTTCGTTAACCCCCCCCCCCCTCTTCCCGCAAGAGATCGAGCAAACCTCCCTTCCCTGAAGGGTGTGTAAGAGTTTCCACGTTAAGCAGAACAGACTGCCGCAAGGGGTGCGTGGGCCATCGGAGGGTCGGGAGGTGGGCGATGTCTCCCTTTCGCCTCCGCAGTTACTCATCGTCGTCCCGGGAAACTTCTCCCGGGCATTTTTCTTCGGGGGCCAAGTCGAGAGAGTATATTTCCTCCTCCTCACTACTTTTTATCTTGAGTTTCTTCAGCCGGAAGAGGGGTGAGAGAAGTTCGTCCTATCCGTCGCAGACTTCCCGCTCTCCCACCGACTTGGCCCACACAAATTAGACATTGGCGGAAACATTAGTTGTATCTATTGGTGTGCCAACGGAAAGCTTTAGCGAAAGGGAGAGCGGTTTAGCAGTTGGATATTTTGGGGTTAAATCTTCCGGTGCTTCATCCGACGTTTAGCCCATAAGTTCCCGGTACCATTTGCAAAGAGGAATTATAATTGCGCGATCTAATTCGGTTTTCCTGTCCCCCAGGGAAGTGTAATACGGTAATTTAAGTTTGTCTAACAATAAGTTGTTACACAAACTTAAATGCTATGCTATCAGTGAGAAAATTATTAATTGGATTGGAGTCTTCTTATCAAATTGCAAACAAAGAGTAGTCATCGATTGGTTGCGCTCAACGGATAGAGATGTAACTTTGGGCGTCCCCCAGGGAAGTGTAATAGGGCCGCTTCTCTTCTTAATTTGTATTTATGACCAGTGTACACGTTAATAGCAATCTTAGATTATTGGCTGACGACAAGGTGGTATACAGGGAAAAAAAGGAGCCAACTAGATCGTGAGCTACTCTCTGAAGACCAAGACAATATCTCGGATTGGTGCGAGGAATGGAGATTAATGTTTAATATAGACAAATGCGCAGTTTTGAAATTTTGGAAGAAAGGAAGCGACGAACAGGATATATACTACGAAATAGAGGAGTCAAGTGCCAACTACGGCCAATCTAGTGACAAATTTGGGACTACTTCAAACACCACGCCTTTCATAGGGAACTCACATCAGGACAATATGCAGATCCGCTTTAAAGGAACTCGGCTTCATTAAACGGAAGGTGGTGAAATGTAATGATAAAATTAAATAGAGTTGTTATTTGCTCTAGTTAAACCTCATTTCGTATATGCTGTAAGTATTTGGGATCCTTGGAAGAAAATTTGGCAAGAAGAGCTGGATAAAGTCCAGAGAATATCCGCCAGATTCGTTAAAAATTGTGATAACAAGGACGCAAGTGTGGCAGATCTCTTCGGGGAATACGGCTGGGAGCCACTTTAAATACGAAGTTTAACAAACGAGTTTAACCATGACACTGAAGGAATTATAATGGCCCCACACTACTAAGGTAGATCAGACCACAAAGATAAAATAAGGGAGATAGATTCCAGGACAGATAGATATCAATATTCATTCTTTCCCCGAACAATCAGAAATCATAATAGTAAGAAACCAAAGTCACTTTAGAAATATTAAAAACATTGAATTACAAGTCGGAGCAAAGTTAAACACTGCAGAGTTGTTAGGTATACTTTCAAGTGCATGTGTATGTTAGTTGGTAGTTTGAGTGTTTGCATGTGTGTGGGGTGTAAGTGTTGTTGCATGAATATATGCCATATTTTTTGTGGATGCATGAATTTGTGGTTCTTGCCCGCGGTTTTTTTTCTTTTCTAAATTACGGCTGGTGTCCTATCACCCCCCGCCACACGCCCTTGCGGTGGCTTGCGGGGTATTAAGTAGATGTAGAAGTAGATGAAGAAAGTACATTGCAAACACTACCATGAAGTAAGCCAATTAGCATCAGATAGGGTAGGATGGAGGGCTGCAGTCAACCAATCTCAGGATATTGCACTCACATCTGCATTACAATCGTGTACTGGGACAAAAAGTGCCGTTTATAATTCTTGTTGGCCCACCGACACCATTATAATAGATTAAAAGAAATAGCAGATGGTAGTTTGAGTGTTCGCATGTTTCTGGGGTGTAATTGTTCTTGTATGAATGTACGCCATGTTTTGTTTATCGATGGTATAATGTGGTCGCTTTTGCATGCGTTTTTTTCTCTTTCTTATATGCGTGTCCTAACACCCCCCGCCACACACCCTTACGGCGGCTAGCGGGGTATTGAGTGTATGTAGATGAAGGATTGAACGGTTAATGATGCTGATTAACGGACATCAAGTATCAACAATTGAATTAGGCTCATAAGAAACTTATGAAAATATGGTTTCTCCGCAATTTTAAATGGTATTCATTAATTTTCCGAAAGTCGGAAACTAATTACTTCCTTTTCGCAATTTTTTCCTCCCAAAATCGAATTAATTTAACAAGTAATTAATGACGTATCTGATATCAGATTACCGAGCATGATAAACAAGAATAACTTTCGCCGTTAGAAGCAGAGGTTTCGGGAATTGGAAATTAGTTGGAGGTCTTCAGTATAAAAAATTATATTTAGATTTATTTTAAGCTACGTAAAAATTCGTGGAACTGATGGCGTGAATCTGGCTTCCCTCGGAAGATTTTAACTTGTAAAAAGGATAGCATAGAAAAGAATGAGAGGGCGTGACAAGTCTTTCAAAGATGCGAAGAAATGCTCCCGGTACTAAAAAAAAGATCTCCAAGACGACGCAAACAGTCTCCGGAAACAGAGCGAGCAAATGACTGGATTGGAAAGAAAAGTTATTCCTGCATTCCCGCATATTTTTTAGCTTATTACATTGGACAGGATTTGTTTCAATTTTTTTCATTTTGAACCTATGAAATTTGCTATTGACCTTATTAGAGTACTTATATACTCATATACTCGAACTATGGAGAAATATTTATTATCCACATACTTGGTATGAGGCAAATAATGAATACAATAAATATTGACATCCTACTGTATATCTCTTACTTGAGAAAACCTTAGACACATATCCCAAATTTGGGAGACATCCAAAGATTTAAATGGAATTTGCGAAGACAGACTACAAATATAGTATACGAGATCATATCCAGTTGGTGTCTAGTATGCATACATGGGATACGATGATTTTAGAACCATATTTAACAACATACCAAGCCCTTTGGGATTATTATTAGGTAATCTATCGGTGAAGGTAGTTTTTTGAATGGAAACAGCTCCTAAAAAAATATTTTGCGACTCTTAGGAAAAAAACAATATCCAGCATGCTACTCTACATCAGGTCCCTCCTCATCTCTGAATACCATCTTCCTCCTTTCATCCCGTCCAACATCCCTATCCTGTTCCTTCCCTTTCCTCGTTTGCCTAACATTCTCCCCTTTATCACAGTCTTCAATATCCCACTGCCGGTCAACACCCCCTTCATCCACTTTTCCTGCCTCCATAGGATTGCTCCCAGGAAACCCATCTCTTCGCCCACCATACCAAGTACTTCCTTGTTTGTTTTCTTCTCTGTCCATTTCACCTTCTCCATTCTTCTCCACACCCGCATTTCAAAAGCCTCCAATCTACGTCTATCCTCCTGTTTCAATGACCACGTTTCCGCGCCGTACATAGCTACGCTCCATATAAAAGTTTTTGCGAGGCTTTTTTTAATATCCTTACTCAACGTCCTCCTCATCACTCCCTCCTATTTGTGAAAGCCTCTTTGCCTAGCGCAATTCTTCTCCTTACATCCCTACTACTTTGACCGTGCTGATCCAATGCACTTCCGAGATACGTAAACTGTTCTACCTGCTCTAGTTTTTGACCTCCTATTTTAATGTTTAACTTAGCCTTTTTCTTTCTAGAAAATCGTATAACCTTTGTGTTATTGATATTGATTCTCATCCCATGCCTGTCGCACGGAATTTCCAGTTCACTAAGCAATGCTTGCAGCCCCTAGGCTGACTGACAAACTAAAGCTTGGTGATCAGCGAACCTAACTGATTTTACGAATTCCCCGCCCACTTTAATTCCTACTTCCAGTTCTTCCTATGACTTATTAATCATTTCCCCTACACACAGGCTGAAATGCAAAGGTGATAATGGGAAACCCTGCCTTACACCCCTTCCTAACACTGCCCATCCTGACTCCCCGTTTCCCACCCGCACCTGAGCAGTCTGAGACAGGTACAGGGTGCGGATTAGCCTCCTTTCCCTCCCATCTATGCCTAATTTATTCAATATACTCATTAGTTTTTCCCTATTCACCCTATCAAACGCTTTTTCGAAATCTACGAAACAGGCAAATACGTCCTGAGTGTATTCTATATTCCTCTCGATTAATAATCTCATTACTGCATTGGCATCTCCCCTTCCTAAACCCCTAAGTAATCCTTTGCCCTACTCTCTATCCTTTTGTTTATGATCTTAAGAACAACTTTAGCTGCATGGGATATCAAACTTATTGGCCTGCAGTCCTCACATGTTGTAGCCTTTACCTTTTTCGGAATAGGAACTAAAACTGATCTCACAGTCTTCCGGCAAGTTTCCTTCCTCAAAGATACGACGAATCAGCTAATATAGCCTCTTCCACCCAAACTTTCCTAAACATTTCAATAGTTCCACGGGAATATTATCCACCCCCACGGACTTATTTAGTTTCATCTCCCTTAATGCCCTTCCTTTCTCATCGTCTAATATGCCTGGACCTAAAGCTGTCTTCCTCTACCTCTTATTCTTTTTCAATGCCTAACTTTGTTGGTCGAAGTTCTTTACTATACAGTTCTTCTATATATGCATTCCATCTCTCTTGGATCATTTTTGTGTCAACTATTATCTTACCCGCCTTATCTCTAACTGTTAGCATAGAGCTCCCTTTCTTACTTCCCGATAAAAATGTAACTTTCCCGTACAGCGCACCAATTTCACCCTTCCTCTGCAAACTTTCCATATCCTCGCACTGCGTCTTCCACCATGCTTCTATTGCTTTATTTGTTGCCCGCCTCAATTTATTGTTTGATTCTTTGTACTTCATTTTGCCTATCTTTGAAAAAACTTTCTTCCATTTTCTCCGGTCATACATCTTTTTAATCATCTCATCCGTGATCCATGGTTTCCTAGTCCTTTTAGCGTTAACGGTTCCAATAGTGCCTTTTGTGGCTTTGGACAGCCCTTTCTTGATACTTTCCCATGATTCTTCGATAGTACGTAGCTCTTTACCATCCTCCATGATTTCCTCTACCACCTGTTTGTATTCCTTCCTTATCAAACCAATTAATGCTTTTACATTCCATTTTCTGACTCGCCGCCCCTGGCTTATCTTTTTCAAACGGACGTTATATTTCATAACCACTAAATTGTGGTCAGAGTCCGCATCCGCTCCCGGGAAGCTGTGCGAATTTATCACACCGTTCCTAAACCTTTGTCTAACCAGGATATAATCTAGCTGATATACCTTTCTGAGTCTCCGGGCATTTTCCATGTATAACGGCATCTTTTGTGGTGTTTAAACTAAGTGTTGGTGATATTTGGGATTATAACATGATTATTAACAAGGAGAATATAAATTCTTTGTGGGTTGAAGAGAGAAGCTAAATGCACAGGAAGGGGTAAGGGAGAGGAAAACCTGGTGCCGTAGAATTAGTGAGGTCACTAATGAGGATGAATACGTATAATCAGGATGCGTTTGTTTCTTTCGTAAATATTTCGTGAAGGCATTTGTTAGAGTAAATAAGGTAGAATATGTGAATGTATTATAGAAACTGGGAGTATATTGGAGGGTTAGGAGATCGCAACATGCACAAGTATTTTAAACTGGGCCGATTGAAGTTCTTCATCTACGTAGGCAGCATCACTTGGAATGAATAAAGTGCGAATGACATCGACCAAAGACTAGCAAACACTAAGAAGTCGTTCTTGATGAAAAGGCAACTACTATGTACAAAGAACATGTGGTTACAATCAAGGTATCAGCTCGTTCAAACGTTATTATGCCGTAGGGCATTGCATTCTACTGACTAGAAGCATGGAGAATTAGGAAAATAGGAAGAATGGATGCTTTCGAAAGAGAATGCGGGAGATTAAATGGAGAGACAAAGAAAGGAACGAGGAAGGCTATAAGTGCAGAAGAGGGAAGGACCACATGGAGAGAACTCTGCGGCATAGAAGGAATAAACAGATTGGACACAGCTTGAGGTTTAGGGCACTAATTAGAAACACGATGGAAGGGAAACTTGAAGGAAATATCCCGGGAGGAAGTTCAAAGGACATCCGAATTAAGACAAATTAAGAAGAACGTAAAACAGAAAAGCGTCGAGGGAGAGATGGATTTTACTCGGAATAGATAAAAATAAGAGAGGTACAGTAAACTAATGCTGTTAGGATTGGAATGCTGATTGTGATTTTGTCCGCTGGTACACATTTTCAGGGAACTAGCGTCATTATATAGCACTATTACATTTCTCCTCCAATTCAAACTTACAAATCATAAAACCACTACAATATGTAATACCCTACAATTACAGGTGTTGCAACAGCAAGCAGTACCTACACTCTGTCGTATTACTTGTGAATCAAATGTAAAACTGAATTGACCAAATTGCTCATTGTACCTGTTTCGCACTTGTAGTCACGGTATGCTCTTCTTTCTGTCCCTCGTATTTTTGACTCGGCCACAGAGGAACTCAGCAAGAAAATCCGGTTCCAAACGACATGCACCAAAACTGCAAAAATGTTTAAGGGGATTTTTAGTAAACTATCAAAGTAAACAAAATAGATCGGCTTAATCATTAAATAATATGATAGGGTAGTTTAAATTACAGCTTAAATTCATTGAAGGTATAATCAGCGTGATTAACAAAGATAGCGTGTAAGTTCAAGGTGTGGTGGGCCATATAAGTTTTGATATTTTTCTCAAATGAACATTTGGACTTCACTCCATAGTTTGAGAGTAATACACGTCAGTAAGTAAGACTACGTAAAAATTCCATCGAGCAACTCTTGCATCTTCCATGACAAAACTTTATTGTTGCGGGAAAAATTCGTGCAATTAATAATACTTATTTAGTACGCAATGAAAACGAAGGCCGATTATTTTCATGCATGGTAATGTAATTTTTCATGCAATGTAAAGCTTTTTAACACAGATAAAGTAAATTAAGACGCTTGAAACTTGTCGCCGATATGACATTAGAGAGCTTTGATCCGTCTGAAGACAACCAAATCTAACTCTACAATTTCCCAGGCACCAGAAAATTTTTAGTACCTGCATTTGATACAGCAGAATGAATTGTCCCCCATAATCTGAAATATACAGGCAAAATTCCTTGTTCGATTTAGGAGGTGAACTCATCTAAGTCACCAAACTCAAATTTAGGGTGAAGGACTGCGTTCCGAAATGGAATGTGTAGACTCAATTAAATGCCTAACCGTAACCCTCACTCACGATCTCGCCTGGGTGAAACACATACGGGGAATATGTGGACAGGGTAAACAAAAGTTAGGATTTATTAGAAGAATGCTGAGTAAATGTGATGAAAATTTAAATGAGCAATGTTTTCTTTTGTTGGCCAGACGTCATTTAGAATATGCTGCAAGCATATGGCATCCTCACGAAGTCGGATTGATTGACGAATTGGATCGCGTGCAGTGTAGAGGAACTAGATTTGTGAAACGTTGTTGTAGCGTATTCAGAATGTTAGAGCAGCTTGGTTGGGAATCACTCACGGAGCGAAGGCGAAAGAGCTTTTGCATAAGTTGGAAGGGCGTCTCTTTAGCAGTGATGTTGAGAATGTATTATTACCTCCGTCGTACTACGGTAGGAGAGATCCTGTCAGTAAAATTAGAAAGACCAAGTCTAGAGCAGATACATTTAAGATATATTTTTTTCATGAACGATAAGGGATCATATTCGGGTCAAAATTAGTCAGATGTGTATTCACCCCCTGCCACACACACTGGCGGTGGCTCGCAAGGTACATATAAGTAAATAAAAAAAGAATATTAACTGCTCATCCCAAAATTTTCCCAATTATTTGTCATATCAAACCCTAGGTCATTATAATAGTAAAAAAAACACAGTAATGTAACACAGTAATCAACCCAAATGTCGGTTTGGTAGATAATGGCTGATTTCACCCAGTACTAAGCCCTATACGGCGTGTGAAATTCAAAAATCAGGGTAGGGGGGCCGGTTCCTTTCTCTCTGCCGGTTATGTTTTCCCAGGAAGATCTGGTACCTGAAAAATTACTTAGCTTGGGTGGAGCTGCAAGTGCCCAGAGTGCCTTACCCGGGAATCGAACCCGGGACCGGGAACGCTCTACCCACTGAACTACCGCGACCCACCATTAAAAAAGTATGGAAGGAAATTACATACCTCTGCGGTATTATTAATTTAGCAAAACCTTTCCATTCATCGGCGATTTTTGTATCTATGTTAAATTTTCACGGGCGTGAGAGGCATATCGTAGACGACCCGTCATTTACGCTCACCAGAGCCTCCGTGCGCAAAACGTGAAATTCATGCATTCCGCCGGTAAAATGTTCGCAAATTCAGGTGTAATTGATTATGGAAACAGAAGCAAGCCGTTATTGACGAGCGAAATGACCTCAGCCGTCCGTGGACCGAGAGGAAATGTGTTTACCGTCGCTACCTAACGCCATGAAACCAAATGCGGAAAAACTATGCTGACAACGTTTGCTCCGGCGAGCGATTCCATTCCTCAGCGTAATGAATTGGATGATACATGAATAATTAGTTCCACGCACAAGGGTTTCGAAGTGCCAAGGGATGAGGAGTTGGTGATTCGATTCGAAGTGGCGGATTTCCATCCCCCTCCCCCACTCATACACACACACACACACACGCCACGTTTCCTTCCTCTCGAAATCCTCGGCTCGTCACCTACAGGGTATGCACGCCCTTCCCATTTGGCCCTTTCCAGCGCCTCTCCCCCCCCTCCCATTCTCCATCGACCCCGAATCGTCTCAAAACCCCTTACACACCCCCGCCCCGTTTCCGCCGAAGGAAATACCCTTTATTCACCCATCCCGGTTCCTCCCCACCCCCGGTCGCCTTCGCTTTCCCATCGGCGTCAAAATCCCGACGGCGGGCGACTTTATTTGCGGTCGCGGGCGGCGGCTTTCGGCGGGTGGGTGTAGCTTTGTGGCCGGGGTGAAAGGGATATTGACGGGGACGGGTCGGGAATTCCGACGGGGGGTGGATAGATTCTCCCTCCCGTGTTGAGGAAACGTCACTTCCATTCCTCCGCGCTCTTTAACGCACAGTCTGAAGGCAACCCCTTCATCTTTGAGGAGATCGTTTCGAGTTTTCGTCCCAACCACAACCCCCTCGACGAGTGAAGATGACGTGCATCGCTGTCTGCCCATTTCAACTATAGGCACCCGTCAGGTCCTTGAACCAAAGACAGTGAAGTGCCAAATTTAAAAAACTGTCAAAATTTCACCCAAAAGCAGGGTGCGTTCCAAAAGTAATGCAAATAAATTTCCCGCGCCGCTACTGTTGTCAAAAGTAGATGAAACCATTGGAGTAGGTGAAGAGGACGCTAAGATTTGTCACGAAATCGGTCTCAGTGCTCTCCAAGCTTTGGAAGCGGCAGGACGTCAGTTATTGTAAATCTCGGCGCCCCAACAGTGCCACGAAAAAAATGGAATCGAGGATCTAGCAACGTTACGCGATTAAGTTTTGTGCTAGCTAAAATAAATCTCTTGAGAAGACTAACAAAATGATTCGTGAGGTTTACGAGGACTCTTCTCTGCCCTACTCACAAGTTTTGAGGTGGTTAAAGGCCTTTAAGAAGGGCCGGGAAGAGGTTCACGACGAACAATGCTCTGGGCGGCCGTCAAATAGCAAAACCGACTAGAGTGTGGCTCTTGTTTGACAGCTGTTGGACCCTAACCGTCGATTGAGTACGCAGATAATTGCCAATGAACCGAACTTGTCGTCTTCTGTTGTGTTTCGCATTTTTACTGAAGATTTAGCGATGAGGAAAGTGAGCGGACGTGAAAACACATCTCCGCTACCTAGCAACTCTATCACGACAACGCGCCTTGCCACAACGCGCTACGAGTCGGCGAGTTCCTGGCCAAACATCAGGTTCCAACGCTGCCCCGCTCCCCCTATAGTCTCAACGTCTCCCCAGTAGACTTCTGTTTGTTCCCTCGGATTAAGGAAGCCCTGATAGGAACCCGTTTTTCGTCCATAGAAGAGATCCAATTAGCCGTGGCGAAGACTTTGCGAGAGATCCCCGAAGACGCCTTCCAGGGCGCGTACCGGTCATGGCAGAGTCGCTGGAAAAAATGTGTAGAGGCCCAAGGACATTACTTTTTTTGAAGAATTTTAAGTGTTTGAGCAAATTTGTGCAATAGATTACTTTAAAATAATAATTGCATCACTTCCGGAGCTGTTAATGAATGGAAACGTCCCTTTAGTCATGTATCAAGCTGAATTAGTCACTTAGTATTGCTCACATCGGTCACATTCAGTATTACTCATGTTCAATGTGATATTCGAAGAAAAGGGCAGAACAGGTTAGTGGACTACATACAGGACTTGTATATAGACGTAGGGGGATGAAGAATGCCATCATTGAAGGGAAACTGTTGTGCTAACGATACGGAATATAGAATTTAATGATAGCATGAGGACCGATAGAAGACGCGAAGAGGAAAACATTGCAATGTAAACGAGAGTTCAAGCTTAGGCAATTCAAGTCATCTGCAGCAATCGTAAGGGTTTTCCGTGTATTTGATACCATTTGGTGATAAAGATTATCTATGATGATGAAATCTCAGGGATTAGTTATGGGATCCAGATATTTGGTAATATTTAGCTTACAATTCACCACACGCGGGTAAGAAAAAAAATAAGGTGAGAAGAATTGGTAACTTATTCACAGTCTAATTCAATGCAAAGAAACTGTATTAAATTGGCAGTGACTGCAGACCATTTTATAGCAATAACTAAACCAAAAGTTGACTCAATAGGTAAGAATAAAGCTAACCAAATAGTATATCTAATGCGGCTTGCGAAATTTACGCATCAAAGTGATAGGGGGACCGGCTCCTTTCCCTGTGTCGCCTGCGGTTTCCCAGCAAGATCTTGCACCCGAATAATATCAAAGCTTGTTTGAATCTGAGGGTGCATGGAAGGGTCGCTGTTGGTAATAGAACTCTTGCGCCCTCCAGTGATTAGCCCAGCGGTCTAACTACTTTACTACATCGCCAACACAGACCTCATGTTCCTTTAAAAATCCAATGAAGATATTGAAATAGTGAATTGGAGCGGAAAAATTGTGACACGAACCTCCAGTCTGATAATAGGAAAAATTATACAAGTTTAAACATATTAGTGTACTAAAGATTAAATATATATTCAACGCGATTAGTTTCCTTACATAGCAACGTCTTCTGGTGAGATCAATTACATAGATGTAATTGCAACGGTGTAGCAAAATCAGTTAAAGAGATAAATTTTTAATTTAATCTATGCAAGGGCTCTTCTATTTTTCCTCCATTCAGAATGGATTTTTTTACTTTTTTTTTCATTTTATTTGTGCATTTTGGGCCTTTAGTCACTCTCATCAGGTGATTTTAATGCCGCCAAGCCCTGGTCCTCTTTCATTGAAACGTAAAGGTTTTGGCTCACATGCAAAAAACAAACAAATACAGAGATAAAAACGGATTCATTTAATTTGGCAGATCTTATTCCTACTTCATCTATTTCACATTTTCTGTTTAATTAACGGCTTAGCGGTTAAATTAATGAAAAATCAAAACTTTCATAATTCTGATCAGTACTGTGTTATGTCGTGGGTCCGCGGGAGATACGGACTCTCGTCGGTCTCGGTCAATTATGACCCATTCTTGTAAAAAACTCACCTCCCAACAATTCACTCTTGTGGAGCCATCTGAGCGAAGATGTTGACGTGGTGATGCCATTCACTTTGATGAAATAAGCAAATAATGGCCCCGACATGAGTCAGCTGGAAGGTCGGATTGTGCGATGGCTAACGTACAGGCTTCCGACAGAGGGCCCAGGTTCAAATGTAAGACAACGAAGCCACTTAAGTAGTATTCTGATCCCTACTTGAGGTACTTTGTGGACAGCACTTTGAGTGAGTAAGGCGTCCGTCGGATGGGACGTTAAACTGCTGGCCCCTTGGCGCCTTTCGACAAAAGTAGGCTAATGCGGACGCCGGCCGTTTCTCTCCCTCCTTCCATTTTCATCCATCCCTAATAGCTCAAATGACCTTCACTGTCAGTCACTTCAGTCAGTCACCTCCCATAAACACTGCAACGAGAGTCAGCTGGTCGCGGGAGCGCACGCAGACCAGCTACGGAGGCGGTGGTTGAAATGGGAATGCGATTTACCGCGTGGTAACTCGCATTTATTAATACGGCTATTCAGCAACACCATGAACATTTCGTACAGAGCGGAGTGACCGTCAAAATTAGCCAGGAATGCGAGGACTTTCCTTAGCAATATGAATATAAAAAGAAAGAGAAAAGAAAATCCGTTTGGCAAAGAAGACCCCGAGGGTTTTTTTTTAAATAAGGTGGACTTAGAGAGGCAGTTGTAAGGGAAAATCTAAAAAAGGAAGAGAAAATGGAAGGAGGACAAAACGAAAGTTAGTGGCAATTCGAAGGCCGCGGTAGAAGGGAGATCGGCATGTAGGCAGGGTGGAGGAACGGAGACTGGAGATTTTTAGACGGCACGAAGACAGGCTTAAGTTACGAAGAAATGAAGAACAAATAATATAGGCCAATTAAAGAAGAAGTTCTCGCAACACCAGGAAGTGAATAAAGGTTAGTTAACGCTTGTAGTCTACCATTAATGTGTCAACATCCAGAAGATGCAAAGTTACGATCTAGCGCTACCCAAAAACAGGCTAAGGAATGGTTTGATGTTAATCATTTACAATTAAATACTAACAAAACTCAGCATATTGTGTGCAGTCTTAAATCAAAAATAACTGATATTGAAACTGCTAAAATACTAGGAATTTATATTGATACAAAACTTAATTGGGAGACTCACATCAGTCAGACCTGTAATAAACTTAGTAAAGCTGTTTATATGTTAAGAAAGCTCAACTTTATCGTTTCAAATGAGTATCGTTTAACACTTTACCATGCCTTCTTTCAATGTCATTTGAATTATGGTGTTGAGTTATGGGGTCATTCCCCTCATGTTAAACAAATTTTGCTACTGCAAAAGAGAGCTATTCGCTCTCTTGCTAATATACCACCACGTGATTCCTGCAAACCTTTTTTTATTAGGTATAGAATCATGACTGTATTTTGTTTGTATATCTTTAAGGCTCTGATTCATGTGAAAGTTAATCTAGAAACTTACCAATTAAGATCCAATCTCCATAACTATTCCACAAGAGGTAAATCGAATCTAAATACTACTTATTGTAGATTGTCATCAACTTACAACACATTTCACAATATGAACATACGACTGTATAACTATCTGCCTACTCAGTTGAAATCAGATGGTATCCAGAGTTTCAAGAATAGGGTATATACCTGGTTACTTGCTCACCCACTATACTCATTGGATGAATTCTTTTGTGACAATTTTCATCACATTTAAGAAAGTATGTTTATATGTTAAATAATACTTATATTGACGACATTTAATATGGTTGTACCATTTTTAAAATGAATAAAGTATTATTATTATTATTATTAAATCCGTAGGATACTTTTAAAAGAATGGGAGACGCTATTCAAGGAAAACGAAATTGAAATTTGTATTCGGTCCTACGCCACGCGCCCCAGCGTATTTTATGAAATGTGTAAGTTTTTGACGGTCTACTAATCGAATAAAGTTTCCGGTTCTCGTAAATCTCACTGTCAAGTTTCGCCAAGTCTTCGCTCACTCTTCACCAAGTTTGCCACAAGTCGCTAAGATAAGATTAAAGCTTTTTTAACCAAGATACTCTGTACTTGACGCATTGTAAATACATTCCCACGGGCAACTGGAAAAGGTACCAGGTTTTGAATTATTTTTAAAACGCGAAGGTTTGATGTATGCTGCTGGAAGAAAAATTAATTTAATTCCTATTTGATATGAATTTCAGGGCTTTTTGAAATTCTGGTCGAAATCAACCGAGGGGAATGTATGGTAAATGAGTTTCTGAGGAAAGAATATAATGCCTGCTCTCACCTTGGGTGGCCTCTGTGTCTTTATTGCTTGGATGAGAAAAATTTACGGAATAGGTTACAGGAATCAATAGATCTCCGGTGAAAGGAGGCTGGATACTGGTCAGTAATAGGGTTAGGGATAAGAGAGAGAAAAGAGAAAGGTTACTTCGATGTTAGGATCGATGGTGATCTTCTCAGGTCCAGGATTGCTGGCTCTTGACTGCCATTCTTCGACAATACTGAGGGTAATGGGCAGTTTTTTCGACTCTAGAGCGGGAATTCAAGTGACCTACCAGAACTAACCGGAACCGAAATTTACAATCCCATCTGTCAAACGCCCTTGCGGTTGAAAGTAGCGCCCCTATCTCGATGAGTATGCCACCATCCAATACATCTACATCTACAGAATACCCCGCAAGCCGCCGCAAGGGCGTGTGCTGTTGGGTGTTAGGTCACCACCCGTAAAAGATAACAATACCACATGCAAAACAACAACATGGAAAACTAAAGCCACAGCAGCGCACACACACATGCAAAAAACCATTCATCCAACTCTCATGCAAACACATATGCCATAAACCAACAAGCAACTGCACCCCAGGATGCAACACGAAAGCCATCCAACAACACGCAAGTCAGTACACAACAAGCAAGAAGGCGAAACTCCACCACCACATGAGCTTGCAACACAAAACACTCTCCCCCCGAGGAGACTGTGGGAGGCAGGGAATGCGACCCAACATTGACGGTAGCAGGAATTTCCCCCCGCGGAGAGGGACGAGGGATTGAAAGGGAGACATAAAAACAGATATAAATATGACACAAACCAAAAGCAACAGTGAAGGTGAAATCCGGGGATGGTGAATTAAATAAAGTCGTAATTGGGATATATGCTATCCCATCATTTATATTTTAATTTACTCAAACCAGCTGTTAAATTTTACGGAGGGGTGTAGTAGTCCGGTGAATTAAGCGCCCGGAGACCGGTCATGACCTGAGTTCCGTCGGGATGACATCGTGAACAATCGTCATAACCCAATCAATATGCTTTTTCAAGCACAATAATTTTCTAGAAAATCTAAGGCAAGACGCCGAAAGGAATTGCCCCCAATTATTACCGCTTGAACATTTCCCACGCCGTATAAGCGTTAATATAAGGTCAGCTAAATCCTCAGCCATGAAACCAACCTGATGTTTTCAAGCAATTAACAATCACATCGTCAGATACCAATTTATTTTGATGATTTCATCCATAAATTTCGAATTGTACTGCTGATATATGCCTCTAAAGGTATTATCATTGGAATTCTAAGATTTTAAGGTATTCCAAGAAATGTCAGAGAAAAAATTCTTCAGTTATACAATTCGAAATATAGTAACAATTCGAAAATAATTATCGCAATGGTTTCGCTACAGTGTCGCATCATCAGGTGATGCTGATTGTGTCGCGCGGCAGTGAAACCATGGTCGTGAGATATATGTGTTCTGAATTTTTTTTTAATTGCTGAGTATTTTTCTCTACAACTCCTTGGAAAATGAAAAAAATCCACATGGATAGGGATGAGAAGCGTTCTACGGTTTAGAATATGTTTTGAAAAGACAAACTATACAATGGTACATTAATTTGCCCCAACTAATAGAACAATCTGTAAATCCCAAACTACAATTAACCTTCTTCAACTCCGCAAACGTCCTCCCACCCTTTATTGACTGTCCTATTCCTGCCCTTTCCCAATTTTTCTAAACTTTTTCCCTTAATCAGTCTTCAATATCCAATTACCAATTACATTGCTCTCAATGCACCTTTCCTGCTTCCTTCAGATTTCTCCCCACAATGCCCTCTCTTCCCCCACCATGCCTAGCACTCCTTTGTTAAGGAGTTTCGAGGAATTCTACCTTTCTAGCATTCGAAGAATCGAAGTATCAACCATTCAAAGAGAATTAATCACCGAATGGGTCAATACCCGACTCGTGCATCGAAATGTTGGCCAATTTGGAACCCCTGACCCGGTGGAAGACCCGAGAAAACTTCATGAAGTAAATACGCCGGGAAAGCACCAGATCATTTATTATTTACATTATCATCATTTAAGTCATAGATTATTTTATGTCGTACATTTTGGGAGAGTAACACATTCTTAGAATCCCTAAGAAGTGAAATCCCTGGGTGATTTACACGTTTCTTCAATCAGACTCGGGGAGAGGGGGATGAGAGGCACGTAGTGAAAGAAGAGAGCTAAGAAGACGACCGTTCTCAGGTCCACCGGGTGATGCACGTCCGTAGTCGGAAGGGAGAGCGAGCGAGTGGATTTTTTTGTGGGGAGGATAATGTATGGGAAGCCAATTCTGGGGTATTCCAGCGGCCAGGCTCTCCATTTCCGCCAGTGATTCGATGTTCGGGTCGGACTTGGAAATATTGGCGGAAGAGGAGAACCTTGGTCGTTCGGGACCCGGGAACACTTTTACCAGGAAATACGACGGAAAAGGACTCGAAAGAAAGGAAATGTTCCGACCTAGGGTGTTATCTTGGTGACGTATGGTAAGACGAATTACTAATTCTATTTTTTTAAAGTGTTTCTGTCAATTTTAACTTTTTAAGCATAATCGGAAATCATTTTAGCAGAAGCTAAGAGTCGTTAAAACAGTCATCAAATTTTCGCTCAGCATAAAATATTGGCCGGTGATTGAATAGAAACGCCCCTCTCTTTTATTTATTCTAATTATTTTAGAAGTAATTACGTGGGCAATCTAGCATGACCAAAACCTTTTAAGATATTTTCGCATAATTGAGGAAGAAGCTCTTATCAATACAGTAGTATCAAGCATAAATATTTCAATGCCATTCGTTTCAAAAGTGAGGATAATCCAGGAATTAGAGGAATTATTTTCTTAAGGCTTTAAGAAATGATTTTGGGTTGTAACATCCTGGAATATTTTAGTGTTCTGAATGACATAGCTAGTTTATGCAAAAATACGTGTGTAATATATTATTTGATACGTTTTACTTTAAAATTAAAATACTTAATTGATAACAAACAGGTAGTGAGACAGTAAAAAATTCTGGAGGCGCCGGGTATCGATCCCGGTACCTCTCACATGCTAAGCGAGCGCTCTACCATCTGAGCTACGCCCCCAGTTAGAATGCACTGGATCAAGTTAAAGATATATACGCATAAGTGGAGCGACCACTCCCTCGGTCTTTCAGTGGAAAGAAAGTAGGTCTCGACGGAAATTGGAAAGTGAAACTGCGGAGCGCGGGGAGACTTGTTGACGCCGGAGGGAGACTCCGCCCGGACCACTACATCACTTTATGGGTGTACAAAGTAGGTTAAATCCAAATGACAGAAAAATACACTTGTACTTTGTCGTGCATGCAAAGTACTTGAATTTGAGGTATTCCTAAAGTACGAGCCCTTGACGTGGAAATTCTCTTTCGTCGTCGAAAACTGAAATATTAACGTTAATAACCCAATCGCGGAAATCTTCGCGAAATGTTAAGACTCGAATTCGTCAGAATTTCACCAGACGGATTGTTTTCTATGGGAGTTGAATTAATTGAGCAAGGGATTATTGGATGGCATTACTACGTGTTAATTCGACGCAACAAATTCACGGAACGAAGGGAGACCGAAAGTCGACCGCCGCATTCGTACCTAGAGAACTCCCGGCGAATTTTTCTTAATGTGAGGACACAATGGATTTGCGTGTTTCTGCTTCTTCACAGATTCACCAACTCAACCATGTAATATAAATACCCCGCTTATCCTTTGTTTTCTTGAAAACTTCCACGAAAATAGTCCATTAAAAACCTCTTCCACTCGCCATTGTTAAAAAGATTCAGTTGTTTGCCACGAACGTTTAATGACTTTATTTTCCTCACTTTGGAACAAAAGAAGAAGCTCTTTAAGTATTTGCGTTTAACTTTCTATTGCCTACGTGAAGTGTTTTCACATCTACTTTATTTAAATCTCGTTTTCTGAGTTAACAACTCAAGGGTCAAAGATGTGACGAGACCATTTTGCGTAAAAAATATCGCATTATTTCATGATATTATAATAAATTTGTGATGCAAACTACATGTATACTTTCATCGCGATTGTTCTCTATTTGACGCTTTGCAATGATATTTTTGTGTTCAAAACATTGTTTTAAGGCGTGTTTTTTTCAATTCCCCACTCTTCACAAGACTATGCTTAAGCTGGCTTTGTTATACGATGCAAACTGTGTACTACCTTGAACAAAAAGTTCCCGGAATAACCACCGTGTGGCGCTCCCATCGTTCCGATTTGAGTTCTGTTTTTTTTGTTAAATTGGTACATCCGTTGTTGATATTCCCTTTAAATCTTAGTGTCATAACTTGACATTTGCAAAAGTTACGTAGCCAAGAGTACATCTATCTCTGTGTGTGTTGGCGATTTTTTACAATTGCAGAAATGGATTTAAATTTGCAACAACGAACTTGTATTAAATTTTGCGTAAAAAACGGATTTAGTGGCGCACGGACGTTGGAAATGTTGGAAAAGTGTTTCGGCAACGATTCTCTAAAAAAAACGGTCGTTTACCAGTGGCACGAGCGGTTCAGAAGTGGTCGTGAGTCAATCGAAGATGATGAACGCAGTGGCAGACCATCGACATCGAAAGTCGGTGAAAAAATTGATAAAGTAAAAGAAATGTTGGTCAATAACCGCAAATTAACCATCAGAGAAATAGCGGAGGACTTGAACATTGCCTATGGATCCGCCCATGACATTGTGGTTAATGATTTGGGTTTCCGTCGTGTAGCAGCAAAGTTGGTGCCAAAAGACCTCAATTTCATGCAAAAAAGAGACCGTGTTGACGTCGCAAAAGACATGATTTGCGAGGCTGAATCCGATCCCACATTCATCAAAAGGATCATTACTGGAGACGAGACGTGGGTTTATGAGTACGACACGCAATCCAGACATCAGGCAAGTGAATGGCGTTCACCAAATGAGCCGAGACCAAAAAAACCACGTCGTTTTCAGTCAAAAAAGAAGGCAATGCTGACGGTTTTCATGGATTACAACGGTGTAGTGCATCATGAATTTTTGCCAGAAGGCCAGACAGTAAACAAAGAGTATTATTTGGGCGTTATGAGACGTTTGCGTGAAGCAATTCGCCGAAAGAGACCAGAAATGTGGGCAGAAAACTCGTGGATTTTGCACCATGATAACGCACCGTCGCACAGTGCTATCATTATTCGTAATTTTTTGACGAAAAATGCAACAAATACAATCCAACAGCCACCGAATTCACCTGATTTGGCTCCCTGTGACTTCTTTCTGTTCAATCGAGTTAAAAAACCATTACGGGGAACGCGTTTTAGCAGCCGAGAGGAAGTAATGGAAAAATCGCAGGAAGCACTGATGGACATATCGAAAACCGACCGTAACTTTTGCAAATGTCAAGTTATGACACTAAGATTTAAAGGGAATATCAACAACAGATGTACCAATTTAACAAAAAAAAAACAGAACTCAAATCGGAACGATGGGAGCGCCACACTGTGGTTATTCCGGGAACTTTTTGATCAAGGTAGTATTTCAGGGCTGCCAGAGTACACTCAGGGATTGAATCGCTGAGCAAGTGCTAGCAAATTTAACCGTAAGACTCAGACTATACATTCACTCCACAAACGTGCTTCTTGTGCTGAAAGTTTCCTTAAAATTCACCGCCAGGCAAGCGTTTCCTCCAATGTAACCACCCTAATGAGTATGCTACAGCTTTCGCAAAATATGCTTTAGAACGAATTAATAAACGGAATGGAGTAATTTGAAATGTGGAAAATCGCATCCAATATCACGCTGAGTCTAACAGAGCATACCGATCCGATTATTCTCCAATTTGGAAGATATACAGAGGATGCTATACCTGTATAGCATCTATTTGAGAAGAATATGGACCTCTAATACGAATGGTGAATTTGGTTCCCATTCTACAGAATCATGAAACACGCACCACTTTGGAGATAATAAACAAATCGTAAGAAATTAAATTTTCGGACTGTATAAACTGTTATGATACAAATTTTAAGTGAATATTTTTGTTTTTTTTTAGGGTTTTCAGCATAATACTAACAAGCAGTAGACTAATTTTTTGAACAAACAAAAATACGAACGAGACGAATACAAACCCACAAACGAAATATCATCCGTGTGTCCATTTCATTATTATCTCATTTGAGTTTTTCCAAGAAAAATTTACTCTCTTGATCCTACGGTGAGATTGAATATTTCAAATATTCCCGCAAACAAGCAATCAAAATATAAAGATTACATTGGAGATCAGTTCACAGGGGATGAAATAGAAATTTGTGGAACCGAAACGCTTAACTGAGTTTAAGGAATAGCATTCCAACGTCACTTGGTGGAAATAATTCGTTACAGAAATTGCAAAATGCTGTGCATTTTAGCTTCAAAATACCGTATACACTGATGCTCTAATGTATTGTATACGAGGGGGACCCAAAAATAACAGGGATGTTGTTATAGATTCTTTAGTTCTCAATATATTTACATTAACTTAAGGTCACCTTCAAAGCATTCCCCATTGACCACAATGCACTTCTCTAAACAATAGTTCCATTGTTCAAAACATTTCTGAAATTCATTGATCGGGATGTCCTTTAGGACTTCGAGCGATTTTTATTTTACCTCCTCCACAGTGTCAAAACGCTTTCCTTTCATGTCCCTTTTGAGTCTGAGGAACAAAAAGAAGTCACAGGGAGCTAAATTCGGTGAGTGGACAATCGATGTCAGGCTGTTTTTTCGTCAAAAATTGCATCACGGAGAGGGCGGTATGAGCCGGCGAGTGAGATGGCGAGGGAAAAAGGCTGCTGCATTCCTTTTCATATGCAAATCTTCTGATAGAATCCTCTGAATTGAACTCCATGACACTCAAGACATCTCACAGAGTCGATCAATGGTTCTGCAATGGTCTTCACGAATGAGGGCATTGATTTTATCAACGTTTTCGTCAGTTCTTGATGTTGAAGGGCGGCCTGAACGGTGTTGGCCTTCAATTGACATTTCACCATTTTTAAAACGTGTAAACCACTCGTAGACTCTGGTTTTGCTTAGGGCAGCTTCCCCATCAGCAGTCTTGAGCATTACAATAGCTTCCGCGGCCGATTTCTCCAACAGGAAACAAAATTTCACTGCAGCGCGTTGCTCTTGATAATCCACCATCACTTTTTTCGCCGAAATGAAAAAGGTTGTTTCACTGAAACGGCTCTCACGGGCGGACCGATCCAGTCACAGCGACGGCGCTTCGCATACTGACGCCGGTGGCATGAGCCTGATATACAACCGGCCGAACAAAGGCTTCCCCACTCTCACTCCCCACCGCAGCCCAATTTCCGTTCGTTTTGGGTCCTCCCTCGTATACTTATATATCATAGATATTAAAAAAATATTTTTAATGTAAATGAGAACGTTAGGAACGCCGAATCTCTTTGTCATTGTGCACTTTAATGGGCGAAAGTAACTGCAATAATTAATACGAATTTCGTGAAAACACATGATTTCAATGGTTTATTGTTCCATTAATAGTAATTTTAAAATAGGGAAAAAGTTACCTAAGAGCTTCAATTAGGCAGCCCACGATAGCCCAAAGAGGCAAGCCCATGAAGGTTAGGGGGAGGTATTCTCCTCTAAAAGGCTATCGTTCGTGGCACAAAATATTCCCGCGTTCCTTCGTTATGTGATATAAACATTGTGCCAGGCGACGCGAAATAAATTACTTAACCCTGGGGAACATGATTGGAAATAGTTTTTGCCAACACGCAGCATCTAACTCATCGCTTTGACCTACTTACTCGACCTGGAAAACATTTTTTCATTAACGTTTGAGCTTCTGCTGGGTGACTTTTATCTTTCCTCCCGCGTAAACTTCGAAATAACATTGCAGGGACCAGTCTGAGTCGCGGCGAGACAACGTAATTAAAGCGGAGGTCGTTCACGAGTCTCGTTACCGGTGAATGGAAGCCTCCGTCACCACGACGACACCACGCCATTTACTAACCGCGGAATAAAAGCCTCTTTCCCCGTTGAGATGAGAAAAAAGTTAATCCTCCCACCTCGTGAGAAAAGTGTGCTAAAACGGATGATCGCCATCGCGAGTCTACCACCGACAAGTTGCAAAATGCCCTTCGCAATGAGGAAGGAGGGAACGCGATCACGGAGAATCAATTCCCCAATATGATAGCTCTCGACGGCTATGACCGACTGACCGCTTCGATATCATTCTTAGAAACAGCCATTTTCGAAGAAAGGTTGAAGAAACTCATTGACAAATCATTTTATATATTTTGCCCATAAAAATCCCTCCGGCCCTATGCATACATATCCTAAATTAAGATGAGAGTGAGTGGATATATCGTCTCTTCCAAATTCTAAAACGACATTCTTCTCAAACACCCCTCTCATAATATCTCATATATTAAGTTTACTGATTACAAAATTAATTAAAATAATTAATAATTGTACGTTTGGCTACGAACGATATTTGCATAGACTCTAATAATAAGACAGTACTAATAATGCAAGGAATATGTTGAGATGAATAAGAAACGAAGTAAAATAATCAATACCGAAATAAATATGAACGATAACTTCTATTTTCTTTGCATTAGAGTGAGAACATTTGAAACAAAATTGACAACTACGCAACATCTACACAATATGCGTGTAAATGTTCTTTCGTAAATGTTCTTTCAGGAATGTATGGTATGTTTTTGTGGATGTATGAATTAGGGTTTTTGCATGCGGTTTTTTTTCCTTTTCTAAATTGCGGTTGGTGTCCTAACACCCCCCGCCACACGCCCTTGCGGCGGCTTGCGGGGTATTAAGGAGTTAATGTAAAATAATTAAAGTTGATGTAAAATATACCGCAAGCCACCGCAAGGGCGCGTGGCGGTGGGGGGAGGACGTTAGGACTATAGCCATACATAGGTTTGCATTAGAAATAGCATTTTAATGCATTCTAGCTAATATACAGGACATTGGCAGTTGTGTATATGTTAATATGTTCGAGTTCTTGGGTTCGATTTTGGAATGACTGCGTATCATGAGGAAGATAAACTCATTAACCTTCTGAATTCCGACAAAAATCTCGACGATCACAAAAATACGAAGCAGTAACCAAAATGTAAACCCCATCCTCCCCATTGCGTGATTTCTCCAAACTCAAGAACAAGCTGCATTACTTTTTCAAACCCTAAACCAATCGAATCACTTAATTTCATCAAAATTCTTACACCCGTTTTCAATTTGCAAGAATTATTCACTTTATCTCACAGGCCATCTGCTCTTTTATCATCATTAACTTTCTTATCTAGACGAGGCAATAGAGATAATAGTTTCTTTGCATCAGCCGTCCCAAGAACCATTCTGCCTGGAGATCCTTGAAGTCCCTCTCGCTTCATTGCGCTTATAACCCTTCCATCCCACGTTTCACGCAATAAATCCACAGTCCCTCATCAATGGCTCCTTATATTTCGGCGTCCGAAAGACTGCCGTCCTCCCTACGGATACGCTGCGATGAGAAACGAAGGAATGTTTGGAGTGGGTAGAGATATAATTTCTCCATCAGTCACTTGATCCGTTCATTTTTTACATCAACACTTACGACCTCTCAATCCGCCTCAGGAGAGTGTGATAGGGTTTGTTAGAGCACCAGACTTTATTTAAACCACTAAATCAGTCCAATCACAGCGCAGAGTCGATTCAAATGAACGAAATAGCATTAAAATAACGCCAATGATAAGTCAAAAACACACAAGCCCTAGTTGGAGAAAAACGCGTCTTGGCGGTAATTGAACTCGCGATCTGTGGGTCAGCGGGCGAGGTCGTTGCCCCCGTAAAATGTGATAACTTAATGTTTTAAAATGTGCACCCATATACTATTTACTATACTATTTTTATTATACATATAGTATTTATGAGTTTTCAAAGATAAATTTACGTAATCGTCATTCTTATGCAACCCAGCATATCCATCGCTGGGAAAGTTTTTCCTCTAAATGGCTATCATACTGAAATGTTGACAGTTGTTTAAGTTATAATGCTCTGAAGAAAACATCCGTTTTCAAGTGGATTAAGAGTTTTGAAGATGGCCGACGAGATGCCACGGATGATGCCAGGCCGGGACGACCTTCAACCACTTGTGTTGACGACAACATTGATCGTGTGCGGTCCCTTGTCATTACCGATCATCGAAAAACTGTCCGAATAATAGCTGATAAACTGAATTTAGGAACGTCAGCAGTACACACTATTTTAACCCGACTTAAATGGATCCTTCACCATGACAATGTACCTGCACTTTCAGCATTGATTGTTCGCCAGTTCCTGCCAAAAAATTCAATTACCATCCTTCATAATCCTCCTTATTCGCCCGATCTCGCCCCCTGCTATTTTTTCCTATTCCCAAAATGCAACAATGTGATGAGTGGACATCGCTGGGTAGATGTGGACACAATAAAGCAAGAAAAGACGAGAAAACTAAAAAGCTCAAATGTCGAGGACTTCCATGGGTGCTTTAAATGGTGTTTAAAGATGGAATATAGTAAGTGCATAGCAACGAATGGAGAGTACGTTGAAGGGGGAAAAAATCGACATTCGCTAAACTTTGCAGAATAAATTTTTTTAATTGCCTCAGTTCGCGAATTTATTGGACAGACCTGGTACTCCTCTTGAGCGAGGGTGTTGGCCCTGTTCCCTCGTCAAGGATATCAACTTACAGTTCATTAATATTACCCACAAAATAACCCATTTGAGGCGTACATTCTATGATGTTTTCAAAGCAAAATTTTTATCATATAAAAATTAAATAATAAGAACTTTGCGAAATTGTACAAGCGAATTTGAGGAAGGGCTTTAAATAGAATTAAAACCTATTGTCTAATATTTAGAGCCGGTGGTAAATGTAATCAAATTATGTGAATGAAAAACGAAAAAGAGAGGGAAGGCAACAAATAAGCAATATAAACCGAAAGCTTTTGCCATTCCCCATTTAAGTTTCCTTTGCCCGTTGTATTTTTTTGTTTTTCCAAGACGATAAACATCGCAACAAAAGGAATCTCTGGTATAATTGAAACGTAAAAATCTTATATCTGGTTTCACAGCTTTCCTTTCCCATTCAATAAAATAAATAGTTTTTGCAATCATCATTATTTAAGATATTGACTTAGCTTCAAAAAAATCAAAGAATTCTTAAAAGAAAGTCTTCTCATAAAGAGAAAAATAGTCGGAGCGTTGAAATTCAAAATGGTCCTATGACCACGCAGGCCGATGTGTCTAAAAATTCGTAACTTCAAGAGATCTTGAACACAAAGAATTGAAAGGTCACCTACTCCCAAATTCATGGAATATTCTAATGAAATGTGTCATTATCATGCAAAAATATATCTAGGAAGGCAACGATAATTAGCCTCTAAGTTTTTACCGTGACAACAAATTATGTGATCAAATTTCAACGAATGGTTTCTATATTCAATTGTATTTATGTATTCATTTAAAGCAAGCTAAAAATAGGTATGTTTCCAATGATTTTGAAATTTTCAAATGAAATATTCCCCGTGAAGAGGACGAATAAACAGCATGGGTGCTAAATTGCGTACTGCCGCTGACCAAGATCTGCACGTGCAGTAGCTGCTGATAAATTAATTAAAAAGAGGATTATTTCATCAAGCATACACCCACGCCCGAATTTAAAGAGTTACGCTCCCATAGGATGCACGGGTACACCCTTTTTTTTGTACTCAAGGTCCCACGGTTACGACTCCATTAATGCCCTCCGGCGTGTTTTACGGCCGAGGAACCCCCGCCTCGAAATTCCGGATGCTGACCAGATGCCGACAAAGACACGAAGAATCCATTGGAAACTCTTTGCGAGTCGGCTTTGTTTGTTTGTCCGCTTCCGCCATCATGCGAGCCAGATGAATGGGCATGGATTATGGAGGCGTCGCCTTGACAGCAGTTCGAATGCACCCACGCGGGGATTATTCACTCAGCATCTACATCTACGTAGTGCCCCGCAAGCCGCCGCAAGAGTGAGGGGCGGAGGGTGCTAGGTCATCACCAGTGATGAAGGGTAAAACCGAATGGAAAACCTACAAATCAATGCCAATCTTCACCCACACACACAAAATTGTATATATTCATACAAAAACCTTTACAACGCACATTTATGCAGATACATTTACACAAAACTACATTACATTACAACTTACATTTAAACTAACACACACGTGCACCTACGCATATAACTTATGTCTACGAAGAGTTTAATCTTGTCCCGACTAGTAAATTAAATGTGGTAGTTGTAGTTTTTAGGGGAGGCGACTGACAGCTAAGGTCATTAGCACCTTGAGGGATGGTTGGGAAAAGAAGGGGAGAAACCCGGCGTCGGTATTAGTCTACTCTTGTTGAAAGGCGCCAAGGGATGCACTCCGCAGTGTGACGTCCCATTCGACGGACGTCGTGCTCAGTCAAAGTGCTCTCCACAAAGCACCTTAAGTAGGGATATTTGTAAAATATTTCTTGCCTCCAGGATTTGAACCCGCGCCCTCTCGGTGGGCAGCCTCTACGTTAATCACCGCACGATACCGAAGAGTGCCGAAAAACTGAATACCAACGTAACATCTGATTATCATCCGTCATTCACGTAGTAGTAGGGGAGTATTTATGGGAGGCGACCGACAGCTGAGGTCATTTGCACCATAGGGGATGGACAGGAAAGGATGAAGGGCGGAGAGAAACCCGGCGTCGGCATTAGCCTAATCTTTAAGAAAGGCGCCAAGGGGTCCGCAGCTTAACGTCCCATCCGACGGACGGTGTACTCACTCGAAGTGCCCTCCACAAAGCACCTTAAATAGGATCGAAATACCTCTGAAAAATATTCAACACCGCCGGGATTTGAACCCGGGCCCTCTGGGTGGGAAGGCCCCCGCACCATCTCGATCCCCCGTCATGGTGCACGAATGGTTGATACCTAACCTTTCCTCACTCGCCATGAATACATGAAGTAAGGTGGCTCCATCACGATTCAACCTCTTAAACGAACTGTCAGATTCAATAACCAATCTTTCATTTTATAAAAATAATCATGTGAAATTTGATATATATTAGTAAGTTTTGCAGTTTTGAAAAAGGTTTTGAGAAATGGTACATTTTGGAGTAAAATTTCTGATATTCCTTGAAATAAATCTTTGTAACTGAAATAAAACTTTCCTGTACAGTTTGAGTGAGCGTTTCTGCACGTTGTCACCAGCGTCTAACATCTGTAAGCCGTCCATATTCCGAAGCAAGCAATACGTAATTCAATCCTTAAAAAATAAGCAAAAAAAACTTTCTTCGACGAAAAATGTTTACCAGATCTGAGAACTTGATAACTTTCGGAATCTTCTTTCGCAGCGTCCCATGCCTCCTTTGCTTGGCTGGGACTAAAGCAAGCCACGCCCCTTGACTTTGAAATCAATCGTACGTTTGGGCGATGTACGGCCTTGCTCCATTTCCTCAGGGGTAATGGAACTCGGAAGGAGTTGGAAATGTCACAAAATAAGACTTCACTCGAGAAATCAATTGTAGCCTTTTTTGGCGCACTCAACATCTCGATTGTCTTTCCCAACACAACAAAAAACCTTCCGCAACCTTAAAAATTCCCTCTTGCGACAGTGACACCACATTTAAAACCGGAGTCTAAATATGATTTGAATTTTTACGTCTGCAAAGGAAATTCTCAGTTTCAACTGACACTATTAGATGTATTATTACATGTGAATAATATATTTTCAACCAACTTCTGGCAATATATAATTAAGGGAATAAGTAAGTGAAACAGCCTCTTTTCATGGGTTGAAACGGAGCAGATAGACACTTTAATAAACTTCAATTGAATAATTACACTCCTAACATCTAACATATTGCTTCATAGACCATTGAGAATATTGTGGCTTTAATCATGCAGTAAATATATATATTTATTTATTTATTTATATGTGTGTGAAATTGCGTATGCAGTCTCCAGGAAAGCGAAACAGTGACTTATAGCAAACGGAGAAAAATTACAGTAATTCGAAAATAATTTCACTGGAATTGTAAAAATCTGAACACACAGCTTACGTATTTTTCTTCGTGATAATTTTTTCTTTTTTTAGCCATTTCTTAATAATTTAACCATTAAACGTCCTCTTAAATATGGGCCATGAAGTAAGAGAATTCATCATAAAGCTTCGGTTTAGCAATTTATGTTAACGGCAAGCCAGGTTAATTTTAAGTGTTTGTCACACAATATTTTCCTCAAATAAATATGCTAATGATTTTTATGACCTCGGGGTAAATCATACGAGAATATTGAAAGAATCGAGAAAACAATCAAGAGATTTCAAGATCTTTCATTGCATATTTTTATTTAAATGGGAACATTTCCAGCTTTTGGATACGAGAAAATTCTTTCGGCTAGACCATTACACAAGTAATTATTTCTAATCACATGGATAATTGGTCCAATCACACTCCAGAATGGTCGGTTTACCTCGAAAGTTCAATGGTCGAATAAAAACTATGATCTAATTACTCGAAGATCGTTCAACGAGTGCGAAAAATTGGAGTTTATTTCCCGGGGAACGACGGCTCCGGGCCGAGAGAAACGTCGGGTCACACCAGGGGTCAGTTCACGTATATTCCACGCGGAAGGATTTCAATTATACTGGAAGGGTATCGGGCATTCATTCATTTGGGAGGAGGGAGGGATCAAAAACCTTCGGACCCAAAGGATTGCGCGTGTGATCCCCTGCAAATGAGATCTCTCCGTGATGACCCGGTAAGGACCACCCTCGTCGTAACGCAGGTCACCTTTCGGCCCCAAAAGAGCAGTACTTGACGTGCGCGTCATCAAATCCTGTCATCGGCACCCTCATTCCGCACCCTATACTAACCGTCACCCGGAGCCATCTCCATACTAACGTGCACCTAAGAGTCATGAAAGGATCCCACAGTTGAACCCACTCAGGATGACTGTCAAATCGAAACGGAACTCCTCTAAACCTTTCAATGACGTACCTGCACCGTAAGCTGTCCTGCCTTCCTTGCTTACCAATTCAAACATATTTTATTTGATCCCTCGGGTTCCACGAGGTCATAACTCGGGGGTGCTTCTTACTGCGTGTCATGGTAAAAAAAACATTGTCCCCAGTCCCAAGAGGAATCAAAGAGATTTATGAACCCATGGAAGGAGAAGGCAGAGCTGGCAATGATTGAGGTCCGTTTTTCATTACAGTAGTTCCCTTTAGATACGCCCATAAAATCGTAACTAACCCCCCCTTTCAGGCGGAGAGATTTTCCTATTTTTGAATATAATGAAGACCAGAGACAAAAGAAAAGGATTGTCGTTCAAAGCATTAGAAAAAAATACTAATTCGTATCTTGCAACATTTTTTACCATAAAACGTCATTTTATGACCGCAAAAAAATTCTACACAGTTTTTTTTGGCAAAATTTCAGCTAAATTAATGAAGAACGCCTTCCTTTAGCACCTAATCACACGCTCACCCTAGCTTTTCCCAAAATACCTAATTCTGTTCTTCGACCTTCCCTATTTTATGGTTCTCTTTATTCGCTGTAATTTACTTTAAGCTTTGTGTGCATGTTTTGAAGTATCCTTTCACAGTCCCCTCGGGGGGAGAGTGTTTTGTGTTGCATGTTCATGTGGTGGTGGAGTTTCGCCTTCTTGCTTGTTGAGTACTGACTCGCGTGTTGTTGGATGGCTTTCGTGCTGCATCCTGGGGTGCAGTTGTTCGTTGGTTTATGGGATATGTGTTTGCATGAGATTTGGATGAAGGGATTTTTGCATGAGTGTGTGCATCGCTGTGGGTGTAGTTTTACATGTTGTAGATTTTGCATTTGGTATTGTTCCTTTTACGGGTGGTAACGTAATGTTACATTATGTAGATGTAGATACCCTTAATTTATATGTGCACGTCTTAATATATGTGTGTGTATATATATATATATATATATATATATATATATATATATATATATATATATATATATATATATATATATATAGGTATATATATAGGTATATGCTAAACCGACCTTCGGATTGATTACTGTCTTTATGGTCTACACATATTTATATATATATATATATATACTATACATATACTATATATATAGTATATATATAATATATATATACGACAATTGGTGAAATGGAAGAAGGGACCATTAGGTCTCAATTTCGCCCAAATTAAAGACCTCTATCTATCTACCTATCATAGTCACTATTTCACCATTCATTTTTTCGCGTGCATTTTTTAAATATTGCAGTGACTAAGAGTTCAGGATTTTACAGAATTATGATACAAATGAATAAAACCTTGATAGACCGGTAATATCTTTTCTCCGATCCACGAGAATTCGTGTGAGCTTCGAATTCCAACTTTTATTTGAGCACATCTCTCCCGATTCCAAGGTCAAGTGTCTGCGATAGCGAAAGAGATAAAGAATGGGAGAAGTTTTGGAAATTTGATAGGAGTATGTAGATACGGCTATAAAAAGTGCTGTCAATCTAAAATTACGGCGTACGGCGTACATTTTGTCCTTCACAAAACGGAAACCGAGTGACGAAACACGAGGACGGTATTCAAACCAACACTAGCCTGGAAGGACATTAAAAAGGTACACCTATATGCAAATAAAGGAGAAGCGAGAGAATAATAACCTTTCACATACACCAAAGCCATTTTTCAATTCTCCAATTGCAGCATCGCGCAATGGGGGATATGGGGGGGGGGGCAATTGATTCCTATTTCTGTGCGATTTATTTAGACTTAGCATTATCGATTATTGGTTATTGACGTTGTGGGTGGTTGAAACTTTCATGCTCTTTTAAAGTGATTGGCTGTTTATGTAAAACACCGAAACGCCATCGCGGGTGGGCAATGCATCACCCTGAAAACCCAAACATCGTGGATTCAAGTCCCCCTCGCCCATCCTCCGCGCGGGAACGGGTGGGCGGCATTGTAAGGGGTTGAATATAAGGGAAGACCTCATGGCACCGTAAATTAAGACGCTTCAACCAAAGAGGCTATCAAGCTCTTATCTCCTTAAGATTCACGATTTGACTTTTTAATGAATGAAAAAATAGATCCACCGTATAAATAGGCATAGTTATGGCTGTCCTGTGTGGACTGGTTTTAAAGGTTATTGTAGTGGTCACCTTGTTCTGGCGAGTGACATTCACACATCCGGAAAGGAAGGCCCACGACGTTTCCCTATTTCCCAGGTGGATTTGTTTCCCGGAAGAAATGGCGAGTTTGGGTGACTCTGGGAGTGTCCCAAGGTCACCCGAAATCCAAGCATTAGCCAAATCAGGGCTCTCCCCACTAGACTACCATGCAGTCCCTTTAGAGATGGGGCATCTTTAACCTCCGAGTTGGTTACTTTGGCCATTTTGGGTAATTTGGCATTCTTTAGAGATCAGACGTAAATTGGCACAAAACAATAACTTATCAATTTAAAAACAAGAATTAGTTATAAATATAACCAAATAGATAAACATCGTAATTATTCAATTGACTAAAAAAATTACGCCATCGTACAAAATTAAACATAAGGAGACCATCTTGGTTTTAATAGATTGAATTGTTTGAAATTAAATTACGCAAGAGTTCAAGTCTTAAAAGTTCAATTTTTACAAAGCAGTTCTCAAGAAAGTAATTAAATACCCTGCAGCATATTAAGCAAAGAGAATTATTGTATGCAGACAATCAATTAAATTTTAATTTTCTCGGTTAAATTCAACAGAATGCTTTTGTATCGGAAACTAAGGATTTTAATTTTGATGAAATTGTAAAAAAATTAAAATTCACGTTTCCGGGCCGTACGGAACGCCTACGCTCCATATCAAAGTTTTTATAAGTCTTTTCTTAACATCCTTACTCAACGTCCCTCTCATCAACTCCCTCCTCCTTGTGAAAGCCTCTTTGCCTAGCGCAATTCTTCTTCTTACGTCCCTACTACTCTGGCCGTGTTGGTCCAAAACACTTCCGAGATACCTAAACTGCTCTTAGATAAAGATACGTAAACTTCCGAGATTCGTAAACTGTTCTACCTGCTCAAGTTTTATCCCACCTATTTTAATTTTTAGCTTAGCCTTTTTTCTTTCTAGACAATCGCATTACCTTTGTGTTATTAATATTGATTCTCATCCCATATCTATCGCACTCACTCAGCGATGTTTTCTTCCCCTTGGCTGACTGACAAACTTAAGCTTTATCATCAGCATACCTAATGCCCAATGTATAATGGAAAAAGTCCAATAAAATCTTCATTTCCATAGCAGTTTAAGATAAATAGAATTTATCAAGCCAGCACAACTCAAATTTTAAAATGAATCGAATCCTTTCTCGTGAGTCGGAGTTTTTCCTAAAGCACCCGGGCGTGGGGATCTAGACGACCCATTGTGATGCTAAGCGCACCTTAACGACCAAATTTTGCGTGACTCTGATGGGGCGTTCTGGAATTAGCTCTGAGATCTTCTCGAAACTGTTCAAAGTGTCTGTCAAAGTGGAGCAGGAGAACGAAGCATGTTTAAATTGAGTTTATTCTACTCTGAAGATATATTTCGTTTCTTAGCCTCTTCGTATTGTTGACATAATAACTCAATTTAACTTCTACTTGATTTCCAAGTTTAACAACGTCGCAAGAGAATTTTCTGCAATCAAGAAAACTTCCAGAATGTTTTAGCATTCCATTTGCAATAAATTGAAGTGAACTTTAAAAAAGAGTAAAGGAATTCCTTTATTTTTACATGCCTGCCAAATATTGTTTATCCACCTTTAGATGACAGAATAATAAGAGCATTAGTTTTATTTAATCCATTGCTCCTTAAAACGAATATGAATAGACATTTGGATCAGAAAAAATATCCAAATAAAATATACCGAAAATCAAATGCTACCTCCTAGTTTCAGTACTTTCCTAGCATATCTCACAGTACTGTAACAGAAGTATGAAATTAGAAAATAGGCTATTCGTAGGTTTTATGCTGACGTCCTCGCAAACTAAAAGGGATATATTCCACTGTTTCAGCCTTCACTTCGTGGAATTATCTCATATCCATATTAAAAGGACTTTGGTACTTTTCAATAGTTTTATATTATAAGGTACCATGCGTTTCACCGACTTGCGGCATCATCAGGTACAAATATACTTAACAACAGGCAGGCAGGTATTTCTCGGTCACTAGACCGCCTGAATTGCTGCGTCCAGCTGAAGCTAGTTACAGCATACTTATATTAAGGTGGGTTACAATTTTATTTTCCTTTCGTCTACTTATTTGTTTATTATTAATATTATTATTTTTTTAATTCTTTAGTTTATTAGTGTGGTACAGGGACGTGTTCAGTTGTTCCTATTTTTGGTCTCCTAAGCGTTGTATAATCTCGAATAGGATAACTCCATAGATCGATCAGTAGTGGATTTTTGGTGCTTCGTAATGATGCTTTCATATCCAAGGCCATCTCTTTTGCAATGGTAAGTATTGGTGTTAAAATGAGGTCCTTTATTAGCTCTCTATTTCGTACGTGCTATAACATAGCTCCGACGAATCTCCTCACAATTTTATTCTCCGTTTTTTGTATTTTCTTGAGGTGGGTTTTGGCAGCTTGAAGCCAGACCGGGGCAGCACAGCTCAGCAGGGGGCGGATCATTGCAGTGTAGATGGCTTTTTTGTTTTGAGGCTGAGCTGGGATCTTGGTTGCAGGACAACAGTGCGAGAATAATATATACGGTCAGGACAGAGTGGGGGGGGGCGGGGAGGGGAAGGAGGGCCTGAAAGAGGAGGGGGCGGTCGGGTGTGTTGAGGGGTTGTTTTGACCAATTCCAGACTATTTTCTCAGAAATGAGTGGGGAGGGGGACGGGAACAATTCCTCGTTAAAAAGTGTCAAGTTGGGGTTTGCTAGGTGCCTCCGTATCTCCATTTGCTCGAGCGTCCATTTTTAATCCTTTTGGGAGAATATGTAATGGTCCTTTGATGAAGTGACTGCTGTGGTCGAATTTTAGAAGGTGCTTAGCAAAGAGAGGGCTGGCATTCTTATTTCTGTGGCACCTTACGTGATACTAGAATCATAGCTTGACATTTCTCTCCGTATTCCCCACATCTGGCCCCCAGTGACTTTTTCTTGTTCCCGAAACTGAAGAGGCTCATAAAATGACAAGGCTACGCTACGATTGACGAGATAAAGACTGCATCGAAGGAAGAGCTGAACAAGATCACAACAAACGATTTTTTAAAGTGCTTCGAGGATTGTAAAAAACGTTGGCACAAGTGTATAATATTAAATGGGGTTTACTTTGAAGAAGAAAAAATGGATATTGATGAATAAATGAATAATTTTTGAAAAAACGGAGAAGTCGTGACACTTTTTGAGCAGTCCTTGTACGTAGCTGGCGCAACACCCTCTCGTTCTTTGGGCCTCCGATCTTCCTTAATTATCCCGTTCCTATTAACACGGCTTCACATAACCAATCTTTCGATGCTCTAATCGTCTTTGTTTTCGTTATTGAAATTCATCCGACATCTGCAAGTAGCATAGAGGTGAATACCCGCGAGATGGCGCATATCTGGGTGCTCCATTCATTTATATCTCCCCGACTGAATCTAGCCCATTGACTCCATTCAACAGCCGCTAACATATTCCCTCCAACCCTCTGGTTCGTTTCCCATTCGTCCCTTAACTCTGCTCCTCTCACTTTCGCCCCCACACACATCCTCTCCGCTCTTCCCCCGGCAAAGGAATTCTGAAGGTGACGGCCATGCCTTCGAAGCGTTAAAACTACATATGAGAGTGTCCTATCTTTATGTTTCTGTTTTAAAAATCTAAATCTGTGTTTTTATATATTTGTGCGTCGCCGAAGAGCGGAATACTTGTGGGACGCTGCGATAACTACCTTCCGTCTGGCTCCTAACCTTCGACCTGTCTGGCATGGGATACCCTACAAGGAGCGATTATTATTACTCCTGCCAGCACAGCTCTAGGGGTCATCGGAACGCAGAAGCCCTTCCAACACGTCAAGGTTGTAGTCAGGGGAGGAGAATAATATATGCACATATATATATATATATATATATATATATATATATATATATATATATATATATATACTCATATATACAGAAACAGATATAAGGAAAAGGGATAGGAACACATATAAAGGACGAACACAATAAAGGTGGGGAAGGCGGAATCGAACGGATCACAAGAGTAAAAATATTTCCTTGACCGGGACTCGAACCTCGGATCTTTCCACTTGCCGGGCGGATGCTCTTAACCACTTGAGCTATGATATAAATTATTTTATTCGGTTCAGAATATTACAGAGTTTGTTAGCATTATGCATAATATCAGGTCACAGATTATGGGTACATCATGTTTTTCTTTAGTATAAGTGTATACATGGATACATATATGATACATATACCACATACATATCCACTTGTACATACATACGCACACATGCATATCCACACGCACATACATAAACATATGCATACAGACGCATACTCGTGAATTTGACCATTAACATTTAGAAAGAAAAAAAAGAAAGGAAGACAAGGTCCACAGATATTAGGAGGGAGATTTTAGCTAGCAATGGAAAATTATGAATTGTAAGAAATTATCAATGGCAGGGTTGAAATTATCGATTCAATCAGTCATTCAGCAAAAAAAAAAAACTCTTCAACGATGGACGAAGTGTGTCCGGCACCGGGTGGCTACCGGACATCACTTCCCAAAGTTCTGATCGTGGCTAGCGTCGCTCCGGTCGCGACTCGACCCCGGGCGACGAGTGCTTCGCCGTTTCCCGGGACGCCTCGTCCAACGGGTCGACGAGCGAGGACGCGGCATTTCGCCACATCCCTCCCCCCCGGCCTCGTCCGAAGAGGAAGAGCCAGCCGTGGTCTCCACGAAGACCGGGTAACTCGGCAGCGTTCCACAGGGGGCCTTCTTCGAAGGAGCACCGCTGGGGGCCGCCAAGGGGCAGGACGCACCCTCGGGGAGGGTCGGAGTGGCGGACTGGGGCTCATCTGCGGAAGGGTTGTGGTCGGGAAAAATCAGGGGAGATAGTTGCTTGTGGTCCGTATCTTGAGAAGCGCTGGGAAGATCGTCGACACATTGACTGTCCTTAATGGGGAAAGAAGATGGGGTATGTGGGATTTTTGACTTTGGGAAACTTGTATGCGGGTCGACTTCCGGGGTCGGTGACGCTTCCTTTACAGTCAATGATAAAGGGGTCGAGGGATGAGCTGTTGGGGACTGGAAAACATCGCAATCAGATGCATCCTCCTCACCTGTCACCAGAGGTTCTTGGGGTGTTTGAAACCCGTGATGCAAGGATTGCGTAGCGAGGGCGTCGATGGCGTGAGCGGGGGGAGGGGGGGCGAAAGACCATCCCTCCTCATTTGACGAGCTCACGGAGACGGGGGCTGGAGGTCGTGTGATATTAGGCGAGGTGGTAGGTATGTGAACCATTTGTAGAACGGTATTCGAGACCAGGAGCTTGGGTTTGTCTGTCCTCTTCTTTTTCGGTTCCCTTTCCTCCGTTGACGATTTTCGCTCCCGCTGACATTTCCCTCCAATTGAAGGGAGATGTGGGGGACCAACGGGAGCAGCCGGGACCGCACCCTCGATGAGTAGAAGCGACCGCGCTCTCTCCTCCACAACCACTTCGGGCTCGTCCATCTCCACGGCGGCGTTAGGGTTGGAGGGCATCGTCATTGCCTCCACATAGCTCTTACCTCCCTGGTTCCGAGGGCAGGTCTTGCGCTCGTGGCCTTCTTGATTACAGCGGGCGCAAGTGCGGCGCTGACCCTCATAGATGAAGATGGCCCGGTTGCCGCCGATGTGGAGGTACGAGGGGATATTTCTCTCGACCGTCATCCGCACAACCCTGGTGCCAGTAAGCACCCGCGCCATATTTTCTCCCTCCCACCTGTTCTCCCACGAGCGATGTATTTTACCAAAGCGTTGGAGCTCGCCTGTTATGTCTTCCAATGGGGTCTCCACGGGGAGACAAAGAACCCTGACATTACACGGGCTGCCGGAAGTCTCGTCAATTGTTATTGTCGTCCTCTTGTCACTTAAAGACGGAAACGGTAGTTTCCGCGGAGTATTGTCTAAAATCCTAGTCATTGTAGCTTCGGTTGCCAACTTCAGGAATATCAAATGGCGATTGTATCCAAATTGGATAGCCACTATCTCTTCGGGTGTGAGGCCCAGCGACTCTAACGTGAAGAGGTGGACCTCCAACGGGGTAGGGGGCTTCGCCTTCTCGTCAACTCGCAAGGCGAGCGTGTTTAAACGGCGCACAGCCATTTGAAGAAATCAAATTCAGCACACTAGCATGAAGAAGGAAAGCGCAACAAAAAAAACGAGCACTTTAAAGGGAAATAAAACACTCACGAACGCTCCCTCCCCGCCACACGCACCCGGCGGTAGCAAACAAAAGGAGCCTAAGCTCTACACCAGGAGTCAAGGTCAGTCTTGATCCACTAAACAAAACAAAAGTACGGCCTTCCCGGCGGAAGAAGTCGAGAGTCAAACTGCGCGCTTCTTGATGAACTAGGCGGTCAACCGCCGCTCGAAACAAAACACGATCGGAACCTCGATTTCCGAGAGAGTCCGGCAGTGCCGCTCTCCAAACCCCGGCGACTGAAGCCTCGGACGCCGGCGATTTTAGACACTCGGTGAACACAGGCACGTCCTGCTATCAAGGCAGCTATCGAGGAAACGTAATTTTACCCTGAGATCCGTGGGTCTAATATGTCGCCAAGCGCCCCGATTCTTTAGCCAAGAGATGGCGTCAGGGGACTGTTTCACCCACCAAAGGAGAAATAGACAGTACACAAGAGGAAAGGTAAGTGGTTTAGAATTCATACAACATCATACAGGAAAGGAACAGTGCGTTTCGTGGCACGCATAGCCAGAAGAAAGAGATGAGCCACATTGGCCAAATACACAGCGCCCCGACAGAATCGGGGCGCTTGGCGACATATTAGAGCTTAGGCTCCTTTTTATTTGCTACCGCCGGGTGCGTGTAGCGGGGAGGAGTGCACACGAGTGTTTTTTTTCTTCTTTCTTGGAGTGCTTTCAGTGCGCTCTTCTTCTTTTTTTTTGGCGCTGGCGTACTCCATTTGATTTCCTTCAAAATGGTCGTACGTCCCGTAAACACGCTCGCCTTGCAAGTTGATGAGAAGGCGAAGCCCCCTACTCCGTTGGAGGTCCACCTCTTTACACTAGAGTCGCTGGGCCTCACACCCGAAGAGATTGTGGCGATCCAATTTGGATATAACCGCCATTTGGTATTCCTGAAGTTGGCAACTGAAGCTACTATGAAGAGGATTCTAGATCTTATCCCACGAAAACTACCGTTTCCATCCAAAAATGATCCGAGGACGACGATTACTATTGACGAGACCTCCGGTAGCCCTTGTAATGTCAGGGTTCTATGTCTCCCCGTGGACACCCCATTGGAAGATATTACAGGCGAGCTTCAACGTTTTGGAAAAATCCATCTCTCGTGGGAGAACAGGTGGGAGGGCGACAAATTGGCGCGCGCGTTAACAGGTATGAGAGTGGTGCGGATGACCGTCGAAAGAAATATCCCCTCGTACCTCCACATCGGCGGCAACCGGGCCATCATCATCTACGAGGGTCAGCGCCGCACCTGCGCCCGTTGCAACCAAGAAGGCCACGAACGCAAGACCTGCCCTCGGAACCAGGGAGGGAAGAGCTATGCGGAGGCAATGTTTTTGGCCTCCAATCCGAACACCGCCGAGGAGATAGATGAGCCCGAGATGGCTGTGGAGGAGAGGGCGCGGTCCCTGATACTTATCGAGGGTGCGCCCCCAGCTGTTCCCGCCGAACCCCCGCATCCCCCTCCACTTGGAGGGAAATTTCAGGGGGAGCGAAAGTCGTCAACGGAAGAAAGGGATCCGAAGAAGAAGAGGACGGACGACACTGCACTGTTGATTTCGAACATCGATCAAGCTGCGGTCCCTACTTGCTCGGATACACACTCACGACCACCGGCTCCTATCTCCTTTACCCCGTCAAAAGAGGACAGATCATCCTGCGTCCTGCCTTTCTCTGGCCACACCAACGACGGGTTCTCCCCGCAATCCTTGCTTCACGGGCTTCTAACTCCCCGAGAATCACGGGTGACAGCGGGGGAGGATGTATCCGATTGCGACTGTCCCCCTTCCTCAACGGCGGGCCCCTCTATTACGGTGTCACGGAAAATCAAGAAAGTATCACCGGCCGCGGAAGTTGACACATGTGCGAGCAAAACCTTGTCGACGTCAACAATCCCAGACATTCCACCGTCCTTCTCCTTTGAGGACAGCCAAGGAGTCGACGATCTTCCCAGGGCTCCTCTAGAGGCTAACCAATTCGACCGATCTCCTCTTATTTATCCCGACGGGGCCCCTTCGGCAGAGGACCACCAGTCCGCCACCCCGCCCCCCCCTGAGGCAACCTTCCGGGCTGGGACGGCCCACAGCTCTGCTCGCTCGAACAGGGCCCCCCGTGGAATGCCACCGAGTAACCCGCTCTTCGTAGAAGCCACGGCTGGGTCTTCCTCTTCGGACGAGGTCGGAGGGAAGGTATGCGGTGACAACTCGAGACCTCGATCGTCGACCCGTCGGACGAAGCGTCCCGGGAAGCGGCGAAGCACTCGTCGCCCGGGTTCGAGCCGCGACCGAAGCGACATAAGCCATGACCAGGACTCTGGTAAGTGATGTCCGGTGCCCATAGCTGTCCTCTCATTCCACCAATGAATATTATTTCGCTTAATATTGCTGGCGTTTATAGCTCTTTAAAAATTGCAGTCCTCCAACGTTTTCTCCGCGACCTTAGGGCTGATGTAATCCTCCTTCAAGAGGTAAAGGAGGACATAGTCTGGGATGCGAACATCTTTCAGGCTATCGGCAATTTCGCCGAAAGTCATTCTGGCACCACCACCCTAGTCCGAAATGGCATTCCGTTCTCTCATGTTCGCCGCCACCCCTCGGGCCGAATAACGTCCGTTATCGTGAATGGTATCCATATCACAAACCTTTACGCTCCCTCCGGTGAGCGCGCGAGGGCAGAGCGCGAAACATATTTCAATGAACTTCTCCTCCCCTACCTGTATTCCTTCTCGGGGAAGGCCATATTGGGCGGAGACTTTAACACTATCTACCGCCGAGAGGATAGTGCCTCGAACAGGGATAACGTGACATACTATCCAAGCCGGGCGCTCTCACTGATGCTCGACTCCATTGGAGCGATCGACGCAGTGCGTTCTTATTGCGCCGGTCCCGCCCACTTCACGCGATCAGGGCCTAACTCTCGGACGCGGATTGACTACCTCTTCGTCTCGACATCCCTAAAGAAAGATGTCCAGACAGTGGACACCCTCCCGGTGTCCTTCTCTGATCACTGCGCAGTGATCATGAGAGTTACGTGCCCGGACACAACCCCGGGCGCGCACGTCCACCGCTGCGGCTCCGTGTGGCGCATGGACCTCCGCGTGTTGGAGGACGCGACTCGTCGTGATTCTATCCGCACCCGGGTGTGTGCACTGATCGCGGCACTCCGTCTCGGTGCAAACCTCGCTCTATGGTGGGACGAGGTTTTCAAACCCCGCATTGTCACCCACATCAAAAGGCAAACTTTCGAGTGGCGTAGGGAAAAGAACTACACCATCTCCTTCTACCGCCGAGCGCTGGAAGAGCTCTTGCGTAAGGATGTGGCGCCGGAGGGTTTCCACGCCCAAGTGTCGTCCCTAAAGAAAATTATCCTGGGCCACGAGCTCCAAAAATACGCTCCCCAAAAGTGGCAAAAAGAACTGGACACGGATAAAGGGGGCCCCCTAACGCTATCTGAGCTTCGGCGCTGGATGAAATCCAACTCTGGCTCCGATATAGACAGAATCCCTGTCAGAGAATCTGCCGCCGGTGACACCGACCTCCTTAAGGAAGCGGCCCGGCACTTTCAAAACACCTTTAACAGGTATCCTCCATGGAAGGAGGGAGACGCACCCCCTCTCCCCCTCTCCCTACGCTTCCCACAGATCAAAAAGACGATTTTTGTCGAGACATAAGTTCAGATGAACTGGACTGCGTCTCCTCCATGTTCCCGAAGGGCAAAGCACCCGGCTTGGACGGCCTACCCTTTGAATTTTATTTAGCGTACTGGGATGTTTTAAAACCTATTTTAACCCACCTTTTTAACTGTATTTTAGCTAGCGGCTCTCTGACTACAAGTCAGAGGACCGCCGTGATAACGCTTATACCAAAGAAGACGCGGCCAAAGTCGTTCTACGACTTCAGGCCAATCGCCCTTTTAAACGCAGACTATAAAATATTGGCGCACGTCCTACAATGTAGAATGACGACTGCTGCCGACATCGTCCTCTCTCCATCCCAGTACGCCGTGTCGAAAACGCGAAACATTTTCGATGTAGCACTTTTAATTCGCGACATCATTTTTTCCGCCCCCTTGTATGGTGACCGTTTTTTATCACTGGTGGCTATCGATCTTGAGAAAGCATTTGACCTGGTCCGGATCGAATGGATTCTCACCGTGCTCAAGAAGATGGCCTTCCCCGAGTACTTCATTCGTGCCGTGTCAACAATGTATAACGGAACATACTCTTTAATTAAGATAAACAATGCCACCTCGCCGCCCATCCCCGTCAGTAACTCCGTTCGGCAGGGCTGCCCACTGTCAATGCTGCTGTTCGCCCTTGCCTTAGACCCCATACTCAGACGACTACAGAGCAGTGGAATCGGGGTACGTCGTCACGGCGCCGTCTGCCTGGGCGTCGCATACGCTGACGACATAACGCTCTTCGTTGACGACCCGTCCCACATGGCCCTAGCCCACGACATATTGACGTCATATGAGCAGGGTGGTATCTTCCTCAATAACCGGAAATCCGGGTTTTTGCTGCTGAAGGCCGACCGGCCCTCGAACTCCATCGGTTGGTCAGAAGCACCCTCGCTCAAAATCTTGGGGTTCTGGTGGGAGAGGGAGTTGGCTCCCACGATTGAGCGAAACTGGGGAATTATTGACCATCATGTAAAATGGAGTGTTGGAAAGCTTTCACTTCCTTCCCTCCCGATCGTGACCCGCGTCCGCCTCCTCAACCAGATTGTCTTCCCAAGGATATGGTATGTGGCCCATCAATGGCCCTTACCCACTAAGTACAACGCATACTTTATATTATAGTGTCCAACCAAATGATCTGGAGTGGCTACGTAAAGAAAGTGTCCCGAAACCAGCTCTATGGCCCGTTTGAGCAGGGTGGTCTCAATTTAACCGATACAGCTCTAAAGGCGAAGGTGGTCTACGCGAAGCTTAGCCTGCGCATCCTCGGCGGTGATGACGCGTGGCGCAAGGCACTCCTCAAGGACGCGTGGCAGGAACTCGCGCGCGACGCATGCCACCGGAGGGCATTTGATGAAACGAAAAAAGTCGCTTCTCTCCTGCGAGATGGAGAAGCAATTCGGGTGAAGACCCTGTATGTCAGAGCGCTTACCGAGCAGCAACAAAATACATCAAAAAGAACGATTTCTTGGAAAAACTGGGCGACCAGCAGGGCGAACGATGAGGCACGTAGTGGAATGTTTAACCTAATCGCGAACACAGTCATGACGAGGGAAGTGAGGCACCACCTTCGGCTAGCCAATTCGCCCCTTTGTCCGTCATGCGGTCGAATAGACAACGTCGCGCATCTCATCCTTGGATGCAACGATAAAATCAGAGAATGGGAAGCTCTAAAAAAGATCTATAAAACCTGGGACGTGTTCGGTGGTGGTGCCATTACCGACATGAATCTGATCACCTTGAACTTTCGGCTCTTTCCGAGCTTCAAATCCTTCATAATGACCACCCTAATCGTGGAATTCACACAGTTGAGAACCTCGAATAAACATTCCGCTAAAGCAAGCATTGGTGGAACGGATGTGGCTGCCCCCGGTACCGGATACACTTCGTCCGTGGTTAAAAAGTTGTTTTTCTGAATAACTGTGCTTCAAAGCTATCAATAATTCCAACCAAATCTAATGTTCCGCTGCTAATCCAAATATTTCCTTCTATATTTTGTGAACCCTGCCTTTATTATTTCCTTCCACAGTATTGTTCATGGTCACAGTTGTTTTATGCCATGTATATGAATTTATGTCTATGTAAGTGTTTAACCATAATAAGAAAAAAATAGAATATTCTGTAACCATAATCTGTAAGCTGACAATGTGTACAATGTAAACACTAGCAGTGTAACATACTAGACCGAATAAAACTAAATTGAACGATAGCTCAAGTGGTTAAGAGCATCCGCCCGGCAAGTGGAAAGATCCGAGGTTCGAGTCCCGGTCAAGGAAATATTTTTACTCTTGTGATCCGTTCGATTCCGCCTTCCCCACCTTTATTGTGTTCGTCCTTTATTCGTGTTCCTATCCCTTTTCCTTATATATGTTTCTGTATATATGAGTATTTATTCGCCGTTTGGCGGGATTTCGTGTTTGAATGTATATATATATATATATATATATATATATATATATATATATATATATATATATATATATATATATATAATCAATATTGAAATGATCAAGATTTCTTCTGAACCCCTCTTTTACCGCTTCCTAAGGGCTCGTAAAGAAATGGCACCCATTTCTTCTACATCAAAAACGGCGTAATTGAAGAACTAGAGAGTAACGTGACCTATGACTCATTTTGCTTCATTAGATTTGCTTGTTTGACCCTCTCCGCTTGTTAGCAACGCAAACATCTTGCATGACATGAAATTATTCCCTTGGGTATCAAGCGGGCTTTTTTTTGAGGTATTTGAAAAGTAAGAAGACCATAGGCTAGCAGAAGGGTATAATTTTCACCCCAAGCCCTCAATGAAAAGGCCTGCCAAAGCCAGCGACGATTTGTATCCCCGTGGTCAGGGAACGCCTGCCAGCATCAGGCGTAAGACGGAGAGACCGGGCATCATTGTGTGAAAGCAAAACTTATGGGATATGCATTAAATTCGAATCGATGCGATCGAGAAAATCTTGGATTAAATATTTTAAGAACAGATTTGAGAAATGAATGGATTTTGAACAAGAATAAGGGCCTCATTAACTGAACAAATTCTTTTCGCATAAATATTTTTCGTTACATTGGTCATGCAGAAATACCTGTATTAATATAGCCACTCCAGTTGAAGAATTCATAGTTGCATACAGATATGCAACTACTCAAGTCGTATCTCGACCGAGAAACATTATAGCCGAGAAAAAGAAATAGCCTTTCTTGAGTTCTCATGATGATAGCAGAAATTTGCCAGGTTGGTACAAATAATATACATATTATGATATGTCAACGTTACCGTCAAATACCCACGGCTTACGTGCATCTATTTATCTACAATTTAAATATTATTTTTTACTTTGGTTTTACAAGAGCAAAACCAGGTACATGTTAGAGTTACCATCAAAAATACCAGTGTATTTTAGACGTGAGAGACTTTTCAGAACCCCAGCAATGTTCCATCTTCATTTTCCCATAACTCTTCATATTCGAGCGTATTTTTATGAGTGTATCCATACTAAAAAGTACGAGTATTTCTTTTTAGTATGGATATTAAATGCTTCCACGAAGTGAAGCCTGAAACAATATAATATATTTATCAGAGTATTTTTGAGTACCTAATAATTGCACGCAAATCATTAAATAAAGCAGTGTTTTGAGTTTGAATGAGTTATCAATCATAAAATATATTTTTACGAGATCTACCTGTGGAGATATTTGGAGTTTAATATCTGGAATTAAGTACTTTATAAAATTATCAATGATTTATATTTAATATTGAAAATAAAACTATTTATCTCAAAAATTCATTAAAAAAAGTGTTTTCTAAAAATTGCATGCAAAGAATCGAGCAGCGATAAAAGGAAAAGCGTTGCAAAATTTACCCAATCTATCAATCTGGTGTTGAGAGCCATGTTTAAGGCAGTTTGAATTGTGTCATCGGAATTCACGATGATGTTTCATAAGTAATGCGTAGAACTTAGCATATTGCAAAGCGACTGAGATGGCCAAGGCTAAATATTATTCCATTAAAGATTAGATACATTTGAGTTCTACATTAAGCCAAAGTTCCAGAATATAATAACTCAAAGACTAAAATTATTGCTTGATGTATAGATGCATGTATGTATGGCATAGCTTAGCGTCTCTCCCTCCCACTCCAAGTGGATTGATCCCACTACAATTAATAGGAGCGGCGCGGCGAATGTAATTGCATTACTTTATGAACGCACCCAGAACTTTAAAAGAAATGTGATAGGGTTTCAAGGATGATGAAGTAGATCAAGAAAGTAATGGGTGATTTGGAGACTCAGAGTAGGGAATATAATTAAAACCAGAAACACAGAGAGTGAGAGAACAACGAAGGAGAGGAATAGACAAAAGATAGGGAAGTACATGAGTTACTAGTGTAAGGGATATTGCTTCCTGGAACGCCTTCTTGTTTTGACTTTTCCCACACGGTACACCATACTCAAGGAAAACGAACAAAGATAGACTAGGCGTGGTGGGGGAGGAACCACGAGGGTTGTGAGATATCCAATGAAGGCACGAAAGGTGGATCCAAAGCGTTCCAATTGGTGATGAAAGATACGAAGCTAGAAAAAACGTTGGGAGCGTTGCATTGGCAGCCAAGGGTTGCAATATCAAGGTGATAAATATTATTATTAACTTTATTATTATTTTCAACTTTTATATGTTAACTTATAAAATCAAGTACTTATTCATACTGACTCAATTTTTTTTAACAGACGTTGTATTAAAACTAAATAACCAATAACTACAGTATTGCTTGTACTGCTTTGTTTGTTTTCAAGCATCGCCTTCCATCGCTCGCATCTCTCTTTGGAGGGGGTGGGGGACGCTTTCGCTGTCTGCCACGGTGCGTCACATTTCCAGACTGTGTCTTTGGGGGCGGAGACCATGAGCTGCTTGCCCAGTTGGTTGTGGAATTTCCCCCTTTTAACTTTTCATTTCTAATTTCCACGCCGTTGGATAAATTTTAACTACCTTCTAAGGTGCATGTGTATGTTAGTTGATAGTATATGTATTTTCAAGCATGTAAGTTAAAATGGTTTTTGCATGAATCTGTAAGCCACTGTGCGTGTAGGTTTGCATAAATATGTGGATTTTGCATGTAGTCTTATTATCTTTAACGGTTGGTGACCTTAAATCCACCGATACACGTCCTTGCCGTAACTCGTGGGGTATTATGCAGATGTATACCGAAAGTGAAAAGTGTGCGTAAATTGCGTAAATATATATATATATATATATATATATATATATATATATATATAATTATTATTATCAGGTAGTCTACCGGTTAAGGTAGGTTTTTGGATGGACATAATTACTAATTAAATATTTTGTGACCCCTAGCAAAACACAACATCCTACTTTACATCCGGTCCCTCTTCAGCTCTGAGTACTTTCTTCCTCCCTTCATCCCGTCCAACATCCCTATCCTGTTCCTTCCCTTTCCTTACGACAAAGAGATCAACCCGCATTACAAAAACATTCCATCTTCCCAAATACCGCACGGCTATATCAGAAAAATCATTCAGTATTTCATCCTGTAAACTATGGAACTGTTTACTGGTAAGAATCTTTGGGGTGTGACGGTAGGGAATGGACTATCGGTTGGAGATAGTGGTCTATAAATGCGGAGATTCTTTCAGTTGGGGAGTGACGGGAGGATACTTTGCCCTGCCTATTATATTGGGCAGTGCACCACACCCCTCAATATCAGAATCAACAACCACCGAGCCTCATTCAAAAACTCTTATTGTAATACCCTAATTGATATGCTCCCTATCCCCAAACACGCCTCCGAACACAACACTTCCCTTGATAAATGCTATAGTGTATCCATCATAGCATCCCTCCCACCCTCTGATCCTCCTCTGAAACTGAAAACATTAGAGCAATCCTTCATCTGGGTCTTGGAGTCCTGGAATTGGCCAGGAATCAATATTAGGCATTAATTACCCAGCTCCAATTATATTTTCATCCCCCTTCCACCCCCATCACCTTCTACATTTTCCCCACCCTTCTAACGCTGCCCCTCCAAACCCGTCCCTTCGGAATTCTCTCCCCACCTTCCCCTTCCATCCATCGCTCCAGCACTCGTATTCCCTTCAGTTCTGTCCCTCTCTTCCTTGATAAAGGTGGTCACGACCACCGAAAATTCGAAAAATAGTCAGTCTCTTTTTTGTGTGTTTCTGTGTTTTTGTCTGTGTCCACTAGTGCTAAGTGTTAAACATTATTATTCACGTCCGTGAGACCTTCAAAAAGTGTTATATATATATATATATATATATATATATATATATATATATATATATATACACAGACATCTTCGTTAAAACCTTATAGGTATGTTTGAACGCGCGCACCTACGTGCCTGCTTGCGAGATGAATGCAGATTTCGGGGGAAACAATTAGCCTCTATGCCCTAGTTTCCAAAGATCCCCAGTGTGAGGGGGTCTGTGTCCTCCCCCTTTTGTTGTGTTCAGGGCGTCCCAGGGGGAAGGGCAACCGTGGACGGTGCTTGATGATCCGAGGGCCATTCTCAGTCACAAGGGAGAGAGTGTGCTGACACGGAATCCCCCATGATGCCCCCTATTCGTCCATCCCGAACTTCGAACCCATGCCAGAAGTCCCTTCAAACGCAGTGTGATCGCCTGGGAATTCAAACGGTCCAATCGACGTGACTTAGGAAGTCCTCTCACGTCTCTTCAACCTTCCACGCTCCAGAGCGAGCCATTGGGTGCGGAAGGTCGGAGAAGAGGGCTGGGGGAGGAGGAAAGCCAGGGGAGAGGATTTGGAAATCTGTGGCCGCCGCACGGCACTCCAGGCCCCCTCTAATCTGAGGAAAACTAAACGCCACTTGATTTACGCGTCCGCCCGTATGCTGGGGGGCGAGGGGAGATGGCTCCTTGGTGCGCTTCAATTGGACTCGAGGGATACATGGGGAGGGGCAGGAAGTTTTGATGCATGCCCTTACTACGTGGACCAAAACAAGAGATGGGCAGTTTTTTAAACCCTTTCCTGGTTCCCTGATAAAGTACGAAGCTCACACTTTCCTTGGATATTCCAGTATGGTTTGCGATACGCTTTTGAGTGATTCGCCGGTCAATTTGAATCAAATCTTCGACGAATTTGCGATGTTTATTGCCAGTGGCTGTGATGGGATGTCCGCTGCGTGCTTTATCAACAATTATGTCTTTTCCAGGCTCGCAATCACGAAATTTTACGTATTTTTTTTACGAAATTTTTCGAAACACAGTAAGCCTATCAACAGCATCGTCACCATACATCTACATCTACATCAATACCCATCAAGCTATCAAAAAGGTGTGTGGCAGGGGGTTCAGCACCAGGAGGAAAGGGTAAGGGATAAGGGGGTTAGGGTTTTTCAAATGCATGGGGAAAGGTGAGGAGAACCTGCAAAAAAAATGTATAAATATAATCGTATAACCATGCGCAGTCGCTACTTTGTAGGTTAATACTTATTATGCCGAGCCATAAAGCCACAGATACCATAAATAGCCTTTAAATTACGATTGAATCTCAGTAAGAGTCACTTTTTCAGCAATTTAAAATTCGATAACAGCACGCTGTTTAACTCGCGTTGGCATAGCATAAGAAAACGTCTCTATACTTCCGCCTCTCAAAATACACTGAATGAATGGAACGACCTAAAACGTGCGCATGCATGTTGACGGAGAATGTTACTTCCACATGCCACCAGGATTGCTTCTGAAGGTCATTTTGTTTGAGGTATACAAGCACGTGCGCTTTAGTTTCCAGCCTACCCTCGCATATGCAGCTGCCCTGTCATGTCCCATCCACCTTCATTGTGCTTGACAGCTACGATAAGAAAACGAATACGTGACCATTACCCCTGAGCTCCTACCTTAACCAATGTGTTCTCTAAAATTGCATAGCGTTGGTTCCAAAAAAATGTTTCCTGTCCTAACCGTACAAAGGCGTCACCGAGATGATTAATTTTTGAAATTGTTCCGTCGAAATACGAAAAATGAATTCGAAGGATCAATTGGAAACTGAAAATACTCTGCGTCTGCAATACGCGAGAGGCAAACTGCGCATGCTAGGGCATATGTCAGAGGGATCGTTAGCTTTGGAAATCTGCTGACATCCTATCGCTCCAGTAAAACGCGCTCCAAAGATTTCGTGAGAAACCAAAAAAAATTGGAATCAGACTTTGAATGTGTTACACGTGGTTCAGTAAAACTTTCATTTCTTGAGTGAAGTTTATTTGAAAATTTCAATGGCATCTATAGTTAAAAATCTTATTTTTAATATTTGCCTATCACTATTCATAATATATTGTACTGTCGTGCACTGGGTCTTTTACAAGCCGTTTTTCGCTAATTAAAGGGCGGGTGTTTTACAATGAATTAGCCCCAACATTCTCTGGAAATAACCCGAAACCTTCTTCACTCCCGAACCTCGAGCAGAGAAAGTTATGACAACGAACGTTAGGCAATACACTCACCAGTAAAAGAAGTCATGCTTGCCAAAAGTGCAAACTCTCAAATTCTCAATCGTATAAGATAAGCATTTCTTTACGTTGTCCTCTCACATATACAGAAATACTCATCTACTTCCCAGCAAACCAACCAGTAAAAATCCAGCTGTAAACAGACTTCGAGATCCTTCCTTTTTCTTTCGCAGGAGCGTCATACTTTGTTTTGGCGTTTGTAAATATAACCAGAAATATTATTTCACAGGTATTGTTTGCATAATGAATAACTGATCGTAGCACTTTTCCGCTTGATATAGCACTTTCTAACGAATGAAGAGAAAAAGTGCTTCTATCAGTTATTCGTTATGTTCGTCTTCCACCACATCAAGCCTGAGACTACTCAATTTATTGTTTGCATGTATATGCATAGTATTTGCATGTATTGTATTTGCATGCATTGTATTTGCATGTATTGTATTTGCAAATATAGTATTTGTATGCATAGTATTTGTGTGTATAGTATTTTTATATATTGTATAAGTGTTTTTGTATATATTGTGTTATAGTTATTGATTATTTATTGACATTAATATGTATTTATCTGTAAATTTAACATTGCAAATGTGTGACGAGGGGTTACGTGGTAGAAGAAACTCCCTAGTCTCAATCTCGCCCCTAAATAAAGACGTCTACCTATCTATCTAGCTCTAGCATTCAGAGAATATGATGCATGAGTATGTATGTACCTACGCTCTCAATCATCGACTACAATCAAAAGTCCTCCGATAATAATGATCCACGTCCTCACCAGATACATTTAGGCAAAAATGATTCACCTCCCCCGGGGAAACCCGAGCGATCGGCTGCCGCACTCACTTCATGTACTCAATTCTGCTTAGAGAACTGATGAATAAGTCGTAAGCTGTCCCTTCTTTCCCCATTTGTCCTAGTTTTTATTATCCAAGTGGAAATTGAGTGATAATCATATCTGCTATTGTTTCTAAAAGCGAAGCACAATAAAATCTAAGAGTATTATATTTATTTTAACTCGATGATTGGCGTTAAAATTTTATTGGGCATATATTCCTCAAATAAACTCCACCTCCATGGACACATCAAACTTTGGAAGATTTTCCGAATTCCCTCAACATTTTCAGTAGCTAAAGACATTTAAATCGAACAGAGGAATTCTTTAGCAGAAACTATGGCCGGTAGACGAACTAAAATAATATGTCTAAGCAATAGAAGTTCGGTTCCTGACGCGTCGTTAACACGGACACTAGATACAGGGTCGCACCCAAAAGTGGTAGGACTGATTTTTTTACAAGAACTTTATTGACGATGTACTTACATCGATTTAATAATCTTCAAATTATGCCCGTTGAGCTGCTACACACTTAGTATAACGATGCTCCCATTCCCCGTACGCCCGCTGGAAATTTTCTTTGGGGATGCCGTTGATGACCCTCGTCGAAGCCTCTTGAACGGCCGTTATCGAGCCAAACCGTCGTCCCTTGAGCTGTCTTTTCATCAGGGGGAAGAAGAAGAAGTCCGGTGGTGCCAGTTCGGGAGAATAGGGCGGGTGCGGAAACGTGGCAACGCCGTATTTGGCTGTCTGACGACGAGCGCGCCATGGTACGATTTTTGGCACCATCTTGATGCACACCTTGCGCATGGCCAAATCCTGTGAAATAATGCGTTAGACGTTGGATGCAGACAGATCCAACTGGTCTGTAATTTCTTCACTGGTTAAGCGTCGGTCTGTGTTCAGCAGTGTCCTCACTCTGTCCACATACGTGTCGGTTCTTGCCGTCGACGGCCGTCCGGATCGACGGTCGTCTTCAACGGGCTCCCTACCCTCTTTAAATACCTTGTGCCACTCAAATACTGTGGAACGGCTTAAGGCAGTGTCCCCATAAGCCTGCTTGATCATATCGAGGGTCTCAGTGGCCGTCTTCCCGAGTTTCGCACAAAACTTCACGGAATAACGTTGCTCTAAATTCAGATTCATTTTGTTTTTCGCGGACAAAAAACTTGCTTCGCTAAAAACGGTGTCCTCACTCAACGACAGCCCGCAGGCGACTAAGGTTGGTGTCGGTCTGTTGCTAAGAGCCCCCTCCACCTTACCCTGCCAGGCAGACCCCCCTACACAGCTCCGCTCGCGCCAGAGAAAATCAGTCTTACCACCTTTGGGTGCGACCCTGTACTCACGAAGAAAGCGGCCTTCTTACATTCATATGTAAATAAACATTCAAAACTTCCCGTCTACGAAGCTTTCTTCTTCACCATTATTTGTACGATGAAATCATTAATGTTATGAACCAACTTCCAATTATCCAATTGAATTTTCCAAAGGGTGTGAAATTACCCTATTCCCTCATCCAGAGAAGAAATAGATAACGGGAATGATCGAATCATTAAAAAAATCTTAAGATTCTCAGATAATTCTACGGAAACAATCCCCATTGACGGCTCATTTTGCTTTCATAGTAATTAGAAATAAATTTCTTTAGTTTCGTATCGCCTTTCCCAAACATATCTGATGAATATGCCACTGAAACTGTCAGTCCTCTCCCTAAGCATTGACATCCCAAGGAAACAGAGAAAGCAGTGGAATCAGCCACGGAAGGACAATTCTCGAAAAGTGAAACTGAAAGCATTAACACAGTCTTTAAACCCCCCTAATCCTCAAATTCAAGCAGTTCCGCCTTCTTTTCTCTTTGCAGCGTGATTCCTCACATAAATAAGTTCAAGTTGTCCCAGTAGGCAGAGCGTACAGCTACTGACTGGAGGGTTTGGGTTCGACTTCGGGCGATTCCTCTGGTCATCCTCAGCTTCACACAAGCTCTGAAGTAAATACACGGATTCCTAAATTTACAGGGGACCCGCAGAAGAGACAGGAGAGGGAACTAGCCCCCTCCCAGTCATTCCAATCCACAATAGGAATACTAGGGGTCCCACACCATCGTGCGGAAATATATAACAAATCTTTTCATGTTAAAGCATGACGTCTGTGAAACTCTCTCCCAGATGGCATAACAAGCGCTATATCCACAGCAACAATTAAGAGAGCATTAAACAAGTTCAAGAAGTTCTCTCGGGTTGCCCACCGGGTCAGGTTGCAGTACACCGACGTTTCGATAGCTAACTCTTAATCGTCTTCACTTCACCCTGAAGACGATGGCAGAATCAGCTATCGAAACGTCGGCGTACTGCAACCTGACCCGGTGGGAAACCCGAGAAAACTTCTTGAATACCATACGCCGGGAAAACCTGATATCCTTCATTTAACAAGTTCATTTTCCTCAGGCACAAAAATTAACCATTTTACTTTCCCTCATTTCAGTCAGCTGCTAAACAGATCGATGTTTCTACTTTTTCTTTTCTCATCTCAAGCGATAGTATTTTGCATCTCTGTTTTCAATTAATGTTATGTTTGTCATTACTCCTCATGTGTTGACAATATAATTTATTTCTTCATTTCTATTCCAGTAACATAATAAAATGCATGCTATCTATGTTTGTTACAATGTATATGTATCTATCCTTTAATTTAATAGGCTTTTGCAAGTTCTTCACACCCCCATTCTTATGGTGGGTGCTCTCCTGCGTGGGTTTATACTAGGTGAGCAATGCCTTTCTCTCCCTTCTTTTTTTCCTCAAACTCAATCTTACGTAACTCTTTCCCTAGACTTTCCTTACTTTATATGAATATGTATGGACATAGATACACACACACACACACACACACATATATATATATATATATATATATATATATATATATATATATATATATATATATATATATATATAGTATATATATATATATATATATATATATATATATATATATTTTAAGGTAATCTACCGGTTAAGGTAGGTTTTTGGATGGACACAACTACAAAACAAATATTTTATTACTCCTAACAAAACACAAAATCCATCATACTACTCTATATCAGGTCCCTCTTCATCTCTGAGTACTTTCTTCCTCTCTTCATCCCGTCCAACATCCCTATCCTGTTCCTTCCCTTTCCTCTTTTGCCCAACATTCTACCCTCTATCACAGTCTTCAACATCCCACTGCCGGTCAACACCCCCTTCATCCACTTTTCCTGCCTCCATAGGATTGCTCCCAACAAACCCCTCTCTTCGCCCACCATACCAAGTACTTCCTCATTTGTTTTCTTCTCTGTCCATTTCACCTCCATTCTTCTCCACACCCACATTTCAAAAGCCTCCAATCTACGTCTATCCTCCTGCTTCAATGACCACGCTTCCGCACCGTATATAGCTACGCTCCATATCAAAGTTTTTACGAGTCTTTTCTTAACATCCTTACTCAAAGTCCCTGTCATCAACTCCCTCCTCCTCGTGAAAGCCTCTTTGCCTAGCGCAATTCTTCTCCTTATGTCCCTACTACTTTGACCTTGTTGGTCCAAAACACTACCGAGATACGTAAACTGTTCTACCTGCTCTAGTTTTTGCCCTCCTATTTTAATGTTAAGCTTTGCCTTTTTCTTTCTAGAAAATCGCATAACCTTTGTTTTATTAATATTGATTCTCATCCCATACCTGTCGCACTGAATTTCCAATTCACTCAGCAATGCTTGCAGCCCCTTGGCTGATTGACAAACTAAAGCTTGGTCATCAGCAAACCTAACTGATTTTACGATTTCCCCGCCCAATTTCATTCCTACCTCGAGTTCTTCCCATGCCTCTTTAATCATTACCTCTGCGTACAGGTTGAACAGCAACGGTGATAATGGGCAACCCTGCCTTACACCCCTTCCTAACACTGCCCATCCTGACCTACCGTTTCCCACCCTCACCTGAGCAGACTGACACATGTACAGGTTGCGGATTAGCCTCCTTTCCCTCCAATCTATTCCTATTTTCTGCAATATACTCATTAGTTTTTCCCAATTTACTCTATCAAACGCGTTTTCGAAATCTACGAAAAAGGCAAATACCTCCTGGTTGTGTTCTATATTCCTCTCGATTAATAATCTCATTACTGCAATTGCATCACGCGTACCTCTCCCCTTCCTAAACCCAAACTGATCATCCCCTAAGAAATCATTTGCCCTACTCTCTATCCTTTTGTTTATGATCCTGAGAACAACTTTAGCTGCGTGGGATATCAAAGTTATCGTCCTGTAGTCCTCACAAACTGTAGCCTTTACCTTTTTCTGAATAGGAATTAAAACTGATCTCAACAGCTCTTCCGGCATGATACCTTATTCATAAATACTACGAATCAGCCCATATAGCCTCTTCCTCCCACATTTTCCTAAGCATTTTAAAAGTTCCACGGGAATGTTATCTACCCCCACGGCCTTATTTAGTTTCATCTCCCTTAATGCCCTTTCTATCTCATTGTCTAGTATGCCTGGACCTAAGCTGTCTTCCTCTACGTCATTTTCTTTTTCAATGTCTGACTTTGTTGGTCTGAGGTCTTTACTATACAGTTCTTCTATATACTCCTTCCATCTCTCTTGGATCTTTCCTGCGTCAACTATTACCTTACCCGCCTTATCTCTAACTGTTAGCATAGCTCTTCCTATCTTACTTCCTGATAACGATTTAACTTTGCTGTACAGCGCACCGATTTCACCCTTCCTCTGCAGACTTTCCATATCCTCGCACTGCGTCTTCCACCATGCATCCTTTGCTTTATTTGTTGCCCGCCTCAATTTATTGTTCAATTCTTTGTACTTCATTTTGCCTAATTCTGTATTTATATTCTTCCATTTTCGCCGCTCATCCATTTTTGTAATCATCACATCCGTGATCCATATATATATATATATATATATATATATATATATATATATATATATATATATATATATATATATATATATAATTAGGAAATCTACCGGGTAAGGTAGGTTTTGGATGAAAACAGCCACTGAATATATATTTTGTGACTCCAAACCAAACACAAAATCCAGTATGCTACTCTACATCAGGTCCCTCTTCATCTCTGAGTACTTTCTTCCTCCCTTCATCCCGTCCAACATCCCTATTCTGTTCCTTCCCTTTCCTCGTCTGCCTAACATTCTCCCCTCTATTACAGTCTTCAAAATCCCACTGCCGGTCAATACCCCCTTCATCCACTCTTCTTGCCTCCATAGGATTTCGCCCAATATACCAAGAACTTCCCTTTTTCTTCTCGGTGCATTTCACCTTCGCCATTCTTCTCCGCACATATCAAAAACCTCTAGTCTACGTCTACCGTCCTTCAATGACCACGTTTCCGCCCCGGACATGGCTACGCTCCATATCTAAGTTTTTACGAGTATTTTATTAATAGTCTTACTCAACGTCCCTCTCATCAACTCCCTCCTTCTTGTGAAAGCCTCTTTGCCTAGCGTAATTCTCCTTCTTACATCCCTACTACTTTGACCGTGTTGCTCCAAAACACTTCCAAGCTACGTAAACTGTTCTACCTGCTCTAGTTTTTGCCCTCCTATTTTAATATTAAGCTTAGCCTTTATCTTTCTAGAAAATCGCATAACATTTGTTTAATTAATATTGATTTTCATCCCATTACTATCGCACTGAATTTCTAATTCACTCAACAATGCTTGCAACCCCTTGGCTGACTGACAAACTAAAGCTTGATCATCAGAAAACCTGACTGATTTTACGAATTCCGCCCCAACTTTCATTCCTACGTCAAGTTCTTTCGATGCCTCTTTAATCTTTTCCTCTACAAACAGGTTGAAAAACAACGGTGATAATGAGCAGCCCTTCCTTGCGGATTAGCCTCCTTTCCCTCCAATCTATTCCTATTTTTTTAAATATACTCATTAGTTTTCCCCAATTCACTCTATCAAACGCTTTTTGAAATCTACGAAAAAGGCAAATACCTCCTGGTTGTGTTCTATATTCCTCTCGATTAATAATCTCATTACTGCAATGGCATCACGCGTACCTCTCCCCTTCCTAAACCCAAACTGATCATCCCCTAAGTAATCATTTACCCAACTCTCTATCCTTTTGTTTATGATCCTGAGAACAACTTTAGCTGCGTGGGATATCAAAGTTATCGTCCTGTAGTCCTCACAAACTGTAGCCTTTACCTTTTTCTGAATAGGAATTAAAACTGATCTCAACAGCTCTTCCGGCCAGATTCCTTCCTCATAGATACTACGAATCAGCCCTTATAGCCTCTTCCTCCCACATTTTCCTAAGCATTTTAAAAGTTCCGAGGGAATATTATCCACCCCCACGGCCTTATTTAGTTTCACCTCCCTTAATGCTCTTTCTATCTCATCGTCGAGTATGCCTTCTTTTTTCTTCTTTACCATACATTTCTTCTATATATTCTTTACATCTCTCTTGGATCTTTCCTGTGTCAACTTACTCACCTTACCCGCCTTACCTCTAACTGCAATCGTTGATCTCCTTTTCTTACTTCCCGATAAAGATTTAACTTTGCTGTACAGCGCACCGATTTCACCCTTCCTCTGCAGACTTTCCATGTCCTCACACTGCGTCTTCCACCATGCTTCTTTAGCTTTATTTGTTGCCCGCCTGAATTTATTGTTTGATTCTTTTTACTTCATTTTGCCTTATTCTGTATTTACATTCTTCCATTTTCACCGCTCATCTATCTTTGCAATCATCTCATCTCATCATCGTGATCCATGGTTTCCTGGTCATTTTAGCGTTAACGGTTCCAATAGTCACTTTGGCGGCTCTTGGTAACCCTTTCTTGATACTTTCCAATTTTTTTCGATAGGACTTAGCCCTTTACCATCCTCCATAATTTCCTCTACAGCCCGTTGGTACTCCTTCTTATTTAATCCATTTAATGTGTCTACGTTCCATTTTCTTACCCGCCACCCCTGTCTTATCTTTTTAAAACGGACGCTGCATTCCAAAAAGACAAGGCAGGGGCGGCGGGTTAAAAAAAAATACATATATATGTGTATATATATATATATATATATATATATATATATATATATATATAAACATGTTTTTCCTTTTCTTTCCGATGTGCAAATCTGTGCTAAATGAATTTATGTCTGTCTATATGTATTTATGTGTACATATGAATGTAACTATAAGTTTTATGCCTTATATAATATGTATACGACGATAGGTTGAATGGATGAAGGTCTTAAAGGAAGGAAGGATTAGGTCTCCATTTCGACCAAATAAACACCTCTATCTGTCTCTCCCCCTGCCACGATGAGTGAATTTTCAGCGCTTCATGGCAAACACGTAGAATGAGCGGTGTTTTATTCGAATCTAGTAAACCAACCTTTGTATTAATTTCTGCAGCGGTATTCTTCTGAATAGGCATCCCATTTTTTCAGTGCATCACAACTATGAAAATTACCAAAATGGCGGACGAATGGCAAAAGTAAGGTTTAGAATTCCAAATATGAGCGTCGTTTTGATCGCCAGGGGAAGGAAGTTGAAAAGTAATCTAGTTTCTACTTGGTGGTCGTAGATGTTATGTTCGTTCTTGACCTCAGATAAGATTACCGTTCATGGGCCTGCGGTTTGATGTCCCGCTCGTAAAACAGTTGACGAACTGCCGATCAACACCCAAGGTTCAGCCCACACACAGTCGCGCCATTAACGTGGTACGCGCTTAATCCTTGATGACGATCTAGGAAAGAAATCAATATGATATGGTTTTTCAGTGCAGCACCCATTCCTAAGTTCTTCTAATGGACCCGCACATTGGCGAGCTAGAAATGACCGTGGTCATCAATTGCCGAGCAAAAGAGTATTAAAACAAATAAATGGTGAACAATAACCATGTGAATATCGCCTGGTCTTCTTAAAATATATTATTAGATATAAATATTAGATAATTTAGTTCCCTGCAAGCCACAGCTGGGGTGTGTCGCTGGGGGTGAATGAACACGACCAATTTCGACCCGAATATTTTTAACCTAACCGCGGTCGGAAAATGTTATTCTGATCCTACTCAATGCTTTCGGCTACTGGGATATCATCGACCACCCTCCTTACAGCCCGAAAGTTGCCCCCAGCAACTAACACTTGTTTCCCGCTCTCAAAAAATACCTTGGAGGATAGAAATTCAAGTCAGAAGAGGAAGTGTAAGAAGCTGTCATCAGTTGGCATCGTGACGCAGCGGGAGAAAGGTACGACGCGGGTATTATAAAGCTGCTTACAAGGATGCAAAAATTAATTGATCATCTAGGTGACTATGTAGAAAAATAGCCAAATACTCTGCCTTTCCAACGATGTACTCAAAGTTTAGAATGAATTTGATTTTTGATGAAAAACAATAGGACGTCTTACTTTTCGAATCGCCGTCTTACAAGGGCCCATTCCCTTGTCGAGAGAAATGTTATCCCTGACTCTATCATGTAATTCCAATTTACAGACGAACATTCAGTCCATAATCATCTTGATTACATTGAGCCATCTTTGCCTATTCTTCTTCAACGGGAAGCCTTAAAATAAGACTCAAGTTCTTTCTCATGAATTACTTATCCTTTGGACGAGCTAAAATACTCCCCCCGTATCAAATGCTGAATTAGCCCTAAAGGAATTCCCAAGTTTTCAATGGAGAAACCTTTTTTACCTATTTCAGCTGAGCCCTCGGAAAGACAAACATGGCAGATTGGATTACTAATTACCGAGAAACTTTCGCGATGAATTAAATTTCAGAGAGGAAACATTTTTTAATCATTTATTCGTCACTAAAACGGTCTGCGCGCCAGGTTGATTGGTTTGCATTTAAGTAACTTACAACTTATTAAATATGTTTTTGACATTTCTCAAATTTCAGGGTTAAAATTTTCGACGCTTTTCTTCCGAATCGACTACAAAAATAGTTGAAAGGGAGTTCCTTATCTGCGAACCGTCGGAGAAATTTGGGATTGGGATTCTGAGTTTTTTAAGTATCGTCAGTCAAAACAAAATAAGCTGATGCGGAAGGAGATGTTTGGAAATGAAAAATAGTAACTTTGTGATTCCACGGAAAAAATTTTTATTACGAGACGACCCGGGTTTCGACGTTCAACGTCATCTTAAGGTGACAACTCTGGCGGGCATCCATCTCTATCTATTACACTCCGGCAGGGGCGGGTTGGTGAGGGGGTGGGTGGGGGGAATAGGGAATTGAGCAATGATAGTTGGAGGGAAGGGTAGAAACATGAGGCACCCTATGAGGAGCGTTCCTCCTCATTTCAGTTTTAACAGTAAATATTTTGATCAACCCAATGGGCTCCCCTTTGTCCCCGCTACTGGCGGATATTTACATGGGCCATTTTGAGAATGGTTTGGTTCATTCGTTGAATCATAATTTGGAATTCACTTGCGAAATAGAAGACAACAATTCCCTCAAATTCCTTGATTTAAATATTTCTAAAATCAACGACCACCTAGAGTTCTCCATCTTTCGGAAAAATTCTTGACCAAGTGATTCACTTTCTCTGACCTTTTGTACACCTCCCACTCCCCCCTACTAAACTTACCACTTCTCGATACTTGAGCTTATAAGGGTAAGAATCCCTCTACTTCCCCCCACACACCTCCCTTGACCTCAGCGATACATAAGAGATTTTTGAATTTATGTCAATGAACCGTTAAAACCCACCCACTTTCTTCCGCCAATCGGAGGAAAGCTCCTCATAGTGTGCCTCATATTTCTACCCTTCCCTCCAACTATCATTGCTCAATCCCCCATTCACCCCACCCACCCTCTCACCTCCCCGCCCCTTCCGGAGTAATATATATACATAGGTGGATGTCCGCCAGAGTTGTCACAGAGTTGTCAGTTTTCAGTGGAATCACAAAGTTACTATTTTTTATTTCCAGCATGAATCAATTCCAAAAAGTTACGCCGGAAACCATCAATTGTAGAAGAAGATGTATTTTGACTCCATGCCGTTAACACCAAAATCTTCATCGATGCCGTTCCCGATAACGGACGAAGATAAAGGTTTCAAGTCGATGCGCTCTCGTAAATGTTTTCAAGCGCCGTGGGAGAGAATGCGCAAAGGGACGTTGAGATTTGAAATCGCTATTCGAGGTAATCTTTTCAACGCCACATTGAAACATCAACGTTTTTTCTTCATTTATTCTACGGATATCGCAGTCTTATTTACTGGTGCCTTTCATTATTTCGCGTTCTTGCTGTTCTGTTAAAAATTAAGGTTTTGGAGACAACTGATAATTAACAATTGTGATTTGCACTATAATGTAGTGGATTACTCACAATCAATTGTCATTTCTCTCGAATATGGACAGTTTTCGCAAAGTTAAGCCTGAGACTATAGGGATCGTTAATTAAGTTTTTCTCGGTTAATGAAGATCGTGGTTAATATTTCAAACAGACAACTTTGACGTATCTCTCAACCTTCCAAGTGCGTATAATCATATAATTTAGCCAATTAAACATCTACAAGAAAATATTATCTCCATAGAGAAACCTGGATTCATAACAAGATAGACATTTAACCGAAAAGGAAAAGAAAATAAAGCTTTATTGCATTCATAAGGACAAATGTCAAAGACTGCCAAAAGTATGTTGGGGCACGTGAGATAAACTATTAATCGAAAAAAAAGGTCTTCAGGTTCAAGAAAGAAGATTTGAATTCGTCTGAGAAATAGATGGACGGAAGTGTGACGGGATGAACGGAGAGACTTGAACCTAGCAACTCCATTTGGGCGGAGAGAGCAAGTGAGACAATAAGAAGCTCGAATCATCGTCCTTGAGTTATGGAAATATTTCGCGCATCTCCGTCAAATTTCGTAAATGAATTCTTGATGCGGGAGACGCGTAAGATATTCCCAGACTATAAATAGGATGCAAAGGCTTTCAGAACGTTGAAATAAACTGGAGTTCGATTTTGACACCCACGGAATCATAAGAATGCCACATTACATCAAAAGATTAGATCACCCGGAGAAAGCAAGATAATTAAGCCTTCAGCACCAACTTGAATAACTATGCTATCTTCGTCACTCGTCGCTGTTTTGGCCTTTCCAAGCGAGTATATTGTAAGTTTATTAAGACAATGAAATATAAGCCTCTTGGATCCTTGGTAGTATGATGAATTATTCAAATATACACCCCGATTCACTGCAGAATCAAGTTCCCAGAGGAAAAGGAGGACGACGGAAATATAGCAACACCTATTTTCCTTAATTTAAGAGTTGAGAAAAAACATTTGCTACTGCCATTTCGATTAAATGTCGATGCATAACACCCTCAAGAGCATCAATCAACACATCAAAATCAATTATCGAACCGAAGGATGTTTTTTCATGCTACAGGTCAACTCAATAGATCTCCGAGGCGGAGTGGGATTCGTGTATACAGAAAACCTTTTACAGAAAATAAACCAATATATTCCCAAATAAAACTCAGTGCCTTGGTAAAGCCCATCATTTCCATGATTGCTTACCCGAATGAGACTCGGGCACCATCTGAAAACGGCCGAAATAGTAACCACTTCACTACCTTGACACAATAAACAAGAAAATAGATTATGAAATGTTTAGCAATTTTATTATAATTTGGAGCCAAATCACCGCGAAAAAGTTAAGCATTGCCTAAACTTGGGTGGCCTGAAAAGTTTCCGGCCACAGAAAATTCAGAAAAAATGTCTTGTATCTTGGTTAGGTCGGAAACTCATCTATCTCTCTCTCTCTCTCTCTATATATATATATATATATATATATATATATATATATATATATATATAAGGAAAAGGGACAGGAACACGTATAAAGGACGAACACAATAGAGGTGGGGAAGGCGGAATCGAACGGATCACAAGAGTAAAAATATTTCCTCAACCGGGACTCGAACACCGGATCTTTCCACTTGCCGGGCGGATGCTCTTAACCACTTGAGCTATCGAGGATATGTAATTTACCCTGAGATCCGTGGGTCTTATATGTCGCCAAGCGCCCCGATTCTTTAGCCAAGAGATGGCGTCAGGGGGCTGTTTCACCCACCAAAGGAGAAATAGACAATACACAAGAGGAAAGGTCAGTGGTTAGAATTCATACAACATCATACAGGAAAAGAACAGTGCGTTTCGTGGCACGCATAGCCAGAAGAAAGAGATGAGCCACATTGGCCAAATACACATTCAAACACGAAATCCCGCCAAACGGCGAATAAATACTCATATATACAGAAACATATATAAGGAAAAGGGACAGGAACACGTATAAAGGACGAACACAATAGAGGTGGGGAAGGCGGAATCGAACGGATCACAAGAGTAAAAATATTTCCTCAACCGGGACTCGAACACCGGATCTTTCCACTTGCCGGGCGGATGTTCTTGAATGTGTATTTGGCCAATGTGGCTCATCTCTTTCTTCTGGCTATGCGTGCCACGAAACGCACTGTTCTTTTCCTGTATGATGTTGTATGAATTCTAACCACTGCCTTTCCTCTTGTGTATTGTCTATTTCTCCTTTGGTGGGTGAAACAGCCCCCTGACGCCATCTCTTGGCTAAAGAATCGGGGCGCTTGGCGACATATAAGACCCACGGATCTCAGGGTAAATTACATATCCTCGATAGCTCAAGTGGTTAAGAGCATCCGCCCGGCAAGTGGAAAGATCCGGTGTTCGAGTCCCGGTTGAGGAAATATTTTTACTCTTGTGATCCGTTCGATTCCGCCTTCCCCACCTCTATTGTGTTCGTCCTTTATACGTGTTCCTGTCCCTTTTCCTTATATATGTTTCTGTATATATGAGTATTTATTCGCCGTTTGGCGGGATTTCGTGTTTGAATGTATATATATATATATATATATATATATATATATATATATATATGGGTCGCGGTAGTCCAGTGGGTCTAGCGTTAGACTGCCGACCGGAGAGTCCCGGGTTCGATTCCCGGGTAAGGCACTCTGGGCGCCTGCAGCTCCACCCAAGCTATGTGATTTTTCGGGTACCAGATCTTCCTGGTAAACCATAACCGGCACAGGGAAAGGAACTGGCCCCCCTACCCCGATGTGTGAATTTTCACACGCCGTGCATAGGGCTTTGTACTGGGTGATCTCTACCATCACCTACTAAACCGACCTTCGGGTTGATTACTGTGTTTATGATTTTTTTATATATATATGCTAGAGGCGGCGGGTTAGAAAACGGAATGTAGAAGTATTAAACTGCTTGAAAAGGAAGGAGAGCCAACAGGCGGTAGAGGAAATCATGGAGGATGTTAAAGAGCTAAGTACTTTCGAAGAAAAATGGGAAAGTATCAAGAAAGGATTATGGAAAGCCGCAAAAGACACTATTGGAACCGTTAATGCGAAAAGGACTAGGAAACCACACTTAACATTCAAATTTTAAGGGCACGCGGTAGTCGGAATGAAGGCACAAGGCTACTTTAACCTCATTCGGCGTATTTTTCGGAGCACTCTCTGCTCATTTTCTGTTTCGTAATTCATCGGAGGGAAGATAAAGAAAACAATACAAATACGGAAGTATTTGGGTAGTCATCATGACTGGATTTGGATAAATATCTATATGTCACCCTGAACGCTCTCCGTCCGTTATTTTCGCTGACTCTTTTGTATCCAAGTAGAAGAAGCCTTCGTAATTGTTAAGAAAATAAGTAATTTGTTCATTAATACACGTAATTTTCTTTTTTTTAGATAGAAATAGTAGGGATAAAAAAAAGAATTATCAAGTCAATGAATACACTTACATCTTTTGACTAGAACTATATTAATCTATCCACAAATTTCCTCCCCAAAGGCCAACGAGCATTGTGTGCTAAATTATTATTACCGACCATGTTGTGCTGGAATGAAACCTTTTTAGTTGTATTCTGTTGGAACTTTTTTATCGTATAATTGGAATGAAACACATAAATTACACAATTAATATTTATTCTAAATGATGCCCCACCGCTAAATCATTTACTTGTCTGATTACAAACATAAATACTTTTTGCCAATGAAAAATTATGCGATCGATTATTGCATTCTGAGACTCTCGCCTTAAAGATGAGCAGTAGACGCAATCTTGCACTTGAAATACATACATGAGATCACACATTCATTGAAATTAATTTAGTCTTTATACATTCTCGCTCAAGGTCAGAGATGTAAGCCGGTTATTGCAGAAGGATCAGAGCATCAATCAACCGAATGATTTCACAGGCGGAGTCAGAGCTGAACTAATGCTAAGAACTATTCGGCACGTGGAATTTCCACATCAGGCTTTGAAGGGGGAGTTTCTTTCTTCGGACAGTATCCGGTCACCAAGGTAATTACGAGGTTGCTCGTATGCTTGGAAAAAACGCGGGTTGTGTGAATCTGGGATCGCTCAGAGGAGTCAACCTCTCGTCAACGTCCACACGCTCTTGAATGCCAGAGGTAATCGACCAAATAACCAACGGGTCATAGAGGTGTTGTGTACGCAATACATTTACAATAAAATCTGACAATATACATTCATTTATTCATGCAACAATATTTTCTCCAGAAGGGCCAAGCTGGTCTGGTTAAATGATTTCAGCTACATTGGTCACGTGAATCTCGACTTGCTCAATTTTTCCTGTGGCCTTACTGATGACATGAGGCATATTTAAAATAACTGGAGTAAAGACAAAAAATGAACTACTGTGAAATTTATTTGTCGAAAAAGAAATATTGACAATATATGCCACTGAAATTAACGTGAATGCATTGAAACACACATTATAAAATGTAATGTTTGATATCTTAAATGTTATCATACTTTGGAATGTTTCCATCAAGAAATCAAAAATGATTACTAAAACTTGTAATACAATCCAATAATTCCATCAAAATTTTGAAAGCGCAATAACGTTCATTTTAACTATTCGTGAAACAACGGCCTTAATCAAATAGGTATGCTTAAAGATAATTATAGCATGCGGAAGTCGATTTTCAATTTTTACTCACAGTTTTTATATTTTACGGATTGGGTGGACTTTGTCTTTGCCTCCAAATTCTTCCTTCGAAATTTATTGCTGCTTTCTTCCAGTCTCCATGCAGTCTAGGAGCCCTCTTTGCTAGAGGAAAAACAAGAAAAGGCTTTTTAGATGCCACGAAGGCAGGTGGAAGGGGAAAGAAAATAAAATATCAAATGAGAAAAACAAAATGCGCACTTTTATACAGATTTATTTGTAACGTACAACGCGTTTCAGTTCATCAAACGCGTTGTACTACGTTACAAATAAATCTGTGCAAAAGTGCAAATTTGTTTTTCTCATTATGGCGAACTTCCACCACATATAGTATAAATCCCCTGAATCTGTTGAAAAAATCAAATAACTAATGGTGAACAAAAAGAAATTTGCGCGATGTGTAGAACAAAATAGTCGAAAGTCACCATTCAAAACATTTCGTAGGTTAAATACGTTGAAGAAGACTTTCAGTAAAACTCCATTAATGCACGAAGCGCGAATGAAACCAATTTTTATATATCGAAATGTGTCAGAGAAAGAAGAAAAATTACTCTTACTCAAAAAATACTGCTTTTACTTTACTCATTCGGGATTGATGACGACAAACAACTCACAATTATCTTTATTCCTGAGGAGAAAAGAAAAAAACCGCCAAAAATATAACACTTCTGAGCGACTCTAACCTTTCTTACCACGTCACATAAATAATGATATAAAAATAAATATGTCATATTCAGTATATGTAAATCGTAGTTTTTTTGCAAAATATGTTTTAATTTTAAGGGCACCGTTTAACACTCCATCGTGAGCGACACACTCACGCGTTCGGGGAGAGGGAGGTCAAATCACCTTTAGGGGGGCAACCCGAGTGGGCATCGGCCACAAACACCTTACTACGTTAATGAATCATCCGGCGCGGGCGAAACTCCGCCCTTCAAATTTATTCATAGATCCGTATTGAATAGAAACCTACGATTTGGCGAACCTTCCCCAGAGATCACCGGAATATCTTTCAGATTGCGAGGACAGGTTCCCGAGATGCCATAATTCCACACCACCACATCCTTCATTCTGATAAACCACGGGGCGAAAATCTGTGGCGCGGTCACTCGCGACCCGAGCACCTCTCGCGCTGGAACTAAGCGTTAATGTCGTGGAGGGGAGTGGACCGGGTGCCTCCCCCCACCACTCCTTTACACCCCACTCCCCTCCTTCCCCCTTCCAAGAGAGCCCATTCCGTTAGGATTAAACCGAATTCAACAGTCTCAGGTAGAAACGGATACCGGTATAAATATATCATCAACCGGCAGTCTACGCAGTCACCAGAAAATGTTCAAGTGCACCTCAAAGTCTTGTGAACTAAATAATAAATAAACATTGAAACAGTGAATTATAATTGATGAGAGGCATAAGGGTGAAGTAGCCCAATATTTAGTGTGCTGAGCTGTTGATTCCCGGGTCCGGGTTTGAATCCGGGTACCATCAAATCCAAAAAAACTATGATTTTCCTGGCAAACGGATGTTCTTGAGAAACCAAAACCGGTAGAAGAAATAAGGGTTAGTCTCCCTAGTCATACGCCGTGAGCTTAGTGTTGAGTGAGCTCGACTCACCTATCAAGCCAACCTCGGGGTTGTTTGCTGTGGTTACGACTGCTAGGCACAATTTTTATTTGTCTTTAAATTCAAGCAGTAGTAGTATTTAGGGGAGGCGAGCGACGGCTCAGGTCATTTGCGCCATTAGGGAAGGACAGGAAACGATGAAGGGTGGAGGGAAACCCAGTGTCGGCATTAGCCTACTCGCAAAGGCTATTGGCATATTAGCAAAAGGCGCCAATGGGTCCGCAGCTTAGCGTCCCATTCGATGGATGGCGCACTACACCACCAAGGACCTAAAGCAGGGATCGTGACGCCACTGAAAAATATCTGTCGTCGCCGGGTGTCGAACCCGGGCCCTCTGGATTGGAAGCTAGTACGTTAATCCACCAATTTACGTAATCCACCAATTCGTAGCAGGTTATTTACTGCCTCTAAAACGCGAGTCTATTTGATCCATCTAGTGAAAATGAAAAAAAACTTACCATTTAAAAACATTTGAATTCTTCGATGTGTTAAGTTACATATGGTCGCATTATTAGTCACCTGGTTGGCTAATCATAACTTTCACAAAGGGAATGCTTAAGGAGTAAAGACTGTACTTGTAATTCAATCATGAAGTACGAATTCACAAATTCCTTTTTCCAAATGGTAGTCATACTCTTATGCATAGCTCATTAAACATCCATTATATCCCCATTCATTTTTATCAAAAATATTATCCATACCCATCATCCCCTTATCTACTCATATAACGTTCTGCCATTTAATCTTTAAACGTGACACCCTTTTACCTCCCTTTGATCCACCTTTCCCTTCGTAATAAGGGAAGAAAAGGTCAGGAAACAGTGTCATAATATCAATAATGACCTCGCAAATGTGCATTGCGAAGGGTGGTGTGCGAGGTCCAGCATCCAGACCGACGAAATCGCTCATAGGGACCAACAAGAACTTCGAACTGATGGACGATTAATTAGTGCTCTATCTGATAAATTACTCCAGAGAGAAATAATACTTAGCAATCGTGATTTCCACTATATATCGCATATCTGAATATTTTTGGAAAAACCAAGTGCCCCGAACTAGCAGTCACCCCTAAATATGGGTCCCCTTGTTAACGCAATTGCCTTTAATTATTATTTCTCTCCAATACGAACAGTTAAGTCTGAAAATATGAAATGCCTCGTTTTGGATGAACCACTAGTTACGCGAATGTTACAGAAAATCTCGAGTAACACAAGTCGAGTACAAGATGGGAATCGAAAATGCTTACCGACCAACACGAAGAGTAAAGTCTGACGAGTAATTGGAACGCCATCGAAAATACGGAGATGACTTGACCTCGCACATTGCGGTTAACCCCTCTTCTTGGACTTGGAACAGTGACTTGTTGGAGAACGATTTTAAAAAAACCGAGGAACTAAAGACCATCGTTGTCAAACTGGTTCAATGGCCGGACGGTACACTTCTATGCTAAGGGATTTAAGAAACTGGTCCAGAGTTACGAAATTTAGTTAGAAAAGAGCCGTCATTAGGTTCAAAAAGGTGTATGGCAAACATAAACCGTCAATAAAATGGTTTTTATGACCAAACTAACTCAAATTAATAATCCTTATATTTAAGGATGGTGGGTCGCAGTTGTCCTGGGGTAGAGCGTTGGACTACTGATCGGAGGGCCCTGGTTCGATTCCCAGGCAAGCCTATCTGGGCACCTACATCTCCACCCAAGCTATGTGATTTTTCAGGTACCAGATCTTCCTTGGTAACCATAACCGGCCAAGGGCAAGGAACTGCCCCCCCCCCCCCATTTCCCTTACGTCTGATATTCACACGCTGTCGGGCTTAGTACTGGGTGAAATCACGTACCAAACCGACCTACGGGTAAATTACTGTGTTCATGGTTTATTTTTTTATTTAAAGATGGGATTCAGAATTGAACAGAGGCGTTGGATCCTCGTAGTTAAAACGTTTGGCTACTGACGGAAGGTTCCAGTTAGATTACGAGTGCCTTGGAATAAACCCAGATTAGAATTAGAAGAGATGAGTGATTTCTTCTCTCTCTATAACTCTTCCTGGGAATTTTCATGAGGCACCAAGAATTTGGATCACTGAAAAGAGTGATATTAGGAAGGACTCAAACCGTCCAAACATCTGAACTAAATTACTGTTTCTTCCTACGCTTTGTTCCGACTATTAGCTAGCTTGCTGCAAATTATTGATTGGCTTCACTGTAAATTTTAATACTGTACTGTAAATACTGTTCTGTACCATGAATTTCAATTTTTTGTTGTAATTATAATTTTAAAATAAAAATCAAAAACACAGTAATCGACCCGAAGGTCGGTTCGGTAGGTGATGGTGGAGTTCACCCAGTACTAAGCCCGACGGCGTGTGAAATTCACACATCAGGTAAGGAGGGCCGGTTCCTTTCCCTGTGCCGGTTATGGTTTCCTAGGAAGATCTGGTACCCGAAAAATCACATACCTAGGGTGTAGCTGCGGGTGTCCTGCGAGGCTTCCCGGGGAATGAAACCCGGGCCCTCCGGTCAGTATTCCAACGTTCTACCCCTGGACTACCATGACCCATAATTTTCAAATACTTATTTGTTTAACTGCACCTTGATATCTGGCTGAGAACCAAAGTTGCACTGTAATAAATAAATTATCTGCCCTCGATATAACCCTAATTGTATGACTTCCTCACGCCATTGGGATTGCATTTGGTGTGAGGTGAACTCTACCCTCTCCCACGTAATCAAACCCCGGGTGGACTACTGTAGGGTTTGGTTCATATCTATAATTTTGAATGCGTGACATGTCTACGCGTGAATTATTTGGCGCTTAATCCCGGTTCAAAAAGAAAATGGTGGACGTCAGTCGAGCCAGCTTCAGGTTAATTGGGCGGGACCTATTTACTCTCCCGGTAAATAGATAGTTGGAAAGGTAGGGGTTTTTATTTGGGCGAAATTGAGACCTAATGGTCCCTACCTCCATTTCCGATGAGGTTGCACATAAATATAAGCACAACAAGGATGGAAAGGAAGGTAAAGGAATTAATGCATAGAGAAGGGACATCGTCCGTGCGTGACAGTTTGACCCTGGGAAGGGATGTGGAAAGACCGGAGTGCGGGGCGTAATGCTATGAGGCCGGTCATGCAAGAGAGAGAAAAGAGGAGAGGGTCGGGAAATCGACTATTAGAAGATTTTTCCCACTTTTAGGACTGAACAGAGGGCTTGAAACACAAAGGGATAACAGAAGAAGAGGGATTTCGGTGACAAATTCCCTTATGGAAACAATAAGAGGAAAGTTGTGAAAAGCAACAAGCAGGAAAATAATTGGATCTTGAGTTTTTTTTAAATCATCGTTATCACTTTCCGACGCAATAATATTTACGTTGCGATTCAAAGCACATCAGAGTGTAAATAAGAAGTTATATTCGCGGAATCAACTCAAAAATGGCTAATCTCTTCTAACAACGCCAAACTTACATTTTTCGTTCGATATGCCAGCAAAAAAAATACATGAAAACGGGTTTAGGGAGAGATAAGGGGACAGGCGTGTCTTGATCCCCGTCAAAGACGTTCCAATTACATCCAAATCCGCTAACGAAATACACGATGCCGTAAAGCTGTATTCAGCATTTTGATGGATTGCGTGTGTGTCATTGGTAAGCAGCCTGGTTGCAAATAAAACGTATATCTCCTCTCAAATACGGCAAGTACCGACATTTATGGCATTTTTATTTGATTAAACTCGCCGACTCAGGCTCTGGCTCAGATGAAACGTTCACTCTGAATTTTAATAAAATCTACCTCATTTTGAATAACAACTCCAATACATCGTTTTTAGCCAAAGAAAGTGCTGAGGTCTGCAGTAGTCTGAGAACAGTTTACAGTAATGAAGCGAACAAGGTATGCATAACAAGTATCGATAGCAATGTTTTCCTGACGTGCGCGTGAAGTGCTGGATTCAGACCGTCGGTTAAGTGTGGCCATGATCGTGATCGTGAATATCGCATTGGCATTTATAGGATGACAGTGCTCGCACCATTATTATTGCACGTTTTTGGCGGATGGAAAAATCTGCGCTAAACTCGTCCTCCAAAAGGTCTTTGGAAGGACGACCAAAAGAGCAGAGTCGAATTGTCTTCTTGCGGAGACCGTCTGAAACGGTATCGCAACGACTCCCCAACACCCTTACGTGGCACCAACCTGCTGATTTTGCACCATCAGAGTATATCCTATTGCCAAAAGTGCAATCCTCCCTTAAAGGATACCAACCTAGGGGACCCTAAGTGCCACCAAAGAAGCTTACACGCGTAGCCTTAAGGACCTTTCGAAATCCGCCTACCAGGGAGCCTTCGAGTCGTGGAAGAGCCGCAGGTAGAAGTCTGGCGACACGCTCAAGGGGTGTACTTTGCAGAATATTGAGGCATTGCAGCAATATCTGAGGCAAATCTATGTTTTTCGATACTTTTCCAGTTACGTTTACACAAACCATATATGCGCACATTAAGGTAGGCGGATTACGAATGTTGCCCGATGTTGGAGGATACGCCAAGTTAATAATTGACTCAGCGTTTGGTATTGTTTAGAGAATAAGGTAAATTAAAAATTGGCAATTTTCCACAAAATGATATTTAATGCGTACAGTGTCAATGTAACTGCATCATCATCAGATGGGTGATGATTGTGATAATGTAGTTACATTGAAACCGGTCGCATTTAATTTTAATTTTGTGGAAAATTGCCAATTTTTAATTGATCATGATATTCCCCCATAGCACGCCTGAAATGTCTATTTTTAGAATTAGATGACAGGCGTTTTTAAAAGCGGGCTAACACATGGCTTGAGGAAGGCATACCGAAGGAAGTACACAATTAACGAGGGCAATGTCCAAGTGTGCGTTGCCCCTCTCCATCCTGACCTGCCATATACGTATGGCCGCAAAAACTCTACGTGGAAAGGTGACATTGAAATAACTTTAGAAACAATTTTGTACCTGTCATTCTGCGAGTTGGTTATTCTATGGGCATTGTTTCATTTAACTTATAAAAATTTATATTTTACGGGTATTCTAACCAACTTTAACAATTTACTTCTAAGTACAAGAAAGTGCAGGAAAGATTATTTCATTACTTTCGGAACGCACCCTGTTTATTTCCCACTTCTGTTCCTTCTTGTTGGATGCACTGTAGAGTACCGGCATCTTGATTTCCACGGGGATGAATCAGAGTCACATTGGTACACCCATAAGTCCTCCGTCGGGGTTTCGTCTTTTCCTTGGGATGCTATAAGCAAACACCCCTTCCCTTCCCTCGATCTCCGGGGGAGCACGTGGGTGTTCAAGTCAAACGGTGTTTACGGGAAGGTTCTTTTTTACGGCCTATAATTTTGCGAAAGGAGATTTTTTTTCCATCACCCGACTGCAAAGAGTTAAACGGAAATTCTTCTGAAAAGTATCTTCACTCAAAGAAGCCACGGTCAGAACTGAGTAAGAAGCATTCGGATATACATCGAAGCATGAAATTAAAAAAAAACAGCTTTTCTCAATGGTAAGCAAAATAAAAGACTAGAATGAAAGGATATAATGCCGAAAAAAGAGCAAAAAAATACACAAGTACTATCAGCCAATTTTCTCACAATCTCGAATATTAACTCATGGACCATCATCCGATATTCCTCAAAATATTTTTATCAGTCGACTTCAAATTTTTCATAGCAATCGATGATTTTTCAAATTCTCCGTGAATGACGATTTTACTCACTGCCATGAAAAGGGTGCGTTCCAAAAGAAATACAATTAAATTTCCCCGCCGCTCCTAATAATCGAATTGGGATCAAAGTACTCGTAGTAGGTGGGGGAGGGGAGACGCTAAGCTTTGCCGCGAAACCAGTCTCAGTGCTCTCCAAGCTGTGGAAGCGGCAGGACGTCAGTTATTGGAAACATCTGCGCGCCGACCGTGGCACGAAAAAAATGCAATCGACGATCGAGCAAAGTTACGCGATTACCAAGTTTTGTGCCAAACTGAAAAAATCTCTCGAGGAGACTATCAAAATGATTCGTGAGGCTTACTGGGACTCTATTCTGTCCTACTCACAAGTTTCGAGGTGGTTAAAAGGCCTTTAAGAAGGGCCGGGAAGATGTCTGCGAGTTCATGGCCAAACACCAGGTGCCAACGCTGCCCCCCCCCCTGTAGCCCTTACGTCACTCTAACAACTTCTATTTGTTCCCTCGGATTAAGGCAGCCCTGATAGGATCCCGTTAATCGTCCATAGATGAGATCCAATCAGCGGTGACGAAGACCTTGCGAGAAGTCCCCAAAGACGCCTTCTAGGGTGCGTACCGGTCACGGCAGAGTCGCTGGAAAGCTGTGTGACGTCACCATCACCGATTGAGGAAACAAGGAACCACATGTAATAGAAGCAGTTACGACACGGAAGGGGTGGTAATGAAGTAGAAGCTGCACTTGACGTTTTTCAAACATTTAAAAGTTCAACTTACAACACCAGCTAAGTTCTCTGAATTTGTAATTAGTAGAGGGACTCGGAATAATATCACAATTATCTTTGACTCTGTTGAAAATAACCTTGAGTAAAATGCTTACCAGTATAACTGAAGTAAAATAATTCACATAATCAAATATATTATATAAATCCTTTGGTTAATCGATATGTAAACCCATATTCCTATCTTATGATATTTTATTTGAAGTTAATGTACTTTAGGCTGATGCCTTAGTAGGATAAAAATGAACAGACATTCCAAATTTTGAAAAAATGGTTCACAATTAAATATTTTTCTCCAAATAATTTTGCAAATTACTCACACAGAAATAACATATTTTCATTATTCGTTCATAATCATAGAAAGACAATGCAAAACATGTTACCCAACCCGTAATCCTGTCATGTAAAATGCGTCCACGGATGAACGCGAACCGTCCAGGTTGGTAAAAACAAAACAAACGGAACCGGCGAAGATGTGAAACACAGGAAGTGGGCACATTTGAAAGTTACCGATGGTCGGACGAGCTATGATGACCACGTTATTTCCCAAGTGAATCTTAATCTGTAAGGGGAGAAGCTGGGATACGCGAACTGGAAACGTACGGAAAAGAGGGTGGGAATCATTATTCGCTCCAATAATAAGTTATATTTTAGCCTGTAGATGATAGGACTCAACTTTCAGCGAAATACTCTATTAAGTAACCTCTTTTGGGCGTCACGAGTTTCCCATCCGTCCCTGAGTATATTCCAAAAATAATTGTACTTGCTGTATGTAACATGGGTCAAGTTTTCTGCGCAATAAGGTTCCAATGTAAACTCATTAACCTGAATAAAAACTTATTTCTAGTAGTACGTATCTTCGTTCCACTATAATGTCCATATCTATTGTTTTAAACTGCTTAGAGAGGAAAATAACGCTTTCTCTACAATAAAAATCACGGGCACTTGCGTTTTTGCATTTTACAGCCTTAACGCTAACTCCCCCAAAAATTCTTTTCATCGAGATATAATTCATATAATGTTCATCGAGAAAAGGCAACTACTCTGCTCAAAGAACATAAGATTGCAAACAAGGAAGCAGTTCGTCAAAACGTTCGTGTGGAGCATGGCACTCTACGGTTCGGAGACATGGAATAAATTGGAAAAGTGGACCAGCGAAGAATAGAAACCTTTGAAACATGATGCTGGAGGTGAAAGCTGAAGATTAAATGGACAGGCAAAGTGAGGAACGAGGAAGTATATAGAAGAGCAGAAGAGGAAAGGACCATATGGAGAACTCTACGGCAAAAAAGAAATAGATGGGTTGGACACACATTGCGGCACAATGGATTGATTAGGAATATAATAGGAGGGAAAATAGAAGGGAGGACTCCACGAGGAAGATCAAGAGACATGTACACAGGACCAATTAAGAAGGACGTAAAACAGAGAGGAGGTATGAAGGGTTGAGGGAATTGACATTATTTAGAGTAGAATGGAGGGCTGCAGTAATACCAATCTTAGAAATGAAATACTGATGATGAATTCATTTGATTATAGGGGATTCGATGATACATTAACGAACTAAAAGGCAGGTTAATGGCATGTAGCACAAATTGCCCAGTTGATTTATTTCTCAAAATATAGTAATTAAGTATTATGAATTGAATATTTCTGGGGAGAAGGGTTTTAGAACCACATGCTTCGTAATAATAATAAACACCAGTAACTTGTTTAAGGTTTTTCCGGCCTCTAGACATTATTTGGTGATTAATATAGTTTTGGGTAACTACATGTAATCCCATGAATACAAATTTCTTTACAAAAATTGTATCAATAGCAAAAAAGGTTTACAAAATCCATGGATTCAATGGTTAACGATTGGGCGCCCCCCAATTAAGACACTAAAAATGCTTCACAGCGTCAAGCCATTTATCTCCCCTCACGTCCTACGTCGTCATTTTAATAAAATTTTTAATTCTGCTAATACCAGTCCACAACTCTCTCAGCCATTATGCGCTGAGGAGAATAAAATACAACCAATGCACGAGTCGGGATGTTCATTTTGGCGGATAAAAAACCGATTTAAACACAACAAGTTGAGGTTCATTCAATATATTTACCCCGAGCAAAAGTTATTTCGCACAACTCAAATTTTTACCAAGGGCAATACAGTGTATATTTCGCGAAAACTGTCATATATTGATGATAATTACACGCAGAAAGATGGATTGATACGAATTAATAACAAAATTTAATGTTTAACATTGTGTGGCTATTTCAAAGATGATTTGATCCTATTTCTACGAAAGGAAGTCAGATAAAAAAAGGCACCCGTGGGTGTCTAATTCTCAAGATATCGACATACAAAGTTAGTTAATATAAACTTAAAATTAATAAAAACGTTTACTGATTTTCCATCTAATGTGATTCCAGATATGAGTTTCCAATGGCCAACATTGTCCATAAAAACCCCATCTAAGAAATCATACTTCTGGTGAATTCATTCTTCTTTCGGGAATTTCCGTCGCTTAAGTTAGTTGATGGACAACTGCTTCGCTCCCAGTCCTGGAGGCGTCTTCAGGTCGAAATGATTTGCGTCTCCCAGCCAGCCAGCGTCTCCTATGTACAGCGGCCAAATTGCAACGCAGATCACTTCGACCTGAGGACGCCTCCAGAAGTGGGGGCGAAACGGTTGTCCATCAACTCACCTCCGCGACGGAAATTCCCGAAAGAAGAATGGATTCATCAAATAGACGTCGTGGAAGCCTTAGGATTAAAATCATACTCCTGTTTGGCCGAAATTTGTGATTCTTCTAACGTTTTCCATTATATGACAAAATGCTATTTTATCGTTTTGTAGATAAATAATCATTATTACTCTTTTCATTGTGCAACGAAATGACGAAGTTTTTGCGACCCTTAGAAAATTTTGTCGAACCGATAAAAACGCATCAATTTCCTTCTTCAAACATTATATCGCCCTATATAAGCAACAAAGAGGCAGAGAATGACGAGGAGTTCATGTATTTTAAAACAGCTCACTTCAACTTCACCTTCAAAAAGTAATGATACTCACTTTATATTCATATAAGAGTATATTATGCAATGTTGGAACGCCGTTGAAAACTGCGAACACTATTGTAAAGGAATTTGATAATTATGAACAATTAAACAAACCTAATTAACTTGACAGAACGCTATTGAGTGGTGATTAGCCACATTATTACGAACAGGTACTGTACAACTATTGTATTTATTGTTACTCTTCTCAATTATAAATATACGAGTTTTTTAAATATAGATAGACCTCTGTTTGATCAAATAATTGAATAAGGCATTAAAATATTATCTAAAACTTCCGAGGTTTTCACTATTAATATTAATGTATAATTAATATTACAATTCAGTGTATTGTATACAATACTAGTCCTAACACACGAACATGATAGCTCCTCGAAGTTGAGTTAAAGCGCTAAATTGTAATTTTCACGAAACAAAATCCGACGTGACGCTCATAGCCATTCATTGTAAATTCTTTCGTTTACGAATTCGTAAACCTAGCGACGCAGAAATAGTGTCTAGGTCAATGGGTCAATATTTTTTCGCAAGACTCTGCCATCGGTGTGCATCCAATAATATCATGCAAGTGGGACAACCATCGTTTAGGTAGCACGAATGAATGCAAGGGAATTTACATTTTTGGCAGCAGTATTGAAACGGCAATTCGTATCTCCCAACTGAGAGGATGATAGAAAGTAACAAATGACTACCGCAGAGCCCTCTGATTTGTTCCTCCAAGTTGACCTCAAAACTTAAAGCCTTCGCGGATAATCCGTTCCCTAGATCCACTGGAGAAGTCAAAGAACGAAAACACTCTTGTTATTTATTCGATTCGTTGAGAGTGTGCGTTATGAGCGCTTGTAAAATATTTAAAAATGGCAAGCAAACGCGATAAGGACGTAGTTTGTTAAATCGACGGCGTAGAATCCACGATCGTCCGCACTAATGGTCGAGGGAAATAAAAATGCCGAGCACTTAACGCGAAACATTTTTATTTCTGTAAAAATATTGTAATTTTCAGCAAAATCTTTTCCATGAGGATACTATCTAGAATACTAACTGTATGTCGCCAAGGCTGAAAAATATAAATGAAGAGTATCCTACCCTTTAAATAAAGTGCATGCCCTTTGTTTTACATTCAATTTTCTGAGGAGTTTGCTGGACATAAACCTTTTGCGAGTGTATAATATTGAAGAGAATTCTATTTCAATGTCAAATAAAAAAATTTCACAATTAAATGTTCGTGGCTCGCCCTCAGGAGTCCAAACGTGAAAAAAACCATACATTTAAAACCTCTCTAAGTTTTAACACATAGGAAATTTGCAAATTAGTCTAGAGTTTTGCTTTATCAAAATATTTTATTCGTAAGACAGCATTAATTTTATGACAAGATGGGAATAAAGAACATTTAAATCAGCAATGAGTAACCATTCTATATTTTTCAATGCTATAATAAAATACACTTTTAAAATACTAAATTTATATTTTGAAAAGAGTTGTTAAAAATAAGGGAATATCTAAACAAACGTGAGTAAACCGTAAGAAAAGTAGCTGTCTTTATTCATCTACATCTACATCAATGCCCTGAAAGCTACCAGAAAGGTGTGTGGCAGGGGATGCAACACCAGGAGGAAAGGGTAAGTAGTGGTAGTTTTGAGGGGAGGCGACCGACAGCTGAGGTCATTTGCGCCATAGGGGATGGACAGGAAAGGATGAAGGGTGGAGAGAAATCCGGCGCGGCATTAGCCTACTCTTTACGAAAGGCGCCAAGGGGTCCGCAGTTTAACGTTCCATCCGACGGACGGCGTACCCACTCAAAGTGCCCTCAAAAAAGCACCCCAAGTAGGGATCGGGATACCTCTGAAAAATATTTAACACCGCCGGGATTTGAGCCCGCGCCCTCAGGGTGGGAAGCCAGTACGTTAGCCCCCGCACCATCTCGAGGGTAAAGGATGAGGAGGTTAGGATTTTTCAAATGGATGGGGAAAGGTGAGGGGAATCTGCAAAAAAATGTATAATTATAATCGTATAACCATGCGCAGTCGCTACCTTGTAGATTAATACTTATTGTGTCGAGCCGGCTGCTGGGGGATTTCGAGTACAAGCAATCTGATCTCTTATTGTTCTTGGAAAAAATGACCATTTTAACCTGTCAGTCTTGCATTCAATCTCTCTAATCTTACATTCGTGATCCCTCCGCCCGTAATACGTTGGGGTTCGTATTATGTTCTTGATGTCATCGGAAAAGGACCCATCTTGAAATGTTCTTAGTAAGTTTAATCTATATTGTAACCGCCGCTGTTTAAGGGAATCCCAGCCTAAATTTTCTAAAAAAATAGTTACGCTACTGCGTTGGTCATAACAATGCTTGACGAATCCAGCCCCCCTCCGCTGAACTCGATCCAATTCCGATATCAAATTTATCTCTTGAGGATCCCATATACTGGCAGCATACTCTAGGTGGGGCCTTACTAGGGCAAGAAAACATCGTTCCTTCACTTTTTCGTCACATTTAACCAGCAATCTTTTTACAAATCCCAATTTTTTATTAGCACGACCGCAAATTTCCCGTATGTGCTTTCCCCAGGACAGATCGTGAGTAATTGTTACACCCAAGTATTTAAAGGAATCTACCCTCGCGATTTCGGTTTGTTTCACTTTGTAACTAAATGGGGGGGGGGTAATACTCCTTTCCCAAAAATGTATTACTACGCATTTTTTTAATTTAATACCAATTTCCATGCATCGCACCAAGTCTGGATTGCATTAAGGTCGTTTGCTAACGTGACTCTGTCTTCGCGACTTCGAATGTCCCCATAAATCAACGCATCGTCAGAAAAAAACGCAGCGTACTATTAACCACGGTACTGAGTTAATTTATGTAAATAAGAAACAAGAGGGGGCCTATGACACTGCTCTGTGGTACATCCGACGTGACCTTGACAGTATCGGATGATACACCGTCCAGAACGACTGTTTGAACACGATTTTTTACAAATTGTCTAATCCAGCATATAACACTCCCGTGTATTCCATAAGTTTCCAACTTCGCGAGTAACTTACAATGAGGGACTTTATCAAAAGCTTTTTTAAAATCTAGGAATATCGCATCAATTGGAATATTATTTTCACCGGAATGCATTATATGATGAACAAAGAGTGCGAGTTGAGTTTCGCAGGATCTACCTTTATGGAACCCGTGTTGGTTATTAAATAAATAAGGTAATAAATCTTGGCTACCGAGGTACCTTATTATTGAACTAACAATGATGTGCTCAAGAATCTTACAGGAGAAGGAGGTGAGCGATATAGGTCTATAATTACTGGGGTCCTCCCGGCCTCCATTTTTAAATAAGGATGTTGCAGAAGCTATCTTCCAGCCGCTTGGCACGCTTTCTTCTGCTAATGATTTCTTAAATATTATATTAAGATAAGGGGCAATTTCAGACGATAGTTCTTTATACACGCGAGCCGGTATCTCATCAGGTCCCGGAGATTTGTTGGGGTCGATGTTTTTAAGGAGTAACTCTATTCCGTGGGTGGAAAAGTCGATTGATTGCATTGGCTGTAGAAATGTTTTCGGAAGGTTCTCTGGTATATTCTGGGAGCATTTGTTGAAAACATTGTGGAAGAATGAGTTTAATATGTTCGCTTTATCTAAACTACTTGTTACTTTATCCCCTTTTTCGTTTTTCAATGAGTTTACGGTGGACTGGTGTCCCTGCACTTCGCCGACGTAGGGCCAAAACATCTTTGGGTTATTGTTTAAATGTTCGCCTAATTTTTTCCTTTTCAATTCCGCTAGCGCCTTCCGGAAGGCCTTCTTGGCAGTGGACCTAGATGCTTTGTAATTCTGTGTGGTCTCGTTGATTTTATCAGGGGAGGAATCTTTAACCGCGTTTTTCATTCTGGCATGGCACGCCCTTTGCCGTCTTAGTGATTTTCGAACTTCAGAGTTGTACCAACCCAGAGGGGTTCCTTATTCTCTCTTATATATTTACTAGGTATGAATCTCTGTATTGCTGAACGTGTTATCGCAAGAAAATTATTCCAGGTATCCTCGACACTCCTGGTTTTGCTTAATTCGTCAAATCTAAGAAATTAACAGTTTAACTCACATTTTAAGCCATCATAGTCAGCTTTATTGAATATATAAATTTTTCTCTTAGGTTTGTTAACTTTTTCTACGCTTAGGGAAAATTTAGCGTTTACAGCCCTGTGATCACTGGTTCCATCAATAACTCCTACGTTTACATTTAAGAGGATGCAATAGAATTGAACTGGATGGCCGATATACATGCATAGCAAAGCTTTCAAATCATCAGACGGCGTCAGTGATTAAAAGGATATTACATTTGTGAATTATATCCTGGATGCGCATATTTCAAATTTGAGAGGCAAAAAAGATAAGCAGGGGTGTATGACTGATTCGAAATTGAAGATCATTGAGGAGCAATGAACGGAAAATAGGGTTCAGAAATATTGGACACAGCTTGACACACACTTTTAGGAACATGACGGAAGTGACGAGCCCCTGTCGTTCCGTATGCTTTCTCCAAGATTATGTTAAAAATATCTTGCAAACCCAAGGAAAGGAAAGAACATGTTATTCCAATAATTCACCATTGGCCTTGTTCCACGTAAAATGAAATTACTGACTTTGTAATTCCACACACTTCATTTAAAAACACGACCAAGGGTTCGACGTTGAACGTTATCAACGTCATCAATTAATGATGACCTTCGAATACGAATACAAAGTTAATGATTTCATTTCATTTCAATATGTTATCCAAATTTCACAAGTTGCGCAGAAACTGTCCTGTCTTGTCACAGCAGAACGTTTTTTTTACTTCTCAGTTATTTCTGTGAATTAAAGCGAAAATTTTAATGTCAAAGCCTAGAAAAAAGTTTAATTATTCAATGTCACGTATGCCCAGTCATTTGAAGAAGTTGAAATTATCAATTAATAACAAGGTTCAACAAGTAATTAAACTAACTATTAAATCGCACCCGCATTACCTGAAGTTCATCAATTTTCAAGTCATGCTGTCCCATCACACTGCCCAAGGCTATCGGCTATCCCTTAAGAAGGCTCGCTTAGTTAAGTAAGTGGGCGCGTGGAGTCGCTCAATTCCCCAAATATGATTGTTTTCATCTTCTCTTCACCTTTTTCACAAAAGATTTTAGATACCTTCAAATCAATTTAACTGCATTACTTTTGGGCGTTTTAATTAATTTACCCGATTTTCTCCAAGTTCTAATATTTGCTAATTCTAAGTGTTTTTGGTGCATTTACTTATAATTTATGTATGTTATCCCGTGTTAATATTTCTTAAAGACATATTTAAGTTATGCCTTTTGAAAACCTTAAGTAATTCAGGGCAACTCAATGGAAAATTTCACTTAAATAATATGCTATATTTCTGGTACATGATGTGCCCTATACCACATGCCATCTACGACATGAATATGCAGCTTTTTGGAGTATTTCACCGATGAAGAAATTTAAATATATTTTTAATTAAATGGTAGAAAATTGTACCAAGTTACTTGAATACATGAATTGATTTTTCTTGTTACATCCTAGCATTCCCTTTCTCTTAATAAAGCTTTCAGGAGGTATGGATCTGGTCAACATACTCAAAGGGCTCATGATGTACAGGGTAGTTCTGCCAGTCAATATGAAACTGACATAGTTTATAGAGGGCTCAATGACTATAGCGACTCCTTCAGTTTCGCCCATCAGGGTTCAGGCTTCAACCACCCAGTTTCGTCTCCATGTGTCGCCTCCCTCGGGCGCAGCTATTCAAATTCGACCCCGTTTTTGCTTGTCTTCGGTGGTCATCCCGCGACACCTCCCCGACAGGAGGCGGCGACCGCGGGCGGCAGACCCCACGGGGCTCATCCGTCGAGTCCCGACGTCGATGCATGTATAAACGAATGCGTCCCCACTGGATACCATCGTCCGGCCGGCGTCCGTCGTTAGGACTCCCCCTCTCCGATTGCCACGCTTCGGCGCGGGGGTGTGAGGTCATCCCGGAATGCCCTGGCCGTCGGGAAACGAAATCGAATCATCCATCACGTGCGGAGTGGCACTGGAGGACTCCACCTCCCTCCCCCACCCTCTCCCACTTCCCACCGGTCGAACCGCTCCGGGGGACCCGAGCGGTCGTAACCACGGGTTCCTCTTCTGTTTAACGAATGCATAAAAGAACTTTATTCATTTATTTACTATTCATGGCTCTCGCGAGGCCAGTTGCCCTTGCTGCTCATTCCCCGTTATCATTGAATCAAACGAGTAACTATATTTCTTTTTCATATCCAATTTTTTTCTATTTTTTTAATAATTTATTATGTATCTACAACATGTAGGCGTTTGAATTTCTCAAGAGTTTTCTACAGTATACGAGTAGTATCTGCGGCTCAATTCTTGCTGAAGTCTTCTCAATTTTATATTGGAACATCCGTTTCCAGAGCCACTGAAATCCCTGATGTTTCCATATTCCACTTGGACACCGCCTTGTGGGACACCTGGCTCCTCTGCTCTTAAGAAGGAAAGTCTTTGGTAAGACCAGTTTAAGGGTACGCACGAAGAAGGACATACTACAAAACTGGAGGTGGTACAAAGAAAGACTGTCAGATGTATACTGGGGAAGAAGCATGGGAGGATGGAGAGTGGGACTGAGATGTTAAAAACGCTGGGCTGGGAACCTTTAAAAAGTAGTAGAAAAATAAGCAGACTTTGTGGAATGTTCCGCATTATGAAGAGAGTGAAAGCTCGGGCAGAACGAAGGAAAAAGGCGGGAAATCCAAAATTTATTTAGAGAGGAATGATCACAAACTCCAGGTGAAATGCCGGGCGCAAATAACAAATAAAAAATAATTTCATTTCTTAAAAAAACAGTTTTTGATTGGAATAGTTTGCCTACGTAACTATTTGAGCCCCTTCCTAACAGAGTAAGTACTTTAAGAACAGATGTGAGCAATTTATATAAAAATTTGATCAATAAGTTGGGTAAAATTTGAATGTAACAGCTTAGTTTTGATATTTTTCTTGTTGATTGGGAAACCGATGTGGATGAGGTGGTGATTTTCTTTTTTTTGGGTTAGAGATTAGCGTTTGGAAGTTTTCTTTGATTTCATTTCTTTTAATTGACTGATTATACTAACTTTTGTGATATTAATTGAGTTTAAAATGTCATGTTATTTTTCCTAGGCAAATTTGATTGTAATGTATGTCACCTGACATTGTCTATCTGCACATGTGAGTTTTAATATTACTCATAATAAGACGACCGTGTGTAATGTCGATACGACGGCCAGCATGGAACCCTCGAGCCAGTAAAAGGAATGTATAACAGCATACGTATACGTTACAGCCGGGTATCGCAACATGTAGGTACAACTCTGGAGCGCAGCCACTGAGGGAATTCATTGGACCGCAAATAATGTAAAATGCAGCAACTCATGCGTCGGAATTCGCCGACGAGAAAGAATTGGATTGGACCGAAATGGAAACATTGGGTATCTAAATTTGAAGATCGCGTAGTGCGACAAGCCACCATGGTTCTTGTTGAATTAACAAAGGTTTGCGTATTTTGAAAACTATGATTTCCCGGATTCAGGCAAACAATCACCTAAACTACATTTATAATACAAATAATGGGAGTATTTTAAACCCCCGAGAGCACATTTAAACTCCAGATTCGAGCAATAACAACGAAAGGGGATACAAATTCACTCAGTTTTTTTATATTTTTATTTGGGCATATAAATCGTCACAGTCTCGGAAATTGATCGGTGATCGGGATTGGAAAATCAAATGTGTGGACCGCTCAAGACACGATGTGTTCACACAAGACTTAACCTTAGCGGAAAAATGCAAATGGACCGAAAGGAATGGCGACACGGAGTGAATAAATCTCACGCCGCATTGCATAGATTGTGGAAAGAGGATTGTCGGAAGAGAGGGGAAAAGGAATTCAAACAAAATCCGATAAAAGCTATTGTTTGCCCTCGAATTATTCGTGATGGCAATTGCGTATGAGAAAAAACATTAAAAAATAATTGATCATGAAGCAATACTCAAGATAATTTCTTCTGATATTCTTTCTGATCAAATCGAAAAATGCCGGCGAGTCAAATGGCTGGTTACCCAACACTCCCGAACTTATGTAGATAAATAGATAAGGAGAGGTCTGTGTTTGGGCGAAATTGAGACCAAATGGTCCCTTCCTCCATTTAACCCATTGTCTCACACATACTATTTTAGGCATGAAATGTTTAATTACACGCGTCGAAAAAAAATACATACATCCATGCATGAATTAAGCATACACCTAAACATACGATACACACATACTCTAAGTAAATTACAGAGAAGAATGAGAAAAATGAAATAGGGAAAGTCTAAGCAAAGAATGAGGTTTGTGGGAAAAGCTATGGAAAGCGTGGCATTGCTCACCTAGTTAACCCCACGCAGGAAAACACCCACGAAGAGAAGGGGGGGTGTGTGAAAAACCCGTGAAAACCATATTTATTAGAGGAAAGATACATAGACATTGCAACAATCATTTTTCATATAGTATTTTTATTATTATGTTACTGAAATTGAAATGAAGAAATTAATTACATTGACAACATATGAAGAGTAATAAGAAACATAGCATTAACTTAAAATAATGATGTAAAATATGAGGTGCATTTAAGGTAAATGCACGACGCGCGTTCAAGTTCTAAGGTTACGCAATATTTTGCCGGAACTGGGGGTGGGTTGGAAAATTTAGTTGAGCTTAAAATGCGCGAGCACTTTTTCACTTACACAAAACTGAACCGTAGAGCGCACAAGGCTAGTAAAACTATAGTTAGAGCGAGAAATGTTTCCAACAACAATTATTGTGTCGTTTGATGTGTTAAAATCAGTGTGAGTAATCATCTGCTCTCTCCGCTTAGGTGTTAGAAACCCAAGAATATGCTTCCTCAATCGATCGAGACACGCAGTGATGGTGTTATAGTTGCGAGAAATGGGCGTTTGCGTGTTCGACAGCTCGAAGAAGGGCGAACGCCAAGAAACCAAGTTGCCTCGGCCACGGTCCGGCCGATTTTTCCAGTGGGGGAAAGGGACCTTGTCCGCGGCGATCATGGATCTATTGCGTTGACGCCGAGAAAATGTAGACACAAACAAAGAAAGTTAAGTTCAGAAATGACAAAAGGTTCAGGTCATTGCTGTTATTAGTTTGTTGGAAAAAATTAGAAGACGTAAAACTTGAACCATTCTTGCATCCACAACTTAGATGAGTACCACAAATAAGGGATTCGACAAGCCTCAATCACAAATATGCCAACTTCGTTTGTACCCGGACGAACAAAGCACGAGGGCTTCTCAAATCACGAGGAAAAGGGAGCAGATGAACATTTCGTCGTAAGCACTTATGCGCAAAGATGCAAGATAATGAATGCATTTGTGGGAATGCAATCGCATTGAAGAAGTATTATCAATTTTCAGTGACCTCTATTCGAACTCCTGATCTGCCAAAGTGACATTAAAGGGTGTTCCCTTTGGCTAATGTCGTTAAAGGAACATGATAATCCCCACGCCACATTTTCCCGAACATAAAACTTTGTCCGCTTCCTCAAATCCTTCCCTTCGCTTAATCCTTATACTGGGATTGTTCTCAGATAATGGGGTCATCTTCTCCAATAACTCCAACCTTATCCTCAGCGATCGCAATAAAAGTGAGGTTAAATCCCGGCTATGTGAATTTCGAACAGAGAACCTTGTTTCCACCCACTGTACCGTTTGCGAACAGTTCACATTCACCCAACCTTGGAAAATTTAAGACGGGTGATTAAACCTCTACTGCTACACGTCCTCATGGAAGTAGAATGGGATAAGGAAGATGTAAATCTTGAAGAGGATAAATAAGGTGCAGGTCTCGTGATATTGTAAAAACAATGTAACGCGAGGTTTGGATAATCTCAAGGCGTGAATTTTGGTGAATTTCAATATCCGAAAGAAATAAATCAAAATTATATCCTGCGTTTAACATTTTCACGTCAATCAATCCACGTCAGTGGACCAATTTCTGTAATATATCAACTACTTCCGATAACCTACGTAATTTCCGCAAAGAATATATACTGCCACGTCCAATTCAGTCAGAAAAAATATCATGTTAACCACTGATTAGATGGCGTAGTTGAAATCTTTCATACCCAGTAAAAATTTATTTATTTCCTGACAAATAATGGAATATAATGAACTAATAAATTTATGAACGCTATGGTTCTACTTGCGTCAAATTTTCGTGAATGAATAGCCCCGACAACTTACATCTTGCATTGTCTATAATAATCGCTTTTGATAATTTTCCGTATTCTTTATTTTTATCGAGGACAAAAACTTCAAAAAGGCCAACTTTGATAAAATTGGACCAAAGAGCCAATTGATACACCGTTTCATATTTATCTGACAATGTAGTGTACGGGAGGCATACATTAAAAACAGGGATTATAAAACACTACGAAGGTCAGTTAAATGCGCCTTTACATGAATAACAACGAAATTATTGCAATTTGCAAATATATATATATATATATATATATATATATATATATATATATATATATATATATATATATATATATATATATATATATATATATATATATATATATATATATATATATATATTTATATACATATTTATATATATATATATTTATATACATATTTATATAAATATATTTGCAAATATATTTTTGCGTAGCATGTGGAAAATTACCAATAAGGACAAATGTAAATGTTAGTCTGGGGGGGGAGGGGATCGGGATTTTTGCGGTGGCTATCGTACTGGCTTCCAACCCAGAGTGCTCGGGTTCAAATCCCGGCTTTTTCAGAGGTATCTCTAAAATCTAAAATATTTTTCAGAGGTATCTCGATCCCTACTTGAGGTGCTTTGTGGAGGGCACTCTGTGGAGAGTACGCCGTCCGTCGGATAGGACGTTAAACTGCGGACCCCTTGGCGCCTTTCGTAAAGAGTAGGCTAATGCCAATGCCGGGTTTCTCTCCACCCTTCATCCTTTCCTGTCCATCCCCAATGGCGCAAATGACCTCAGCAGTCGGTCGCCTCCCCTAAATACTACTACTACTACTAGTCTACGGGTGGCGGCCTAACACCCCCCGCCACACGTCCGTGCGGCGGCTTGCGGGATATTGTGTATACGTAGATTTTGTGCAATCTAGTGAAATATTTCCACGTTCTTTGGAAAGGGTTAAATTATTTTACGCACCGGAAATGTTTTCATTCCGAGCATTCGTTTTTCTGTTACTTTAATTAAATATTTAAGAGAAATTATGTTTCTGATTTTTACTGCAATGTTACCGAGAGTAATATTTAGAGCTTTTTAAGGCTTTATAAAACCTAACTGAGGTATCAGAATCACAAACTTTTGGCACCTAAAACGTAATTTTTAAAACCTAAAAATTTGCGATCTATTTATAAACCCGTTAACTTTATAGAACCGTTTAATTTAACAGAAATGCAAACGCAGTTTTGATGGAGGGCAATCGCCTGCAAAGGAAACTTTCTCAATCAGAGATTGAAGGGAAAATTAATAATAAGCGGGACTTTGGGGAAACAGGATGGGATGGAGAGAACAGCAGAACCCGGTGCAATAGCTCTCATGTCTTAGAGAAACACCGCGAGGTCATAAGTTTTTAATTTCCCTACTCACGGGCGTAGACCTGCATTTTAAAAATATCCAGTAGGCAGCACACGGAGATTATGGAGATTAAAACTTCCTCTACGGGGTTTGAGCCCGGGCCCTCGGTGGGGAACGACGAGGAGGAAGCCACCGCACTAATCGAATCCCTTGGGAAAAAAGCTAAATTACACGTTTGGGGGAAAATAATTTCCAACTGCCGCGCGCAGATTTCCCGATATCGGAATCGGATAAGCAATCCGGCGACGTACGATCTTATTGTTAAACATTCGTCCGAAGGGAAAAAGATTGGTGGAAATAATTATCGTGTGAATGGAACTCAAAGAGGAGAAGGAAAACATTAATCAAGAGTAAAACGGATTAAAAGTAAAAAAAAAATGTTCGTTAAAAAATAAGACTACGCACATTTAAGTCGCCTGAAAAGCATAGTTGTTAAATCATTCATTGGTTAAGTTGAATTCAGACAATAGAGCCAAAATAAATGAGATAAACATGTGATAATTCTATTATTAGGAGACCTTTAGGCTACTGATAAACATAAGTACTTGGCATGTCGAGTCAGGGAGTGACGTCGATAGTTTCGCGTGCACGTTGTGATAATTCGAGTCAATTTTCACTGGTCGTCGATGGCATTAAGATTTCAAGCTACGCTGCGCTTACGACCGATGGTCAGTTTCCTGTTGATATCCTCAAGAGCGCGAAGTAACATATAGCACGATCTCATCCTCAAAACACTTGCAAGGATTGCTGGAGAGGGGATTGGGAAATTTACTGTTTAAGCAATGGTGATGAAATGATTATTTGGAATAAGCCAGTGTCCGTGGCCAAGGAGCAACGCCCCCCTCCTCCGGATTCATTGCCAGCGAGTTCAATTCCCACCAAGGTTTGCGTCCTCAGCCTAAGGAGTGGCAGGATGTGATTGTCTCTGTTGTTATTTCTAGCTTGTTAATGCAATGTTTTGACCGCCTAAGCTATTATTGGGATTACTTTCAAATAGAAAAATAAAATGGCTTAATAAAAGATGTCCTGACGCCTTTCTTCTCTACTCATATTCGTGAATCCAAGCCCTATTTAATTAAACTTTCTTGACGAAGGAAGACACTTTGCTTTCCCATATAGAGTATTTTTATTACGGCTTTTGTGACAGCGTAACATATTCCGTGAACCTTGGTCGCAATAAAAATACTCCATGTTGAAAAGAAAGACGTGAATACTCAAAATTTTTACTTATTAATAATGAGAGCGATCCTTTTCTATAGTGATCCGATACGCCACTTGATTCTAATGAAAGGATTTTTACATGAATTTATATGACACCGTGGGTGTAGTTTTGCATGTATGAGTTGATTTTGCATGTGGTTGTGTTCCTTTTTACGGGTGGTGAACTAACACCCCCTGCCACACGCCCTTTCGGGATATTATGTAGATGTAGATGATTCGCCTATGAAGAGAATGTTCTCAGAGTCATTGTTTCTCTGTTTCTTTCATGGTCTTTCGTATTCTTTCCTACCTTACTCGCTGCTAATTTTCTTAATGTTAAATTTCATATTGCTTTAGGGTCCTGAAGAGTAGAGTCATTACTTTTTAAAAGTGTTTGGCGTATTATTCAACTCACATACTCAAAACATTGTATCAATCTTGTCACTTCTTTTTATACAATTTTTCGAGTGTATTGCATTATAGTTAACATTTTGTTTTGTGTTTTTTCCGAAGATGCACCTTCATATTTTTTCTATAATGAACTCTTTCTATGCTATCATAAACGAAAATTGAAAATAAATAACTTGGCTTTTTCACATAGAATGTTTGCACGTAGGTGTACATAGGACGAATCGGAATATAATTTCCTGATCCATTTTTAGTAGCAGGTCTGATGCATATTGTGTATTATATAGTGTATTATAAACGGTATTATATAGTGTATTACATACTGTAGCACATAGTGCATTAATATTGCATTATATTGTGTATAATATATATTGTGTCCGTCATTCCTCTACTGCACCACATTTCAACTTCTTGCCTTTACACCTCCGCCTCTATCCTTGACTTCTTTAAGGTCTTCATGACAGCACTGTGCAAAAAATTTCACTTAAAATGTAGTTCCACGCTCTCATGAGCTCCTTTGACGATGGACTCCAAATTGTTTCGCCTCGGCTTGCATCCGATGACTCCTTTCCGTCTGTCTTCGATGGACTTCTTTCTTCGTCCACACCTCGGACCCTCCATCATTCCTCTACTGCACCACATTTCAACTTCTTCATGCGTTTACTTCTCTGCATCCATCTTTCACTTCTCATAGCTTGCTGATAATTACTCCAGAGTTTTACAAAAAAGAATACATGCGAGAGTTCAAAGCACACCCTGGCACATTTTCTCTTGAATGAAAAACAAAGGTTGGAATCTGAGTGTGAGGGCCGGCAGGGGGGGGGGACGAAATGCTTGGCACATCTGCTGAAGTACCCACCATCGCCACCCACGCCCCCCTTTGGTTAGTATATGGAAGTTCGCATCGAATAGAAAGCTAAAAATGGGGAAATATCCTCTTACAAAAAGAAATTCACATTCCTTCCCTGGGGGAAAAAAATATATTTCATTCCTTTTATTGTAATACGAGACAACGCTGGTTGTGTTTCTTTCCCTCGTTTTGCGGGTTGAATGGCGGACAATAAAAATTCAAAAGAGAATCCCCGACCATCCTCCACGTTTCAATCGATTGTCATTATATTTTATTATTCAAATGGAGGTGTGTTCCGTGAAATGCGTATCAGTTGGCATGAACGTCGTGTGATGCGGGAGCAGGAAGAGTAGATGGTATGCCCACGAGGCTATTTAATACAAAGCTATGGTATTTACGTTCCTGTATTGCCAACGTAATTTATGGTCATGGGAAAGGGAAGGAAAGTTTTGCATTGAGGTGCACCCAATGAATTGCAAGGTTATAAGGAAAGCCTTTAAAGGAATCGGAATGATAATGGAATCCATTAGATGCTGGCCTTGGCGTTAGACTTCCGGAAAAATCTCAAAATCCACTATGAACTCTCTTTAAAGATACGCGACCACGCGTAATACGATTCCCGCCATCCTGGCCGTTATTTTGACCCACATAAACCCCTTGCCAGCCGTCGCAAGGACGTATGGCAGGGAGTGGTAGGTAACCAGACATTCTACATACTACGAGGGTCATCCGGAAAGTAGTACCCGTTCGTGAAATAAAGACACAAAAGTAAATATTAACAAACATAAAAAATTTTATTTGAAAGAGGATACTTTAAACTACTTCTCAACGTAATCTCCAAGCAAATTAAGGCATTTGTCATAACGTGTGACAAGTTTCTGTATTCCTGCTGCATAGTCCTTCGCCGCCAGCTCATTGAGATACGCGAGGGACCCATCTTGCACAAATTTTTGCATAATGCAGATGGTGTTTAACAATTTCATGAACAATTGTTCGAGAAACATTGGGAAAATGCTCACAGATGTCATCAATTGTGACGCGCGGATCGTTCCTCACGAATTCGTCAACTGAGCGTACCAGTTGGTCTGTAATGACAGACGGTCTCTCCGAACGCTCATCGTCGTGTGTGTTCCCCCTCCCCATGTTGAAGTTGCGACACCACCGCCGAACAGACGACTCGTCCATTACATTGTCTCCATACACCTCCTTTAATTGGCGATGAATATCACATGGGCGAACGTTTCTTGCATTGAGGAATTTAATCACTGCCCTCACTTCACAACTGGCGGCGTTCTCAATTTTTTTAAACATTGTAAACAATCACAGAAACAACACAGGCAATGCTAGCGTCACGCAACTTGGCTCAGAGAAGGCAGACAAGCCACTGAAGCTATCTGACCTCGTCCAGCGGCTACTCGCGTCGTCAGCACTTCATGCGGCACGAACGGGTACTACTTTCCGGATGACCCTCGTATATATTCCCTTATTTCCTCGTGCACCTGGCACTCAGCGATCTACCAAAAGCCGTGAGGAAAGGGGGGGACCGAACGCCAATCAAGCAAAATGCCTACCTATATTATGAGTATTACATGGTTTGCAGCAACTCCTATGCCAACTCAAAGAGGACAAGAAAAATAGTTAAAAGAGGACAGGCACACATGCAATTCAGACACTTATTGCCAGTTACTATTCCACACATTTCAAACGGACAATTCAAAAATAAAATATACTTCATATATATTACATTCACCTACACCCCACCTGGCACAAGGGCATAGGGCGAGGGGCGTTAGGACGCCAGACTTGCACAGCGTATTGTGGGAATTTAATCTTGCACACCCCTAAAATTTCGTGCGTCCTTCAACTAAATAAGAGGGAAAAGAAATCCTAGCATCTGCGTATTCAACATTAGGCATCTTTCTTCCTCATTCTGACGAAATGAACCCACCATCCGATTAAAAGTAGAACATGAATCATTACCCTTCATGACAAATGAAGATTCAAATGACACTTATGCAATAGACTTATTTTTTCTAAAGTGTGCAAGGTAAAGGAAAGAAGAAGAAATAGGTTAGACGGCGCATATTGAATGGAGGAACACAATAGTAAATATACAAGAATCAGGCGCTACTTGAAATATGAAGAAAAAAGTAAAACAGCCAAGATTCGAACCTGAGACCTCTCAATAAACAATTAAAGAATACCGTTTTTGTACGTTGGTGGCGTCTGTTTCTCAGTGAGGCGGCTGCAATGGCTTCTGACCCCAGTGGGACGGCCAGTAAGTTATGGTATCACGTTAAAAACAAAAATTGAGGAAGGCAACGGGAAACCACCACAACTATCATTCCCAAGATTAACATGATGGACAAAACTAAGATGTTGAGTCCTGGCAACTACTGGGGTCGGCCCAAACGGCCGTGTGTCGTGCCCGGCAGCGGGAGAAACAAGGCTTTCGGGGTCTTCATCCCACGAAACTCTTACAGGCGAAAACCAGCGGCAGCCCGACAGAAGACGCAGGAGAAGAAGATCAAATTAGTTAGAATAGGAACGTAGAATATTAGGACAATGATGAGAACCGGGAAATTGGAAAAGGTTAAGCGAGAGATGGAAAGGGGAAATATAGATATTTTAGGTCTATTGCTAGGTGAGATGAAAAGATAGCGGGGATTACTGGAGTGAAAAGTATAGAATAATATACAGCGGCGGAGACGAGAGCCAACGAGGGGTTGCCATAGTATTAAATGAAGATGTAGGAAGAAGCGTAGTCAACATAGAGCAGGAAACAGATAGGTTATTACGAGTAGAGATAAAAGGAGAACCGACGAACTTGGTTATTATTCAGGTTTACATGCCACCGAGTAACCATAAGGAAGAAGAGGTCGATAGGATATACGATCAGTTAGAGGACATAATCGCGTGTTTTCCTGCAGGGAAACATTTGATAGTGATAGGGGATTGGAATGCGACGGTAGGCGAAGGAAGAGATGGTGATGAGGTGGGAAACTACGGTTTAGGCACGAGGAATGACCGCGGGGAGAAAGCAGTTGAGTTCTGCAGGAGGCAGGCGTTAGTCATCACCAACACTTGGTTTAGACACCACAAAAGACGCAGGTATACATGGAGAATGCCAGGTGACTCAAGAAGATATCAGCTGGATTATATCCTGGTTAGACACAGGTTTAGGAACAGTGTGATAAATTCCCACAGCTTCTCGGGAGCGGATGCGGACTCAGACCACAATTTAGTTGTTATGAAATGTAGCGTACGTTTCAAAAAGATAAGGCAGGGGCGGCGAGTTAGAAAATGGAATGTAGAAGCATTAAATGGGTTGAAAAGGAATGAATACAAACTAGCGGTAGAGGAAATCATGGAGGATGGTAAAGAGCTTGGTACTATCGAAGAAAAATGGGAAATAATCAAGAAAGGGTTGTCTAAAGCCGCAAAAGACACTATTGGAATCGTTAACGCTAAAAAGACTAGGAAACCATGGATCACGGATGAGATGATTATAAAGATAGATGAGCGGCGAAAATGGAAGAACATAAATACAGAATCAGGCAAAATGAAGTACAAAGAGTTAAACGTCAAATTTAGGCGGGCAACAAATAAGGCAAAATAACCATGGTGGAAGACGCAGTGCGAGGACATGGAAAGTATGCAGAGGAAGGGTGAAATCGGTACGCTGCACAGCAAAGTTAAAGCTTTATCGGGAAGTAAGATAGGGAGATCTATGCTAACAGTTAGAGATAAGGCGGGTAAGGTGATAGTTGACAAAGGAAAGTTCCAAGAGAGATGGAAGGAGTACATAGAAGAACTGTATAGTGAAGAACTTCGACCGACAAAGTTAGAGATTGAAAAAAATATGACGTTAAAGAAGATAGCTTAGGTCCAGGCGTACTAGAAGATGAGTTAGAAAGGGCATTAAGGGAGATGAAACTAAATAAGGCGGTAGATCTGGAAAACATTCCCGCGGAACTATTGAAATGCTTGGGAAAATGTGGGAGGAAGCGGCTTTATGGGCTAATCCGTAGTATTTATGAGGAAAGAATCTGGCCGAAAGACTTTGTGAGATCAGTTTTAGTTCCTATTCCTAAAAAGGTAAACTAAAGTTTTTCTCAGGATCATAAGCAAAAGGATAGAGAGTAGGGCAAATGATTACTTAGGGCAGTTTGGGTTTAGGAAGGGGAGAGGTACGCGTGATGCCATTGCAATAATGAGATGATTAATTGAGATGAATATAGAACATAACCAGGATGATTTGCCTGTTTCGTAGATTTCGAAAAAGCGTTTGATAGAGTGAATTGGGAAAAACTAATGAGTATTCTGCAGAAAATAGGAATAGATTGGAGGGAAAAGAGGCTAATCCGCAAACTGTACATTTCACGGACTGCTCAGGTGAGGGGGGGAACGGGGAGTCCGGATGGGCAGTATTAGGAAGAGGTGTAAGGCAGGGTTGCCCATTATCACCTTTGCTGTTCAACCTGTCTGCAGAAGAAATGATCAAAGAGGCATGGGAAGAACTGGAGGCAGGAATGAAATTGGGCGAGGAATTCGTATAATCAGCTAGGTTTGCTAATGACCAAGCTTTAGAATGTCAGTCAGCCAAGGGGCTGCAAGCAATTCCGAGTGAATTGGAAATTCAGTGCGACAGGTATGGGATGAAAATCAATTTTAAAAAAATCAAGTTTATGCGAAGGCTTTTGAAATGTGGGTGCGGAGAAGGACGGAGAAGGTGAAATGGGCAGAGAAGAAAACAAATGAGTAAGTACTTGGTATGGTGTGCGAAGAGAGGGGTTTGTTGGGAGCAATCATATGGAGGCAGGAGAAGTGGATGAAGGGGGTATTGACCGGCAGCGGGATGTTGAAGACTGTAATTGAGGGGAGAATGTTAGGCAAACGAGGAAAAGGAAGGAACAGAATAGGGATGTTGGACGGGATAAAGGGAGGGAGGGAGTACTCAGAGCTAAAAAGGGACCTGATGTGGAGTAGGATGTTGTGTTTACCTAAGGGTCACAAATTATTATAATTAGTAATTATGTCCATCCAAAAACCTACCTTAACCGGTAGATTACCTAATAATAATAAATAATACTGATAAGAAAAGCAGATGTGGGAATAACTTTCTGGGTCCTAAGGTGACTCTCGCTGTATCGGGTATTTGACGATTGGCATGTAGCACTTGGATACGTATATGTGGTAACTCTGATTCCAGAGTCACCACATATAGAGACTCCATACGCCCCGCGCGTACCTCCAATTAGTCCCATCAAGGCAAAAGGCACGGTTTAAGCTATCCGGATTCTCTTTTAGCCCTTGGACTCTCCAAAGTTCCTTTCATCCCTTCCCTTCATCTCACTGTCAAAAATATTTTTTCCTTTTGGATTTTACCCATGGGCAGAATCCCGCTAAGTCAACGTTAATAATGTATGTAATTTTCCTGCTCAGCACACTTTTTTCTTTGCCTGTTTTTCCCTTGTTCTTGAATTTTTTACCACAGCTCCTCCCATTTCCCTAGAATTATTTGATCGCCCCGGATAGATTATATCAGGTCTTCTCTTGGTATTTCCTCCCATACTGATCGCTGTTCCATGAATTATATGATTTTTTTTCTTAAAAGTTGTCAACGGTAATAACGGGTCATCTCAGCATCTTTCCCTTTTCCTTCTTCGAGTGTCTTTGCGTACGACGCGGTTGTATGTCGTCTTTCATTTTGTCACCCCTCCTCGCCTCTCAATCACAAAACGCTCAGCTATTTTTAAGGCTTCCATCAGCCCGTATTGCAACGATGAAATGATTCCCTGCCCCATTCAACTCGTTCCAAACACCACATTCCGTCCATCCCTGCCCTGCTCTTTCTCCCCCCTGATTTTCTTCAGTTCCCCTTCGCTAATCATTTTCCTTTCTCATGAATGCAAACTATGATGTGGTGCCCTTATATTTTTGTTAATGGGTATTATTGATGAAGAGGGACCTGATGTAGAGTGGGATATATGTGTTTTGCTAGGAGTCACAAATTATTTAATTAGTAGCTATGTCCATCCAAAAACCTACCTTAACCGGTAGATTACCTAATAATAATAATAATGTATTATAAATTTGGTTTTATGCGTTAGGTATTTATTATTATCACTTGCTTTTTCTTTATAATTTGTCCAATCTAATTGGCGCGACGCTGTTTTTCGACTAATTGAATAAATTAATTGAAATTTGGATGTGCATTAACTACGTAAACGAAATAAGAATTTACTTTAGACTGTAATTACTTCCTTGAGTGATTGTTACATTCAGTAAGATTTTTTTTAAATAGTCAAACAATGTCTTTAATTACCAATATAAACCAGTTCAATGATAAAGCATTAATAATAAAGAAATAAATAACCTACCGTACTTTTCTGAATAATTTTTTCTATTATACGACAAAATATATTCCTCACGCGTCCCCACCTTAAATACTGTCCATGGTTAATAAATAGGTGCCAACAGTCGAGTCCAAAGTGACAGACTCTTCCAACACCTTTATTTGAGAGCTGCACGACTACAGAGGACATGACTACATTTATACGCATGGGCATGCTCAACTGTGGGTAGTGTCAAAAGGCTTGCCTAAATACAGGTACCTGTATAAATGTCGGTGAGAAGGTCATTATCTCAGATTCTCCTAATTACTGTCTTAAATACCTCTCACGAGAGCATTTGAACGCAATGACATAATGAATACTGTTTTTCTACGACCCCTCCCATTGCCACACACCCTCGTGGCGGTTGGCAGGGTTTGGCGTAGATATGAATAAATTATTCCCTTGCTTATAGGATACGGTTTTTATGGGCGGTGGTCAAAAATTTTAATTAGAGATACCTACAGTGGTTTAATGAAAACGGTGGTTAAGTAGGCAATACAAATTTGAACACTTGTTTCTCTCTGTGTTACCACTCCATTACTATCATAAAATGAGACTTATTTTTACACAGCATTTAATCATTTAGAGCAATGCAGTTAGTGGTAAGGGAGGCATGTAAAGGGTTGGATTTTGGAGCGGAAATCGGTGCGCAATTCTTCAAAAGTTTAATTAGCTGTGTTATTCAGCCAGTCTGGCAAAAGGTTAATATGATTAGTAAGCGCATTGACTTATCTGTGTAACAGGGATGGGATGATAATAAATCATAAAAAACAAAAATTAAGAGATTCTCACGGACTTGGAAAGCTTACATGTAGAATTTAAGCTTGGGGACATTAACCAGATTATTTAGAACCATTAAAGAAGCGTCACGGATGAGGATTGGCAGATTTGCAGGGACATGAAATAAATTGATTAAGGTAAAGAAGCGTTTACAAAGAGGTGGGCTATAATGGCACGTACCTTTATTAAAGACAATAATAGAAAAAACGCGGAGCGTTGTTTTGTAATGTACGGGAGCATGGTCGTTGGAGCGAGATGATAGACGACAAGTGGAGGCTTTTGCGAAGTGGGAAGAATGGAGAAAATAAAATGGACGGAAAGAAGAGTAAAGGTTGAATACGGTAATAGAGAGGAAAATTGTTGAGGAGAGCAAGGTAGAGAGAGGAAAATAATATCTCGGATTAAATTAGAGGACATAAGAGTGCATGCAGAGTTTAAGAATGAGTTACATATACTTATACATGCAGACTGAGGTATAAGGATATTTTTTGTCATATTAATTTGAGTTTAGGAATACAGCATTGTGTAGAGTCAGGGTCCATCAAAAATTACCCTCATACCTACCACTATTATTAATATTACTTTTTAGTACTCTTTTAAATAAAAGTATCAGCTGATTACGCTTCCACATCTACATATACTTAACATTCCTCAAATGGTGTGTGGCAGGGGGTGTTCGGACACCACCCGTAATTAAGAAAGAAGAAAAATCGCATGTAATAGCCACAAATGTATACAATCCACAAATAAGACATTGTATGCATTTATGCAAAAACCCTAACACCCTACACACATACAAACACACAAACTACCAACTAACGTACACACGCACCTACAAATGTAACTGATATATTTGCAATACTTAATTTTGTTCCGGCTTGTAAATTAAATGTTTATAATATTTCTAAAGTTACTTTGGTTTTTTACTATTATGATTTCTGATTGCTCGGGGAAAGAATGAGTATCTGTACGGGAATCTATCTCCCTTATTTCATCTTTGTGGTCTGATCTACCTAAGTAGTGTGGGGCCATTATAATTCCTTAAGTGTAATCGTTAAACTCGTTTCTTCTGAACCTTTCTAAAAGAGTAAGCCTCTCTTAAGACGGAGAAGCATCAATCGCCGACTAATCGATAGCTAACTGGAAAAATAACATTTAGGTGTGGTCATATTGTATCTCTCTCTCTCTCTCTCTCTCAACAACCGCGAAAATACATAATAAGTAGTCACGCTTTGCAATCAAGGAGGAAGTTGGCGTTACTGCCAGCACAGAATTGGAAACTAAAAGGACACCAGTGCACCGTCAAGAAAATTACTCGTGGAAATCAAACGCAATTAAAGTCGACATACGGATACGGAGGGCCATAAAATAAAATATTGTCCGTCGATTGAACCGATGGATAGATAACCTAGATCGCCTTTCGACGCTTTTCTGGACACGAATCTCTCTGTTTGCCCTGTATAATCTAAACGTTTTGCTTCGCCGCCTTACGGAAATCCAGCCTAAAGATAGAGTAGGCAATAAAATACAAACCCAATTATTTCTCATTTCCGGAAATGCGCTTCGGCTTAGCGGTCGAGTCGTAATTCTGCGCCGTAACTAGACGAACTCAGCGACCGTGGTCCCTTTGCCTCGCCCTCGATATCCGTCCCAATAAAATTTTACTGGCCTAGACCCGAAGAATACGAGGCCAATACTCGCCCGAAAAAGACGCTGAAAGCGCACAACCTCGGTCGCCTAGGCTGAGTCACAATTGCCCCGGCGGATCTATCCCTTTAGGATATATAAACGAACGACGCTCGGGCGTTAAGATTTCAAAGCCCCGTGTCAATTTCTCGTGCCCTGAATGGTCCTCCTTCTGCCGTGGGCCCGTGGAGTGGTTACATTCAGCCACTCCCGTGAGAGTGGTTTCCACGGGTGACGCCAGAGGGATCTTCATTATCAATCAATCAGGCCAAAGGGAGGCAACTGAGGGAAACCCTTTTGAGCAGAGGGTAAAAGCCTTTGCTTGGAAAATTCGATACTCTTTGAGAGACAGGCAAAGACTCATCAACGTCTGTTGACACTTCAAACAAGGGGTTTCACAATTTGTTAACAGAGCATGGCTGGAAATTGGTGGACATGTAACAGAATTAATTATTAAAGAACGGTTAGTATGAATTTTCCACTTGATAAGATTTATTGTACTACCGGGTTTTGATGTATTGCTTCATCATAAGGTAATTACAGTAATTACATAAATTTAATAAAATTAATACGTTCCTCATATTTCTTTCTCAAGAGATGGTGCATAGCAATGATTCCGGCGAATCTCTATTTGCTGCGAATAATAATAAACTTGAAACGAGTTGGGCGATAAAAAAAGAAGTAGAAATATCGTTTTAGTACTCTGGAGCACCTTTCAATACAACAGCATACGCAAATAATGCAATTAGCATATGTTGTGACTCTCGTAGTACTTTTTACGCCATTCGGAAACTTCAGTTTGGCCTCTTCTCCCTTTTTTCCCGTACTTAACCCTCCATTATATTTTCCAGGAAGTTTTTATGTCTCAAAACATGTCCCACGAATTTAAATTTCCTTTTCCCAATCTTTTTTTTTATCTATATCTACATTTTTCCCCGCAAGCCGCCGCAAGGACGTGTGGCGGGGGGTGCTAGGAGACAACCCTTAAAAGAGGACAAAACCACAGGAAATATCAACACATCTATGCAAACCTACACCGACAGTGGCGTATGAGTACATTCATGCAAAAACCCTTTCAACTTAAACGCATGCAAATACATATACTAAAATCTAAGGAATATATTCACCTTAGAATGCAGTAAAAATTTATCCAATAAGCTACAAGCTAAAATTTGAAAATAAGATGGCCAAATTCTACTAGCACATGAACATGCAGTCTCTTTCATTAAGTTCCTTTCTTCTTTCATCCCTCTCAATACATCTTTGTCCTTTTTCTTGTCTATATATCTCATCCATATTATCCTTCTTCAAATCCACATTTCCATCGCATACAATGGAGAGGTCTCCATCTTCTCATTGTCCAAGCTTTACACCCTTACAATAATGTACTCAAAACAAAGTCTCTGTCGTCCGTTTCCTTTTACGAAACAGACAAATTTTTTCGCAAAGCCTCCACAAAACATTACACACTGGGTTTTAATGCTCTATTAAACGCGAACAATGTCCATTCAATTTTGTTTCAATCATATCCGGAACGTGAGGTATGATTTCTTTCTTGAAGGGCTGTAAACGTTGGTCTCTTGTTACGCCTCATTTAGAATATGCTATAGGCACATGGGACCCTCACGAAGTTGGATTTATTTCCAAATTACATCGCTTGCAGCGTAGAAGAGCTAGATTTGGGTAATTAAATCACGATAAAGGTTGTAGCGTATCCAAAATATTAGAACAGATAAGCTGGGAATCACTTACGGAGCGGAGGTTAAATTACAGATTAAATCTCTTACATAATTGGAAGGACGTCTCTTTAGCAGTGATGTTCCAAATGTATTACAACCCCCATCGCTCTACTGTTGGAGAGATTATTATTTATTATTAGGTAATCTACCGGTTAAGGTAGGCTTTTGGATGAACACAGCTACTAAATAAATATTTGGTGACTCCTATCAAAACCAAAAATCCAGCATCCTACCCCATTTCATGTCCCTCTTAATCTCAAAGAACTTTCTTTCTCCTTTCATCCCACCCAACATCCCTATCCTGTTCCTCCCCTTTCCTCGTTTACCTAACTACTCCCCTCTATTACAGTCTTCAAACATCCCACTGCCGGTTAATACCCCTTTCGTCCAATATTCCTGCATCCATAGGATTTCTCCCAACAAACCCATCTCTTCGCCCACCATACCAAGTACTTCCTCGTTTGTTTTCTTATCTGTCCATTTCAAATTCTCCATTCTTCTTCACACCCACATTTCAAAAGCCTCCAGTCTACGTCTATCCTCCTACTTCAAGGACCACGTTTCCGCGCCGTACATAGCTACGCTCCATATCAAAGTTTTTGCGAGGCTTTTTTTAATATCCTTACTCAACGTCCTCCTCATCACTCCCTCCTATTTGTGAAAGCCTCTTTGCCTAGCGCAATTCTTCTCCTTACATCCCTACTACTTTGACCGTGCTGATCCAATGCACTTCCGAGATACGTAAACTGTTCTACCTGCTCTAGTTTTTGACCTCCTATTTTAATGTTTAACTTAGCCTTTTTCTTTCTAGAAAATCGTATAACCTTTGTGTTATTGATATTGATTCTCATCCCATGCCTGTCGCACGGAATTTCCAGTTCACTAAGCAATGCTTGCAGCCCCTAGGCTGACTGACAAACTAAAGCTTGGTGATCAGCGAACCTAACTGATTTTACGAATTCCCCGCCCACTTTAATTCCTACTTCCAGTTCTTCCTATGACTTATTAATCATTTCCCCTACACACAGGCTGAAATGCAAAGGTGATAATGGGAAACCCTGCCTTACACCCCTTCCTAACACTGCCCATCCTGACTCCCCGTTTCCCACCCGCACCTGAGCAGTCCGTGAAATGTACAGTTTGCGGATTAGCCTCTTTTCCCTCCAATCTATTCCTATTTTCTGCAGAATACTCATTAGTTTTCCCAATTCACTCTATCAAACGCTTTTTCGAAATCTACGAAACAGGCAAATACCTCCTGGTTGTGTTCTATATTCCTCTCGATTAATAATCTCATTACTGCAATGGCATCACGCGTACCTCTCCCCTTCCTAAACCCAAACTGATCATCCCCTAAGTAATCATTTGCCCTACTCTCTATCCTTTTGTTTATGATCCTGAGAACAACTTTAGCTGCGTGGGATATCAAACTAATTGTCCTATAGTCCTCACATGACGTGGCCTTTACCTTTTTCGGAATAGGAACTAAAACTGATCTCACAAAGTCTTCCGGCCAGATTCCCTCCTCATAAATACTACGGATCAGCCCATATAGCCTCTTCCTCCCACATTTTCCTAAGCATTTTAAAAGTTCCACGGGAATGTTATCTACCCCCACGGCCTTATTTAGTTTCATCTCCCTTAATGCCCTTTCTAACTCATCTTCTAGTATGCCTGGACCTAAGCTATCTTCTTTAACGTCATATTCTTTTTCAATCTGTAACTTTGTCGGTCGAAGTTCTTCACTATACAGTTCTTCTATATACTCCTTCCATCTCTCTTGGAACTTTCCTTTGTCAACTATCACCTTACCCGCCTTATCTCTAACTGCTAGCATAGATCTCCCTATCTTACTTCCCGATAAAGCTTTAACTTTGCTGTGCAGCGTACCGATTTCACTCTTCCTCTACATATTTTCCATGTCCTCGCTCTGCGTCTTCCACCAATCTTCCCTAGCCCTATTTGTTGCCCGCCTCAACTTATTGTTTAACTCTTTGTACTTTAATTTGTCTAATTCTGTATTCACATTCTTCCATTTTCTCCGCTCATCCATCTTTGTAATCATCTCATCAGTGATCAATGGTTTCATAGTCCTTTTCGCATTAACGGTTCCAATAGTATCTTTTGCGGCTTTAGACAACCCTTTCTTGATACTTTCCCAATTTTATTCGATAGTACTTAGCTCTTTACTTTTCTCCATGATTTCCTCTACAGCCTGTTGGTACGCTTTCCTTTTCAATCCATTGAATGCTTCTACATTCCATTTTCTAACCCGCCGCCCCCGCCTTAATTTTTGAAACGCACGGTACATTTCATAACAACTTAATTATGGTCAGAGTATATTATTCTATAATTATCACTCCAGTAATCCCCGCCATCCTTCCATCTAACCTCGCATAGACCTAAAATATCTATTTTTCCCCTTTCCGTCTCTCGCTTAATATTCTCCACTTTGCCCTTCCCTCACCATTGTTCTAACATTCCACGCTCCTATTCTAACGAATTTGGTCTTCTTCTCTTGCGTCTTCTATCCTGCTGATGCCGGTTTTCCCTGGCAAGGGTTTCGTGGGATGACGACTGCGGAAGCCTTCCCTCCGCCGCTGCCGGGTACGACACAAGGCCGATTGGGCCGAGCCCCGTAGTTGCCAGGACTCAACATCTCTGTATTGTCCATCATTTAAATCTTGGGAATGATAATTGAGGTGGTTTCCCGTTCCCTTCCTCAATAGTGTTTTTAGCGTGACACCATCACTTACTGGCCGCCCCACTGGGGTCAGACGCCATTGCTGCCGCCTCATTCAGGAACACACGCTGCGTGGAGTACCTTTTGTCAGCCTCCTAACCTTCGACCTGGCATGGGTGACCCTGCCAGGAGGAATTATTATTACTCCCGCCAGCACAGCTCTAGGGGACATCGGAACGCACAAGCCCTTCCACCACGTTAAGGTTGTAGTCCGGGGAAGAGAATTAAAATATTGATACTACTCAAATAAAGTACCAAAATAATAAAATATTAAAAAATTTTCCAATGAAATTCGTCTCAAACAAGTTAACCACGGAGAAAATTTCATTTATAAAAAGCATTATCTAAAATATTCAAAGCCCTTAACGTACGGACAGACATTTACAATGTTATTTATTACACAACATATCCAAGGGAAAAATGTAGCAAAAATCCTCCAATCAATAATCTCCGTAATGATCTTTGTCACACGAGTGCAAATCACCGTCAGCCATACAATCAAGGAAGATCGAATATCATGGATTTACTTGCTAAAACGTCCACCCAAATCTGAATAGATAGCGTGCGTCTGGGAAATTCGACGGTTACGTGATAAAGGCCGCGAACATCTAATTGATTTAGACTCAAAGGAATGCCCCAAAATTGTACATTTCGACAGGCGTACTACAAATGGTGAACTACCCGGTCAAAGACGCGCATCTAAGATTACTTGCGTTGAATGGAACTGCTGAAATCATGAGAGTAACATTGTCAGCACCCTACCGAATGTCAATGGCTTATTCACAGAAAAACAAAATACAATTCTCGTTTCCAAAATATGACATTTAATTTTCAAACGAAACTTAATAGAATGGAACTTCATTCATATCATTCGCCAGGAAAGCAGCAGATCTTTCATCTTCTCATATATGCAATTTACGGTCATATAATAGATTTTATTGGAATAAAAGCTGTTTACACTGCAACTATTTTGGTAATAGAAATTTAGATGTTAAGTATTGTACGAGAAATTAGTTATTGCCGCATGAACCCTTTTTCAAGATCCAACTCTCATTTTGACTTGAGATGTCTTTGCATTCGCTGGCGCTTTTTTGTCTTCTCCCACGCCAGTGCTACTTAAAATATAATAATCGATTCTGGCGCAATAATCGATAGTATCACGAGATTCCTCCGCTCATATCCGACTGGTAGTCGGAAGCAACAATCAAATATAAAACAAACATCGTTCTGATCTATGTATTCAGCGCCGGAAATCAAACTTAACTCATTTACCGACTACGATTAACACTTTTGAATTACACGAATTATATATTCTGAAATCGGTACGGAAATAAGCATCGTGCAATTCGGCATTAAGATGTTCAACCAAATTCAACTCATTTTGCATATTTGCACGTTATGCATATTTTGTATTATTGCGACAACATTGAGGCCAATGCGAAGACAAAAATAATTTCAATATTTGTTTTAAGACAAAATCAAAAATAACGATATTGCAGTTCAAGATGTATACGAACGGAACAGCCGGGTAATTTAATGAGCAAACAGACATAGTTTTATTGCAAAAAACGATAGGGCGAAGAGAAGAGAACCCATATTCTTCCCAGCATGAGTGCTATGCAAGGAAAAATAAGCGCCTTATCCAAATAAAGAGATAATGGGAATATATTCTTTGCTCTGACATAAGCTCAGGTGTTCCATCCGCTTGGTAACCTTCTTTAATAACAGGTTTTAAAGAAGAAGTGGGTTAATTTCAAGATATTTCGTTCCATAGCCGTCAGCTTTTTGGTTTAATGATGATACATATCGAAATTCACACGGCTGCTACAGAGCACACCTTTCCAATTTTTAATGGATGCAGCATAATTAGCTAGGTTAACTGAGGCACTTCTCCCATGAATGTACATGAGATTGTTTCTAGCCTTTCCAGGAATTTTCACCTATGAAGTTAGCCATTTTCGGAAGTGGAAAAAAATTTTACCCTATTTGCATGCAACCTTCATTTCCTTTCGAATATGATATCACAGATCATTTCTTGAGTCTAAATTAATTTCAAGCTTCCAATTGTAATAATTTGGAACTTAAATTGAGACAAGCAATCAATTAGAACCGATTCAACCACAATATCAGATTCACGACTTTTATTAAATTGAATTTAAAAACGTGCCCTATCCAAATTAATATATATCACAATGAAACTTGTTTTTCAAAAAAGCGTTTTTCATTCCATTTCAATCGAAAGCACTTTTCCCAAAAAATGCATTTTGATATTCCACTTCTTGGATTTTCCATTTCTCGTTTATGAGGACTGTCTCTCAGGCTTAAAATATTGACATGAAAGGCATCAATACGTAAATACATCCTTACATCTTGCATGTACATGGCTAAGTAGTTAGAATTGGAAACTCGTGCTATTTCTTTCTTTCTAGCACGAATACTCTCATCAGTTTCACGAAGCGAAAAAGTTTCTTTTTTCCCTTAAACCACGTTTATGATACCGAGGGTATCACTAGTGCACAGCAGGTGGCTTTAAGATGTCAGTTTTCCCCCGAGCGATAGGGAATCAGAATAAATTAACGTCTGTCCGACCGCGATAGGAGGGAAGGGTGTTTTGGATCAAATGCAGTCTGGTGAGTGATCACCGCCTGCCACACACCCTGGTGGTGCCACACTGGGTACTAAATAAAAATTAAAACAAGCATGGTTTATGTTCTTACTTTCAAATGAGCCAGCCGATGAGGAGTTAAATGTAAGTATTCACCAAAAGTAAACACTTTCGTAGCGCATAGTTTCAGGCTTAACTTTGTGGAAACTTTCCATATTGGAGAGAAAAGATTCTTCACCTTCTTTCCATATCAGAGTAAAAGATGGCGCGAAGTATGGAAAGCGTAAATAAAAACGCTTTAGTGAAAACCCCAATAGTTAATTATCTTTTCTCTCCAAAACACTTTCGTGTTTAACAAAATGACTGAAGCGATTCTGGCAATATAATTTCTGCAAGGATGCAAGTGTTTTTGTACTTTTTCCACCGATTAAAACAAGAATTTTCAAATTTTTTGCTCAATGATTTGGTCACTAAGTAACTTCGATCATGAGAGGCAATCGGAGAAAGATTTCAGAGGAGTGACGATGGTAAAGACGTGCTGCGTGCAATAAGAATCTCATTAGTAAGACTATTTCAGGGTCATTCGACAAATACGCGTACTGCTTTGCGTCACATATGCATTGTCGATGCATCCCCGATTTGAAAATGTGATTGAAGCCGCTTATATGCCAGCGGTCAATTTCAACGCTTGCACGCGTACCCTTCCGTAATCATCCTGCTAAGGAGCCTTCGAGCCGTGGAAAAGCCGCCGGCAAAAGTGAGACGACGCCCAAGGGATGTACTAAGAAGAATATTGAGGCATCGCAGCAAAATCTGAAATACATCTATTTTTCCGAAACTTTCCCCGATACTTTTCGTACAATCATTTATTTATTGAAAGATAAAAACGTAATGTAATAATCAAACATGTTAGTGATGCATGGTGTCTAAGCCTATGCGTGTGTCTAAGCCTATGTGTATATTCGCACCGTATGTGCGTGTGTTCGCACAAATGATCGACTATTTATTACTAAGCATGAATGAACTGATATATGGTACCTGTATGCAGTCGGTATGTATTTTTTAAGCTAATGAATAACGGTTTTAGAGAGAAAATCGTGACCAGGTTGTACGTGTATATCGGCGAAACGAATGCGTGACCTCTATTTTAATTTATCCGTGAAATTCACGCTACTCAATTGAACATGCTGCTTAAACAAATCCTCCAAAAAATATCTCCTGTTAAGAAAACCAATATGAGTTAAAGTTTGAAAACATAAATCAATTTATGAAGAAGTCTCATAATCTCTAGCTACGTATACTTTCATCCTCATTACGTAAAGATATATATAATATTATTATCCATTTTGATAAAAGGAAATTACAAAACATTATGCGCTCGGTTGCTTATAAGTTATATGTGTAAATAATCCTCTTTAAAGTAGGAAGTTGGTACCAGAATAAAACCTTTATGGTTGTTAAACAAAGCAAAATTCTCTCATCACCTTAAAAAGTGTGTCGTCATTACGTTACAAAATAAAGAACACGAATGGATGACACAATTAATGCTTTCGTTTAATACAGTCATTATTGAAAGAAGCCGGAAGCTACCACTGCACAGAATGCTCACAACATCAGCATCGTACCCAATATTACTTGGTCGTTAGGCATTTAAATTATGATGCACCATCAAGTTTTAACGTATCTCAGTGTATATTTTTGGGACTGGGAGTAGTAGTTGAGTTTAAAACACTCAAGAGCTTGATAAATACAAGGCAGCTTCACTGTCAAAGGGTTTGTTTGGCCGTTGTCACAGTGAGAAGTGATATCAACACTCAAAATGGTGTCAGTTAGTGTACCAGAACAGCGTGTGATCATCCGTTTCCTAGACTTGCGTGCTTTGTAACACCCATGCTGAAATTCGTCGTCAATTAAGTGAGAGACATGCAGAGACGATGGATGTGTACAAGGTGCGTTCCAAAAGTAATTCAATTTTTTTAAGTAATTGATTGGACAGATTTGCACAAACACTTAACATACTTCAAAGAAGTACTGGGTTTCAAAGCAATACTGTCCTTGGGCCTACACACATTTTTTCCAGCGACCCTGCCATGACCGGTACGTGCCCTGGAAGGCGTTTTTGGGGACCTCTCGCAAGGTCTTCGTCACGGCTGATTGGATCTCTTCTATGGAGGAAAAACGGCTTCCTGTCATAGCTGCCTTCATCCGAGGGAACAAAAAGTCTGCTGGGACGACATCAAGACAAAAAGGGTGGGGGCCAGCGTTGACACCTGGTGTTTGGCCAGGAACCCGCGGACCCGCAGCGGGTTGTAGCAAGGCGCGTTATCGTGATGGAGTGGCCAGGCAGTGGAAATGTCTTTTCTCGTCCTCATGACCCTTTTTCGGAGTTTTTCCAGCACATCCACGTAGTAGGCAGCGTAAACTGTCTATCCTTGGGCAACAAACTCCTTATGGACCACTCCTTTACTATCAACAAACCCAGGTTTCACCAGTGATAGTGTTATCCAAATAATGAGGTTTATTTTCAAAGCGTCGCAAAAGTTCACTTGAAATTTCCGCTCGGTTGGTCTTTCGCGACACAGTCGGCGCACAGAGGTTCACACGTTCTACCGCTTCTACAGCTTAAAGAGCACTTTGCGACAAAGCTTAGCGTCCTTCTCCAGCTACTCCAAGTAATTCGATCCCCCTCCGACCAATAGGAGCGGCGCGGGAAATTTAATTGCATTATTTTTGGAACTGTATATAAAAGGTGATTATGCTGGTGCGACATTTCTAAGAAAGTCGAACGTCGTACCGTGATGGTGATCTCAACAAGGGGACCACGGATGAACATTTCGGGTAATAATTTATTTTTTTAAACATAAAAGACATATAGAACTTCGTCTTTTAAATCTCTTATTTCGCATGAATGCGTAAGTATACATAGTTCTTGTTAACAAAATATCCAAATCCAAAACAACAAAATATATTATTAACCCCATCGTACTACGGTAGGAGAAATCATGTCATTAAAATTAAAGATATTAGGTGGGGAACAGATAGATTTCCACGAACGACAAGGGATCAGATAATTCCGATCGCGGTAGGGGTGAATATATTCGGATCAAAATTAATCGAGAAGGTATTCCCCTTCTGCTACACACCTTAGCGGTGGCTTGCATGGTACTAAAGAATCTAAAAAGATCAGAGCTTAAGATGCTCTTGAAAAAAAGGATGGCATTGAACGCTTAAATATTTCACCAAGATTGCAATTTTTTCCATTCTAACGCCAGCTTTTCGTTTATTAAATAATTTCTGCCATCATTACACGTGACATAGTAACTAAACGTGTTAAACTAAATATGCCTAAGGGATATGCATAAACTAATGTTACTTTGTAGCAGTCGAGCTCCCGAAGGGTAGGCTACAGACATTAAATTCAATATTTGATAAGAGGCGATTTCTTGAAAGGCCCACTAATCGCTTACAACCAACGTAAATCAATGATACCCGTATATAAAATTAATTGCGAACAATCATCCATATGCAGAGTGTTTAGGGAGAGTGTTTTATGTTGCATGTTCATGTGGTGGTGGATTTTCGCATTCTTGCTTGTTGTGTCCTGGCTTGCGTGTTGTTGGATGGCTTTAGTGCTGCATCCTGGGGTGCAGTAGTTTGTTGGTTTTAGGTATGTGTGTTTTCATGAGTGTGTACGCCGCTGTGGGTGTAGTTTTCCATGTTGTTGTTTTTGCATGTGGTATTGTTATCGTTTACGGGTGGTTACCTAACACCCCCCGCCACACGCCCAAATGATGATTTGCGGGGCATTATGTAATGTAGATGCAAATCAGATCAGGCCCCAGTTAATATGGCTAACGTAAATGACTGATTTTCTTTAATAATTGTGTAATGATAAAGTGTGTTTGACAATCAAGCGATGCTGAGTAACTGACAGTTGAAGGTAACGTCAAACTCTCGCTTCGATCCCTGGTATTCCGCGATCAACACGAACATGTCGCTGAGAGACATTCCTCCTCTACTACATGTGAGTATCTACCATTTCCATGGAGATCACATAATTTTCCCAAGCACGCTTATTGCAAAAAATGATGGAATATAATTCACCAACATTCGTTACCTCCTGATTTATCGTATTATAGTTAGTCTGACCAGAACGAACGAAAAACACGATTTTCCGATTCTAACTGCTTAATATGCGTAATAAGATGTAAGGATGTACGTAGTATGCCCAATAAAAACAAGAACTGGTGCAAACTGCAGTAATTATTTGTCATAAATCTTAGTCATTAATGCTAAATGAGGTAATCCTAAGAAATACATATATGTTTGTACTTATTAGAAAATAATGGTGGAGATAAGACATTTCTAATCCCGAACATTGTTTATTAAGGCAACAAATAGACATCTACATCTACGTAATACTCTGCAAGCCGCCGCAAGGGCATATGGCGGGGGAAAGACCATCTCAGTTAAACCCTCTTTTGGAGGGTGGATAGAGCAGCCTGCTATAAGTGAAAACTACACTGCATGAGATTAGGTTTCAAATGAATTAAAACGGACATTCCCAAAATTTCTAACTATCTAAATCTTTCTTAAAATGCACATTGGTCATCATATCGATATAACCAGAAGTATAGTCCGTTTATTGATGATAGAGTGCACCTTTTTACTAAGTGGAGAAAGTCATATAATAAATGAAAGCGGACTTGATTTTGGGGAATCGTCTCATGCCACAATAGCTTCTTTGCACTTTTTCTAAATTGTCCACAAAAATTCCGAAAAATTAATAAGAGGTATTAGTTTCGAATAGTGTGAAATTGGCATCTTATAAGTATAATTTTTGATGGATTCGCCTCCGACTTCCTAGAAAGAGAATAGTTATTCGAGAAGCAACACAATTTGCGTAAAGTTGATAGTATCTAGAGAAATCACGGGGATATGAATATGTTATGAATATGAATCCATCGATACTGGAAAGATTTCACTTAAGAATATAGTATGCCTCAGCCAATGCATATCCAAGCAAACAGTAATCAACCCGAAGGTCGGTTTGGCTGGTGATGGTAGAGTTCACCCAGTACTAAGACGGCTTGTGATATTCACTTATCAGGGTAGGGGAGCAGGTTCCTTTCCCTGTGTCGGTTATGGTTTCCCAGCAAGATCTGGTACCAAAAAAATCACATTGCTTGGATGGATCTGAGGAAGCCGGGAATCGAACCCGGGCCCTCCGGTCAGTAATCCAACGCCCTACTCCTGGACTACCGCAACCCAAGCCTCAGCCAATAGAGGAGTACAAAATTTACGCATAAAAGCTTGACTAAATTATTTCGCCAGTCGAAATAAAAACAATAAGTGTTTCAAGGGAACCTACTCAAAAGATAGGCATAATCAATAGAATTTTTTTAATTGTCTCCGTCTTAGTCGTCGTTATTATAACTGTTTACGTAGTTAAAATCTGATCAAAGGCGCCTTTTCCCTCCGTCTTCGGATTTCTTTAGCATCTTCGTCACAATAATTGCAAAGATCTCTACAGCTGAGGACAAATTAGCTAAAAATTATCCTTTCCGCTTACGTCTTCCTAAAAACTCATTAAAATCTTCCACAATGATTGTATAGCAATGAGAGCTTTTTCATCGTTTGAAACGACTTTCATTTAGCAAAAAAAAACTCTCTTAGAGCGATTGCGACTGCGATTTTTCCGATTGTCTGATATGCTCACCTATAATAAAATGTAGGCGGAAAAGCATTAGAATATTAATCAACAAACTCAATAAAAACCAACCAGTTAGTTTCGCTTTCACAGGTGAACTCAAACGTTTCAAAATTGATATGGACTCCACCTGAAGAAAGATTAGGTTTTAAAGAATTCCTGTGAATTTAAGTTTCACTTGAAATGGTTGGAGCACGAAAGCGCTTCAGCCGTTTCAGCACATAAAAGTCCATTTACGGCCACTATATCCTAGCTTACTAGGTAAATACCATCAGCGATATAAAGCCACTCCGCTTCCATTTCACGTTCAGCATTGATGTGTTTATCCAGCGACCGTGCTGGCGTTTTGAGGCCACTTTGGATGAGACAAAGCAATGGAGGAAACCCAAAACGTGAAGAATCTTCAATTTTCAAAACACCCCAAATATAAGTCAATATCACCTGTAATCAGAACGCATTTAGACTAAACTCAATATATATATATATATATATATATATATATATATATATATATAATGTATATATATAAACTCAATGTATATATATATATATATATATATATATATATATATATATATATATATATATAATGTATATATATAAACTCAATGTATATATATATATATATATATATATATATATATATATATATATATGTATATATATGCTTTCGTAGACGTAACACGGAAGTGCCGAATAGTACAATACACAGTAACACACAATATAGAAACACAAAAAAAGAAGAACTCTCACACGTTATTTCTTGATATTTCGACGGAAACAATCCGTCTTCATCTGAAGATATAGAAGTAATGACTGACTATAGAAGTAATGACTATATATATACACTTTTGTAATTCCGCATGGTTCTGTATAAAGGTGAGTGTGTGTGTGTATAAATATATATTTATATATATATATATATATATATATATATATATATATATATATATATATATGTATATGTATATAAATGAACCATAAACACAGTAATCAACCCGAAGGTCGGTTTGGTAGGTGACGGTAGAGTTCACCCAGCACCAAGCCCTGCGGCGCGTGAAATTCACACATCAGGGTAGGGGGGCAGTTCCTTTCCCTGTGCCGGTTATGGTTTCCCAAGAAGATCTGGTACCCAAAATATCACAAATGGTAGAGCTGCAGGTGCCCAGAGAGGCTTGCCCGAGATTCGAACTGGGACCCTCCGGTCAGTAGCCCAACTACTCCAAGTAGTACCTACCGCGACCGACTCTATACTATATTGTAATTAAGAAACCAGTTGGATGTAGCAATCACACACACACACCTAAATTAGTCATATACATAATTGGAGATCTCATTGTATTATTACAATGGATATAATTATTTGTACAAAAATTATCGTTTCTTCCTTCACTTGCTGTAAATCTCAAATACTTCATTGTGATTATATATTACATTATTCTCTGTCCCTGTATCCATTTCTACTTTAACGCCATTCGTTCAATCAACCTTTTCTTTTCATAAAAGATGACTAATATCTTCTCGATCTCGAGCACTTCCTTTTTATAACATTATATATCACTTATCTCTTCATTTAATGTGAATTTTAAACTTCTACCTACCTTCCTACTGTCTAAAAATCATATTTTCTTTCTCACTCCTCCCCGCTTACTCAACTTTCTCCCTTCTTGCCTTGTGCAACCTGAAACATCACTCTGACTTTCGGTATCCAACTGTGATAGGGCACAAGTAAGTAGGCAACCGTTTTTTAATTTTAAACAGTTTTCAGTTGCATAGAACTTCATCGCAGCGTACTCATTATTTTCCGAGCACGCTTGACATAATCGAAGCACCTTAGTGTTCCCTATTGGCACGTATTTCAATGTTCTTACAACATATAGAGCAAATTTATGCATATTGATCGGTAGTAGCATTGATTTATTTATGAATGAAAGCATTATTATAAATATTTCCCTTTCTAAATGGGATCACAAGAGTGAGAAAAGTCTTTACTACATGCGACGATCAGTAGGCGGGAAACAATATAGATGGTAGAAGAAGAACGATTATTTTTTAAGTGTTTCCTTCACATCGGATCTTTGGAAAAAATAAACAGATTTAATAACTCTGACATCCTTGGAAATATTTCCTTCCGTCGCCTAAATGAAAATTAGACGAGAACTCTGCATTCGACGAAAGAAAAGCAATATGATTTGCTAACCGAAGTGAGGATATGAAAAATCTGCGAAGCTCATAACTAAACTCGGGCCAAATGGCAGCATTATCCATTTGACGGCTCACTCCCTTCTTCATTGCCTCCGTTATTTCCTCATTAAATTCACGCCTCTGGCAAAAAGCGCTCCGCACGACATCGGCGAAAGTAATTCTCAGTGAGAGAGAGAGACGTCATTTGTTTGCTTTCGTTAGACAGATGTCTGAGCCACTGCAGGAGATAACGTGTGTTGAATTTTTACCGCCCCGTTAAAATGAAAGCGCTAGCTTTATTAGCTCAACAGGTGCAACGGTTTGACACAAAACCTCGGCTTAATAAGCAAAACGGCCATTGCCGACGACTGCAACAGATTTTCCTCACCGCACGAGGCGAATATATATATATATATATATATATATATATATATATATATATATATATATATATATAACACTTTTTGAAAGACTCACGGACGTGAATAATAATGTATAACACTTAGCACTAGTGGACACAGACAAAAACACAGAAACACACAAAAAAAGAGACTCACTATTTTTCGAATTTTCGGCGGTCGTTGCCACCTTTATCAAGGAGGAGAGGGACAGAACTCAGTTCTCAGTACTCAGAACTCAGAGTTCTGTCCCTCTCCTCCTTGATAAAGGTGGCAACGACCACCGAAAATTCGAAAAATAGTGAGTCTCTTTTTTTGTGTGTTTCTGTGTTTTTGTCTGTGTCCACTAGTGCTAAGTGGTATACATTATATATATATATATATATATATATATATATATATATATATATATATATATATATAATGTATATATATATATATATATATATATATATGTGTGTGTGTGTGTGTGTGTGTGTGTGTGTGTGTGTGTCTGTGTGTGTGTGTATCTACATATGCATGCATATTAATATTTATATATATATATATATATATATATATATATATATATTTCTGGTACATTTATCTGAAATAATCAACGTCATTCAAACCATAGAATGACCGAACACATTCTCATCTAGACAGACTTATCTGCCAAACTTTTTCGCAAAAAAAAAACGAATGGCTTTTGTAATGGCAAACCGGATAGCTTGGTAAAAATATCTCAGAATTTGATATTTTATTAGTTTTGCCATTCGGCGGCTGCTACCCGTTGGTTCGGCATTTTCGCCGTTTTGAGCTTTGGTATCCGTTGCAGGTCGCTTCGTCAAGAGCCATGATAATTGTTCCTTCTTCGCATAGTGTTAATTGCAGAACTCCGCTCCCTAAGTCCTCGGCTTTTGTCGGTAATTTCCCACCATTGGTGTCACCAAAAGAAGTCGCCATGATAAACGTATTCGCGTACATACACTATTAGAAGCACTTAAGTTGGGAACCATTTACGGACGTAATTTTTTATTAAAGGCGCTATCTCTCGCATAAATAACAAGTAACCAGATAACTTGTGCGATAGTGTTAAAATGCGTTGCCTGATAGCCCTATCAAATTACGGTAGGTGATATCATGAAAATCTTAAGTTAGACAGGTTGCGCAATTGGCAAAATAAAAAATGTAATTTTTCCCACGTACATTATCCGATTAATAAGAAAGTATCAAAATATTTGCTGACTATAGCGATCAGAAAATGTGTTTGTGATAAGTATTTTTTGCAGCCATTGTTTTATCTAAACTCATTTTTAATGTCAACCGTACTAGTAGCTTTTACAATATGCGTGGAGTAATATTTTATATTTAGTTATGTAATCTCATTTAAGCTGTCTCAAATATTTCCATCGCTTAAACTATTTAACTTCTCCACTATTAACTTAAGTGTAAGATCGACGAAGCACAATTGGAATCAAAGGACCCCCTGCCACACACGCTGAGATTTATTGACAGGATACTGAGTAAATAGTTTGTTTATCCGTTATCATACATAAGATCTTGTGTGCAAATAATAGCTTTTTTATGACGTAAAACAATGGCCAACGTGCAATGACTACCGAGCGATTCATTTTTCATACTCATTTATGAGTAATCCACCCTTAGGAAACTCACGAAATACTATTCCCATAAAATTGGGCATTTAATAGTTGTATTATTATATTAAAATGATGTATTTACGCACGCTACAAGGGAGGTGAAGGATGTCATGAAGGCATTTGTAACCGAAAGAGTTTTCTCCGACCCCCTTCAGCGTCATTAATTGCAAGTATTGTCAACAACCGACGGTACAGTAATAACTCCACTTTGTCGTTAAGGGTAGATTATACACCTCCTTCAAAGCTCCTTTTGCGTAAACTATGTTTAAGACTGGAGTCAGTCCTATAAAGTTGCACAAGTATCCGCGTTTGCTCGTCCCAAGTGCCCTCGCGTCGCCACACTTGAGATTATGGAATGCACGTAGATGAATTCACCTATCTCTCGGTAAACGTCTAAGTCCCCAACGCACGCACGAAATCATACATAAATGACAAATGACAAATTTTGTAATAGGCATACGTTTCGGAAAAAAACTCACCAACGGAAATAAATATGGAGTTTGCCACTGTCGTGCTCATTTGCCATCATCGTCTTTAAAATTATAGAGAAGACATCTTGTACGGAAAAATTGATATTTTACACTTTCAGAGAAAAAATGTAATCTTTTCTTTTTCAAATTTAATGTAAATATTATGGTGAAATCAGTAAGAGTAACACCCATCACCTCGACAGTATTATACGAATCTTTTAGCTCAATAGTCGCAAACCCTACAGGAACCAGAAATTTAACTAGGTTAAAAATTTTGAAATAATCAAATTATGAAAAATTCAAATTTAAATTACAAATGTGAGATTTAATTTTTCAAATTAAAGTCAAATAGCGATTTAAATTATTGAAAGATGAATTCAAACGCTCTTCGAATCAGACTTCATGTATACCGATACGGATTATTATTAAACGTATTCGAAGTGTTTCGGTACTCATTTGGTCTGGGGTCTGAGAGGCAGAAAAATAAGCTGATAAAATGCCGAGCAGTAAAAAGCACAGTTCTCTCCGCTGAGATTCCATTAATTTGATTCCATTCCCATCCCTTCTAGCAAGCCCCGTCGACACTAGCAGCTGGCCGCGGCGCCATCGTGACCTTGACACCCAAGTCGGATCGTTGCGGAGGAAGCACCCTTATCAACAAAACACACCAGAGAGCCATTAAAACACCAAGCAGCCTCGCCCATCACTCTTTATTTGCCACCACGGCACCAACGCGGATTCCATTTAATGCCCCTACACCCTCCGAGACCAAACATCTCCCCACGAGACGGCCTTTGAATTTTCAAACCACCACGCGCCCTCCCTCATATTGAATGAAAACCTTTAAAGCCTTGGCCCAACCACACCGATCGGTCCCTTGGACCGGAACTGGGCCGATTGCTACCGGCTGCTGTTTTATCCGTCACACCAAGGACGCGTTGGAACTTTAAAAAAAAGAGTGTTCCCATAAAACTCCCAGAACCGCTGCGTCAATAGTCACGATATGTCCTTTGCAACAGCAACGCCTGAATCGACGGTTCCGTCTCTAAAGAAACGAATATGTCCACAAAACGTTGCAACTATAATTTATTTATTTATCTTTAGTCCGAAAACAGCACTTTTTGCCCTTGTATCGGACTATTAACAATGAAAGCAATGGAGACGATTACAAATACCAAAGGTTTCTAAGTGGAGGAACACCCACCCAGGCAGGAATCGAACCCGCGACTCTTGGATTGGCAGACGATGACGTAACCCCGCCGCTACCGAGGATGGCAATGGCAAAAATGCCGATAATGGCAATATCCTGGGGTTAATAACCTTACCGAAAGTGATGAGACATAATTTTTCACGGTAACTTACTATTGTTTCAAACGAATCCAGCAATGCAAGTCATACTCCACTAGTTCCCATGAACCTCATTACTAGTCCCGATCATAAATCAGGAAAGAAACTTTGTTCGGCCTTTTAGTAGAAGAAGTTAACAAAAGGCAAGAAGACATATCGTCTTCTTGCCTTTTGTTAACTTATCGTTGTGACCATCTCAGGCGCTTTGATCGGCCTCACGAGTCTTTTTTAAAGTTCGAATAACATGCATTTATAAAAAAAGGATATCTATTGTCTTACCTTAAAATAATTCCGTCTTCTTTTCCCGTCAATCTTTTCTTAGGCACCTCTCCCTTTCTTTATACCCCGGATAAAAAAAACAAAATTCCCGCAAGTAGTTTCGACGGTAATTGACTTACAGGCGTCTTAAAAAAGTTTTAGTAAATGAAAAACGCTCCTCGTAGTGTCCAGAGAAGGACTCGACATCAGCGAGCCAAACTGGGCGTTGATAAACACGAAGGTCCGAAAAAAATTGGAGACGACCTTAAAAGCATGATCATCCAGCAGGGGGAAGAAAACCAAGCATCAAGGAAGAAGTTTCGGCACACTCCGCTTGCTCTTCTTAGGAAAACAAAACACTGTTCTCGGGGGACTGATTTGATTTCTCTCCGCCCATCCCAAACCCCACACTCCCATCAAAACAAACGTTCCCGAAGCGAAACCCTTGTATTTTTCCAGAGATTTCTCCAGCAAAAATAAACGCATGGCAAAGGTCCGAGGCTCATTTATGGGTAATTTTTTTCCCACACGAGGAAGATATTACTTTTATGTTTCTTTCTTTCCAACCAGAGAGAGAGAGAGAGGGAGGGTGGAGGTTGTGGGAGGGTTCACTCGCGTGGGAGAGGTACGGACACTTTGCCGAGGAGTCGCGAAAAAACGCCCTCTGCCTACGCCTTCGACGACGGCGGGATGTCCCCGGGAACTCCGCCGCGGAGGGAATAGCCCGCGCGTAGTTTAAGAGTGCCGGCCGAGAAGGAGCCCCTCCGCCGGTTAAGCGAACACTGGCGCTCCCGACTCGGGCGAGACAAACTTCGGAATGCCTTCCCACCCTCGCCGCCACCGGCGATCCTCCTCCACCCCTTCCCCCTCTCCCCCCACGCCGCACGCAAAACCCGCTCACCGCCCCTCTCCCCTTAGACTCGCCCGCTCTTCCATCGGAAACCCCACGCAAGCCTATACACGCGGCCCCAGCACGCAACCATATAAACTCGCCCCACTCTCAAACACGCCGTCCCTTTGAGCCCATCTCCCCCGCTCCAGTGCGCATCCGCGGACGACGCCGAGGACCCTACCCCCTCTTCCCACAGGGCCGGGAATACCCCCTCCCCTCCTCAGCATCCCCCTCCTCAGCCCTCCACTCTCCATTCATGCCTCCGCTCTGAATTCTCCCTCAGTTCGCCCTGGTCGCTGGGCACGGGCGGTCGTGGTACTGGGTTAGGGTTTGTCATTCCCCCGACCGAAGTTCACGTCTTTGTAATGTGAGCATAGATGGTCTGTTGGTGTAGTAAATGACGTGGGCGGAGATGCGGTCGAACACCGCATTCTCCATTGCCCAATAGACATAGAAACAGCTGGAGGAAATAAATAGATACCGAATAACATCCCTGAAAGACATTGGACAATTACTGGGGAAAAACTTGAACACAATTGAAGAATTCCTGAGAGAAAACATACGGGTCAGTGACGAAGACAATATAGGAGTAAGAATAAGAAAAGCCAACGCAAACTACTTATGAATCAAGATAGTGGCAATTGACATTGTATTGTATTGTATTATAACCAATTAAGTGGGTCGCGGTAGTCCAGTGGGTAGAGCGTTGGACTGCTGACCGGAGGGTCCAGGGTTCGATTCCCAGGCAAGGCACTCTGGGCACCTGCAGCTCCACCCAAGCTAAAGTGATTTTTCGGGTACCAGGTCTTCCTGGGAAACCATAACCGGCACAGGGAAAGGAACTGGCCCCCCTACCCCGATGTGTGAATTTTCACATGCCGCATAGGGCTTAGTACTGGGTGATCTCTACCATCACCTACTAAACCGACCTTCGGGTTGATTACTGTGTTTTATAACCAATTAATGTTCTTACTTGACTTACTTGTTTACTAATGTTCTATTTTGCTAATGACGCATCATGTTGAGACTAATATTAGCGCTTTTAATTAAGTGTGATTGTTGATTTGTTTATTTAAATTTTAGCTTATTTATATAAAAACGCAAAGCCAATAAATAAATTTAAGTATTTCCTTATTTCCCATCGAGGCCTTGAATTTCTCATGGTGAAAGGCGTTTGCTTTCTACCTGATGGCCGCAGGAACAACTTGCCAATTGAATTTTGCCAAGTCATTTTTTGCAGAATAAATTCGCTAGAACATTACGTAATAACACTAAGTGAATTGTTAACATTTTGTAGCGGATCCGGTAAGTTCAGTAAATCGTGGAAAAGAGGAAACGCCATCCATTTTCTTCCAGAGACGTCGAATACACTTTGGATGCCATCCAGGAGAGGAGGTCGCCGTTCTAGGTCACGTTTTGACCTCCTCCTCCCTATCCATGTCCGACTTGGTCCGATAAAAAGCTTGACAATAATTCCAAACTGGCCATAACTCTCTCCATCGAAAAAAAATTTAAAAGGTAATAAAACTTTCCATCCGGAAACATAAAAGAAAAATTGTTCAGATGCACCATTTCCAATTTTGCGTGACCGTTGGCCGCCACGAATTTGAGTGTAACATCACGAGAGAAGAGTAACAAAATGGATCTGTTTGTTTGTTTCTCAGATGTAGCAAATCCCAACGAAAGAGGTCATTCAACTTCCAGGGTAACTGTTGTAATTTAAAATTGTTGAACCTTGTTATTGATTCTAAATTATAAAATTAAGGGTGTCTAAATATCCAGATTGCATCTTTCCCTGAGTTAACTTCCATTTCACCTACTGCCGAGCCCGGAGCAAACAGTAGTATCTCTACGCCCCAATATACAAATTTATTATGTCAATCGTTACATTTTCCCAAATGAATTTCGTCCACCAAATCCGAGTTTAAAAATGCAATTTCTTGAAACGTTGTTTCTGGAATGCAAATTGTTACCTGGGGAACGCCGAAACTACGAAATGGCGTCCAAGGGCATAGGAATACATTAAATTGATAGGATTTCAATTTCATTTATCATATCAAAACCTCAAGTAAAATAATCGAAATACATTATTACTTGTGTGAAAAATCTCCTCCGTGTCATTGTGCCAAGCGGCGAAGCATCAACGCTGACGCTAAATGCGGGCTATAAAGTGAACATGAGAAACTATTGTTTCAAACTTCAAGATATAATTTCTGGCAGCACTTCCGCACTTTATGGCTGAGTGAATAGAAGTTGCAACAATTCAAACTTGTTTGCACTCGGTGCCACGAAATTTCGCAAGGTTGGCATTAGAGGGAACGTTTGAATTCCGATGCCCAAATTCAAGATCTGCCCTCGTTCACGGGCACAAACACGAAGTCACACTCGGTCAATCAAACATATGAGGGATAATTGGTATCGTAATCAGTAGCTATCATATCTGCTGATGTTTAGCACGCACAGACGCGTCTCATGCAATTTTCCTGGTAGCAATGTGTCGGAGGATAGAATAGTTCTCATACTGATCTTTACCTAGGTACTTAATTTTGGACTGGGTCTAAAGGAGTAACAAAGAATTCGAAAGATATTGGGAAAACGTGTGTTGAAGGTGTGAATGGTGAATAAGAGACAGGGACTAAGATCATAGGCTAATTTTTCAATTTATTCGTAAATGATCTTCCTTCCCGACTCCTTGAACCTTCCTTCCTTCCTCCCCGCTCTATGACGATGATTGCAAGCTTGACAAGCAAATTAATAATATTTCTGACTGAATTCACCTTCGAATTGCCTTACGTCAAATTTCCCTATGGTGTGATACCTGGAGGCTTAACTTAAACCCTGGAAAATGCAGCATCATGACTCTTGCTCTGAAAAAAACCCCTGATATTCAGCTACTGAATTAACTCAACCCCCTTCAATAGAGTGGAGACCTTGGCGTGACCAACCATTAAAGACCTTGGCGTTTTAACTGACCATAAACTAAATTTCTCCGACCACATAGAGACTGTAAAAAATAAAGCAATGTCCCAACTAGGCCTTCTTTACCGCTTCACAGAAATTAAAGATCCAATAGCACTCCATTCGTACTTCTGAACAATTTTCCCATTGGTTTCCAATTGCTCCACAATTTGGTCCACCTCATCCCCAAGTAATCTTAAATCCCTTGATTGCATCTTTCACTTCTTTGCCAAAATAGTCAAACACCGAGTCCCACATTTTCCCCATATGTCCTCAAATGCTGCTCTGTCTTCTTTATCAATTTTTAGTCCCCAAAACTGTAGACTTCAAGCTGATTTAAAACACCTCCGCAACACCCTAAACTCGACTATTGATTGCCCCAAATTGATCTCTCTCTTCAACTTTAGGATAGCAACTCGATCCATCCGCACCCCCTCCCTCATCTCTGCTCCCATTCCTAGAATATCTTTCACCCAGCGGTCACCTTTATTTCGCCTCTCCTCCCATCTGAATTCACTGCCTCACACTCTCCATCCTTTTTATTTATCATGCAACAATTTCACCACCCAAGATGTATCCCACCTTTCAACAAATTCGATTTTTCCCATGTCCATGTTCGGTTCTCGTTGTTTATTGCTATGCTGTTATTGTATTTTGTCCTCTTTCATGTTTGCAATATTTTTCACTGTAAATTGGCGCTACTGCAGTATGTGAATAATGTTTTAAAATAAATAAATAAATTTGAAGATCAACGGAAATGGATTTTAATGGTTTTATTTCCCCTTTAAGCATATACAGAAATTCCAATGGTGCCCACACTAATGCTTCATTTCTCCTTTTACAATCATAAATGCTCAGTCTCAAATACATTCCGGAGAAGGGACCATTGCATTCAGCAACAAGCTCAGGCTTGTACGAGCCACCATACTTCCGCTTCTCAAAATACACTGGATGGATGTAACGACCTTAAACCTGCGTGTTGAGAGGAAATGTTACTTCCACCTACCATCAAGAGTTCTTCTGAAGGTCGTTTTGTTTTTGATCTACTAGCATGTGTGCATTGTTTTCGGCCCACCCTCGTATGTCACTGCATTGCATTAGACATTACCTTGGTTGAATTTCCATTAAGCCATCTGTTTCACTGCCAATAATCTGTTCATCTATTCTGTGCATCCCGGGTATCCCAAATCTCTATAAGTTCTGTATTCCATGATAACAAACTTGTTAACTTTTATTTTTTCACTCCATTTTTATTTCTGTGGTTGAACAAAGCGTTTATTATTTAAAAAATACCTACGTTTCGACCTTTCCTGGCAATAGTAGACTTCCTGAAAACTACGCTTATTTATTAGCAAACTAGAACGTTTAATCTGGTGACGCTGAGTTTTCTCTCTCCGGGATCGACCCCCAAAATGTACGACATGGAAACACTGTCGTTCCCTTCTTCATTTAGTCAATTTGATGGTCACCTGCTTGCATCATCGACAGCGAGAAGTGAATCCCGTGATCGCTATGAAGCTCCAACCTCTTATCAATCTTCCTTTCTGAAAGCCTTTTTATAACTCCTCATGTTTTTTCTTTAACCATTGACCTGAGAGATATATCATCTCTGGTCATCTTTTGAAATTCGTCCTGTTTAAATTTCTTCTAATGTGTGTAACATGCTATTGAAGCTCGGATGCACGTGCTACCTATCGTCAATTATATTAATTGGTCTCAATGGAATAATTGCTTCACTCCTATGAATTATATCCTGGATATTTTCGTATGACTTTGTTGTTCTCCGGGAATTGGCCTCAAGTCTTCAATATTAATGCCTACGCTTTAACCATTTCTTTTATTTGGTATCTTCAGGAGAGAAAATCTAGTCCATGTGTTATTTGTAATTTATTAAGTGTCTTCTTATTGTTAATAGAATTCTATTTTTAGGAATATATAGATATATGTATATATATTAAGATTTCAATCATTTATCGTACGAGAAAACAAACAAAAATATTTTTAGTTGGTAATCCCAAGGACAATATTAAACTGCCTTCTACTTCTATAGTATGTCAGTTTATGTCATCTTTAAATCAGGAGCATTAAATATAATTATATCCACTGAATCATTAATTAGTAAATTAAACGTTTCTTATTATTAACTATGGCCAGTAAACATGTCTTATGATAAGACCTGTGGAATTACGAGTACCACTTGAGACCGTATCAGTTGAAATTTGATGCATTCACTGGTTTTATTGAGTTCCTGGACGTAATAAAGTGAATATTCTTTATTAAATACTATCACTCTGGAATCATGAGTCACTCGCCAGTGGGGTCGTAAAGATAACTGATTAACTATCTCAATAAGCGGGGCGGGACAAAAGAAGGTAATCACCAACCTGAAGCGTGAGCACCGACTCTATTCAGTAAAATGGTGATGTTTTCATTTAACCTTTATCAATTCTATTATTATATTTAAGTTTTTTAACAAAGTTGTTCTCAGCTTCCCGTCAAAATGTAGTTTTCTTAAAGGGACCTGATCTTTCTCAAGCTTCCTATTCGCATTCCATCCCTATTTTTAGTTTCGTAAAAACTTTTTATCATTACAATGAGGACTGGGGCCGTCATTCAAAGCTACAAACGACTACGAAGCCCTCTGGAAGCAGTGTCAACTTCCTCATAAAGTCTTAGTAATGCAATCCAGTAAAACTAAAGCACCATTTATTACCAATCCATACTTTGGCAGGCAACAATAAAAGTGCTTGTGAACTTAAACTTTTAGCTATGAAAAACAGTCATTCTACGACAGTCCTGAAGCATTAAATCTGGGTTGTGTGCAGCTCATTTCTATAATTTGAAACAGAGTTTTGTCAATAAAGATATTTAGCTAAAATTGTTTAATTCTTCCTCTCTAAAGGCCACAAAGACATGCATGCGATGTTCTCAAGGAATGCAAAATAAACTTGGGTAAATTACAAGAAACTGCGGGGGATGCCGCAACAGTGACTTTTAACCGTGTCATCCGCTAATGCGAGGGTGGCCCCACAAGCACCCGGCGTGACCTGAAGATGCCGGTAGTTGTTTAAAAAATATCACTGTATTATATTGCACGCAAAATTAAAGCATACGTTTCAAGTTTGAAGACGCCACGTTGTTAAGTATTTGTTTGGCAGCCATCAATGGAGAACGTTTTCACTGAATTTGTAAAAATGGAGAAAATTGGCCATCGGTATGTGATACAGTACTTTTATTTGAAGGCCTCAGCCCAACCAATAGGAAAGTCGAACTGTATTCTACTCTGGAAGTGAGTCTACTCCTTCGTTTACAACTGTAAAACATTTGGTAGCAGACTTTACATGAGGCCGTACGAGCTGTCAAGGCAAGCATCGCATTGGTCGACCAAATGAGATGACGACTCCAGAAATGGTGAAGAAAGTCCACAAAGTGATACTGGTTGATCGTCGACTTAAAGTACGTGAGCTAGCAGACAGAGAAGGCATTTCAAAAAGTGCGGTACATCGCTTATTAACTGAAAATTTGGGCATGGGAAACCTCATGTGTGCAAGTAGGGTGCCGCATTTGCTCACACTTGAGCAAAACCAGTGTCGCGAATATGTTTCAATTGAGTGTTTAGCTAAGTTTCACAACAACGAAGCACAATTTTTGCGCCGATTCATAACCTTGGATGGAACATGGGTCCATTACTTCATACTCGAGACTAAAGAACAATCAAAATAAAAGATGCAAAAGGGAGAACCATCTCCAGAGAAGTCGAAGACCGTTTCATCTGAAGGCAGGATCAGGGCGTCGGTTTTTTGCGATGCGCGAGGGATGTTTTTCATTGACTATGTTGAAAAAGGAAAACGTATCAAAGGCGAGTATTACGTAACTTATTGCAACGTTTGAGCGAAGAGGTCAAGCAAAAGCATCCACATTTGGCTTATAGGAAAGTGTTGCTACATCAACATAATACACAAGCTCACAAATCCGTTATTTCAATGGGCGAAATTCATGAATCAAAGTTTGAATTGCTACCTCATTCACTCCATTCGCAAAGATTTAGCCCCCTCGGATTATATTCCGTTCGTAAACTTGAAAAAATGGCTCGGTGGTCAAATATTTTCCAACTGTGAAGCAGGGAAGTCGCCAGTTAACGACTATTTTGAGGAGGAAGACAGTTCTTATAATGAAAAGGGCATCGAACTTATTGCACATCGCTGGGAAAAGTGTATAGAGGAGATTATGATGAAAAGTAAATAAATTTTTTCCAAACTTTTGTAATTTCTTTGAAAGTAATAATAATAATTTTATATATATATATATATATATATATATATATATATATATATATATATATGTATATATATAAATATATATGTGTATATATATATATATATATTTTTATATATATATATATATATATATATATATATATATATATATATATATATACATATATATAAATATATATATATATATATATATATATATATATATATATATATATATATATATATATATATATATATATATATATACATATATATAAATATATATATATATATATATATATATATATATATATATATATATATATATATATACATCGAAGACGGAGCAGACTTCCGTCGAAATTATAAAGAAATACCTTCTAAGTGTTCTTTTTATGTTTCTATATTGTTCGTTGCTGTCCAATTTATTATTCGGCACTTCCTTGTTACGTCGACGAAGTCATATAAATAAATAAATATAAATATATGTATATATATATATATATATATATATACATATCCGGGGAGGGATATATATATATATATATATATCCCTCCCCGGACTACAACCTTGACGTGGTGGAAGGGTTTGTGCGTTCCGATGACCCCTAGAGCTGTGCTGGCGGGAGTAATAAAAATTACTCCTGGTAGGGTCACCCATGCCAGATAGATCGAAGGTTAGGAGCCTGACGAAAGGTAGTCCACGCAGCGTCTGTTCCTCAGTGAGGCGGCTGCAATAGCGTCTGACCCCAGTGGGGCGGCCAGTAAGTGATGGTGTCACGTTAAAAACACTATTGAGGTAGGCAACGGGAAACCACCTCAATTATCATTCCCAAGAAAAATATGATGGACTATACAGAGATTTTGAGTCCTGGCAACTACGGGGCTCGGCCCAATCGGCCGTGTGTCGTGACCGGCAGCGGGGGAGGCAAGGCTTCCGCGGTCGTCATCCCACGAAACCCTTGCCCCCAGCAGACTTGTTTTTATCTCCTCTGATACGGGCCTTGAAAGGAAACCGTATTTCGTCCATAGAAGAGATCCAATCAGCCGCGACGAAGACCTTGCGAGAGGTCCCCGAAGACGCCTTCCAGGGCGCGTACCGGTCATGGAAGAGTCGCTGGACAAAATGTGTAGAGGCTCAAGGAGAGTACTTTGAAGAATTTTAACTGTTTGTGCAAATCTGGTCAATAAATTAGTTTTAAAAAATAACTCCAATGCTTTAGGAATGCACCCTGTATACGAGTCTTACTGTACAATCAAGGAATTTCACCATTTTACAGCCAAAATAGTGTTATTCATCCATAGTACTTAATTTTTTTAAATTTCATTATATTGACACTGAATGACAACGCACTGCAAAATCCGTTCATTACATAAGCAGTTCTTGAAGCAGTGTGCGAACCCCGAAGAGGGTCAAATCAATCCCATAGACCTCACTCGCAATCCCTGAGTGCCATTTTCTATGGCGAGCATTTGCATTCGTGATTTTAAGGGAAAATTAATCCTTTGTGTGGCCTCGCTACTTCTCTAGACCAGGAAGGGGAGCGAATCATTTCCCTTTCATGTCCAATGGAGCCTATTCAAACGCCGATTACATCTAATCTACTTAAGCTTCAAAGGATCCTCCTTCTTAAGCAGGGCGAACAATGGTCACACACAGAATAAACTTGATTCCTTAACTAGGTAAACACCGACGAGATCTAAGAGAAATGGAGTGTACGTGCATACTGTGAGGGGTTTAAAAGCCCTGGCTCAAGGGTGCAAATTTCCTCATCAAGAAGCCGAAAAACCACTTACGTGGAGATACCTCGAAGAAAGTTTGCGTTGGCAAGACCACGGATAACTCTCAATTCTCCGCTGTCATCAGCATCCTCGGTGGGCACCTGAATCTCATTTCCATGGAACAGTAGAAGAGTTTAATCACGGCGAAGTGATGTCGATTAGAGTTGAAGCAAGTACATCTGAAATATGAGCGACGGAAGTTAAGCATCACTTAGGAAAATAGGAAAGGGCACACACTAGTGATCTCTTCCTTTAGAATTCGCCTCAATAAAACTAAATATGGAGAAGACCCGAGTAATCAAGAACTGATTTATTTAATGATGATGTCTTGAAAAATTTCAGAACACATATTGACGCTCGTATTAAAAAAATTGAAACCCTGAATTAGACAAAATTAAAGAAACCATGCAGTGTAACTGATTAAGTGAAACTAGGTAGAAAGATTTCACCCTTTTAAAAAATCCACGGAAAATCGTTTTAGGATTGTACTCACGATATATTTAGAAAATTAATTCATTTTTGATAACTTCATTCCTAAATCTGCTACATATTGACGCATTCAAAAGATTCCTGCTTCTAGTTCCCCACTGGGCAGAAGATGATGCCGAACGCTCTTTCACAATTTTAAGGATATTTTGAATAAAATAATCTCTCTCGTGGAATGATTAAACGAAATCGCAGGTCTTAAATTACGAATTGAATATGGAAGTGATCAACGTTGACCTCAATATTTTAAAGAATTGTGAATTATAGAGGTTAGTTGGAGGTCACAGAATCTTATTTCACCACATTTCATTTCTGTTCTATTTCTAGTCATAGCCTCATCTTTAATTCACAGGGGAAAAATCTAATAAATTAAGATGTAAAAGGATTGGAAAGGTTATGCAAATATAAATTAAAATTTCTTTAGCAACATCTAGTCTCCTCGTGACTCGGGGAAGATATACAGAATTGCACTCCTGGGACAAAAGAAAGAACGCGGCAGAACTGTGAATGGTCTTTCTCCTTTGCATTGTATCGCACGATTCTGCGGGTCACTTGAAATTTATTTTCAAAACTTTTCAGCTCGAAAAGTCGCCATAATAATTTCGAGAAGGATGGGAGAATGCAATTTTTTTTAAATCAATACTCCCCGAGTTAAATCAAACATTCTCCCTCCAAAAGGATACTAGTCTTTAGTTTACCCAATGAGAACATTTCATTCCCAAAACTTAAGACCTTAAATAATGAAATCTCAGGAAATATTGAACGGAATTCGGATTCAAGCATTTTATGGCAGATTGCTTGGCGTGAATGAGATTATGAATCAATAAAGATAGAAAAAACAAAATAAGTGAAATGTTTTAATTCATTTGTAAGACATTAATGTTGAAAATACGTCGAAAACAACACCTATGCACGAGTTTGTCCAATAACTACGCGAATTGAGGCCATTAAAAACTTGATTTTGTAAAATTTAGTCTGCATCGATGTTGTCTCTTTCTAAGTACTCTTCATTCGTTGCTATACACTTATTCCATCTTCTTTTCCGCTGTTTAAAGCACCCTTGGAAGTCCTCGGCAGTTAGCCTCTTTAGTTATCTCGTCGTTTCTTGCTTCATTGCGTCCATGTCTTCCCACTGATTCCCTTTCATCACATTTTTTCATTTTGGGGGTAGGATAAAGTCGCTGGGGGCGAAATCTGTCGAATAAGAAGGATGATAAAAGGATGGTGGTTGAACTTTAAGACAGAACTGGCGAACAATCAATGTCTGATGGTGCACGAATGTTTCATACATTTTTTTAAAGCCCACATGTTTGGTTAAAATAGTTTGAAATGTTGATTTTCCTGAATTCAGTTCATCAGCTATCATTCGGACAGTTTTTCGACGATCGTTAAGGACAAGGGGCCGCACACGATCAATGTTGCCATCAACAAAGGTGGTTGAAGGTCGTCCCGGCCTTGCATCATTCGTGGAGTCTTGTTGGCCATCCCCATAACACTTAATCCAATTGAAAACGGATGTTTTCTTCAGATTTATCATTGTAAACAGCTGTCAGTAATTTCTTGATAACTTTTACCGCACTTCACCAATCATTTGATGCTGAATCGCTTCGTGATTTCGTCAATTTCTATTTTCGGCAAACAGTAAAACCAAGGACAACAGAAACTAACATAACTGGCACCATACTCACAGCTCGACGATCCGCCAAGCACAGAGATTAGGCATCAGGCAACTAGCGCCGCTAGTGGGCGGGGCTATAGTCCGCGTCATGGACGCCATATTGCACCAGTTCGCGTATTTATTTTACAAACTACGTATTCCTGATATCTTGCGAGCCTATAATTTTTATACATAAGCGAATGCGGAAAAACGTCATTAGAAATACCTAAAAGTAACTAAATTATTTAATTCATTGCAAAATGATCTTAAGGAATGAGAATTTCCTAGAAAAAGTGAAAAAATATGACTGTTAACGAAGAAGTGAAATAGCAAATAAAACTATTTTTACCAATCGGGTACTGAGTTCAGTCAGAGTTGTCAGTGAAGCGGTGCCCCATCTAACTGTCAAATAAATTTCTCCGATTCAGCTTCTTCCGAATGAGGAAAGAGCCATAGTTCCAGTGAATCCAGATAAGACACAACAGTTACAGTTGTTTCTCCCAGAAAAAACAAAGCTTTTAAACACAGATCTTCATTATGTATTTTGAACAGAATGCAGGATGCTCTTTAAAGAGTCACGGAGAGATTCTTAATTTTACCAATAAATTTATGTTGCTGCAGTCACATTCATCTTCCATTCAACATAATTTCAGAGAAAAAGAATTGCTCGAGAGCCCTCATGCGGAATATTGCATGCTGGAAAATAGACCATTTTTCTGCCATTGGAAAATGGTATGAGATTTGAGAATGGGGGTTTCTTAATCCGTTGGAAGGGGATGCTGAAGATAAAATTGAGGTTGATAAACTTGAATAAAGTCAAAATGATAGTAAATAAAGTATGTTAAAATTAAGATAAAGTTAAAATGAAGAAGCATTAGGACGAGTTGAGATAACGCTGATCACGATATCAAAAGAAGAACCAGATGGGTTGGGCAAACATTGAGGCTTAAATGCATTTGTTTGAAGCTTACTAGAAAAGTAGACTCTACAACAAATCACCAGGGCGTGGGCCAAGTGAAAGAACGACTAATATGCGTAGAGTTACTCTGCAGGGCGTGGATACAAGGGGGTTATCATTTAATGGGAAGAATTGTGGCCTTCCAATTCAGTCAAACAATCTTCGGTTTGAAATACTGATGGCGAAGATGATGTCAGCCCTCATACGGGTGGTAATCGCAGGCGGGTCAGTCAGCCACTCCCGCTGCACGACGCCTCACGCGAATATTTTCTAAGTCACGCGTGACAGAATAGTCCAAGCAGGAGTCACCTATCATTTGGGCATACTCTCAGGAATTGATCGCTCCTCTGTCTGCTTTGAAATCTTCAAGAGACTTCGATAACGGTCAGTGATCAATCAACAATCTTTGGAGCACTAGAAGGGAAAAAGGACTAATCCGTGTCTGGACGTTACTCGTACTGGGAACATACTCTTAAATGAAGCTTAACCAGCGAAATGCAACATTTCTCTTTGACCTTTTCATCACATATACCAAGTACTCTTCTAATAAATCGCAACTTTTTAATAGCTTGTCCACATTATCCCCAAGCGTGTTTCACTCAGGAGAGGTCGTTAGTGAGGGTGACGCCGTTAAAAGTATTTAATCGGGTCTACACATTCCATTTCGGTATCCCCGATGCAGTAGGCGTTCGGGTGGGAATTGCTCTTTTTCCAAACATTTATGACTACGCACTTTTTTAAGTTTAATTCTAATTGCCAAGTGTCGCACCGGCGTTCTATAGCATTAAGGTCATCTGACAAAGCCGCTATGCCCTTACAAGTACCCTTCACGCTGAAGAGTATCTTCAGAGGTAGCAATATTTTAAAAAGATCCCAATATAAAGGATATCATAAGATAAGTGGAGAAGATGAAGGATTAGATTTGGAATTTTGGATGGCGTAAAGGCATGCAGACGGAAAGATGAACAGAAGAAGAAAACTAATTGGGAAAACAAGATGAAGTCTCTACTGTATGGATTACGTAATAATATTTATTTACCTAATTTTAATAGGCTGCCTATGATGATTACCTATGATGTTGACGGATATATTATTTCATCACCGTGAAAACTTAACAGTTTAGTGTATTTCAAGGAAAAATATTCCGCGCATAGTACTCGTATTTCATTGATATTTTTCTCACGTTCGTGGAGCTGAACCCTAACCCATATTTCGTTACCTCCGCATACACAAGAAGGGCTTTTCCATTTCCTGTTCATCTTGCTCTCTCTCTCTCTTTCTGCCCGTTGAACGCAAGTCACGCCACGCATCAAAGTGGTGCCCATGCACATACGAGAGAGTGACTAACGCAGAATGCTTCCGCGTCGACGAAAAACTTACTTCCAATCCCCACGCACGTTACGCCGAGAGAATGTTTCTCACAGCCGGAATGAAAAGGATAATTGAAAATGAAATAAGTGCCGGTAATCGGCGATAATCAAGGCGATTGGCAGTGAACTGCTAAATACGGTCAAATACACAGGGACAAAGGAGTGGAATCCAGCCGAACCAGTTACGAAATTAGAGGCGGCCGTATCGACTCCTCGGTGGGTGTGGAGTGTGTGTGTGGGGGGGGGGGGGTGTGAGGGTAACGCACTCGTATTGCCAACTCAATGGCTGCGGTTTCGATTCCAACTAGGGCTTGGGATCCCAGAAACTACGGGAGATGCCTCAACAGTAACTTTTTACGGAGTCATCCGCTAATATGCATTTAAATGCAACAATTTCAGTGCTGAAATTGTTGCATAGGGCTAGGGTAAAAAAGACCCGACGTAAGATCAAAATGTGCTGTTTTAGGATTTTCACCAAATAAGTAAATGCCTGCTTTAGTTTTTACCCTCCCACTTCGTGGTTTCACTTGAGCCTCCTTCTTGGCGGAAACCTCAGAACCTTTGTTCCGCTTACATTCATTGCCGTTTCTACCTACGACACTCCGCTCAGCGATTATTTTAAATTTCAAGGCAAATAAGAGTACAAAAAATCAAGTTTACCTATTTGATCGCTTAATTTCAAATTTAGATAAATATTTTATTAATATTTCTATAAAATTTTCAGTTTAATTTTTAAAGTATATTTATTTGATAAAAATGTCATTTTTTTACGGACATTCGTGGAAAAAAACACAATTGCGCACCAGGGTAAAAGGGAAAGTAGGACAATGGAGATAGGGTAGATTGATAAAGTTCAGTATTTCGGTGAAAGAGTTTAGAATGTAAAAATGACAACATTTTATAAAATAATTTGATTCTGGCTTTACAAATGTCGAACCTACTATCATGTAAAGATCGCAAGCTCCTATAATGAAATTACGAGATCAGTCACTTTATTCTTGCTTGTTGTGTCCTGGCTTGCGTGTTGTTGGATGGCTTTCGTGCTACATCCCGGGGTGCAGTTGTTTGTTGGTTTATGGTATATGTTTTTGCATGAGTGTTGGATGAAAGGTTTTTTGCATGATTGTGTGCGCTGCTGTGTGTGTAGTTTTCTATGTTGTTGTTTTTGCATGTGGTGTTGTTCCTTTTTACGGTTGGTGACCCACCCCCCGCCACACGCCCTTGCGGCGGCTTGCGGGGTATTATGTAGATGTATATGTCATTTAATACGCGAACTGGTGCAATCTGGTGGCCATGACGAGAAAACTAAAAAGCCCAACTGCCGAGGACTTCCAAGGGTGCTTTGAACAGTGGAAAAGAAGAAGATGGAATACATACATAGCAACGAATGGAGAGTAGTTTGAAGGGAGAAAAATCTATGTAGACTAAATTTTGAAAATAAAGTTTTTATGACCTCAGTTCGCGTATTTATTGGACAGACCTCGTATCCCTCGGCCCCTGGTATAAATTAATGAGGACATCGTTCCGAGATAACTGCTGTAATCCTTAGGTGACTGAGTGATAAAGTAACTGATTCTTAGGATATCCTATGGATATTCCCACAGATACGTACAATCCTAAGGACATCCTCAGTATTGAGTCTCTTATTCAGGGGAATATACTTCATGCCGGCATATGGCTCTATGATAGATAATCAACTGGAAGAGTACATGATGTTCAATCAAATTCATTACGAAAAATAATGCGCTCTTACAATATTTTTTTATATTTTTCAACAGTGAAAGCAATGAGCAGAAACTGGACCATAAGCTAGATGGTCTCGTTAGTAACCAACCATTGTAACAAAAAGCTGTTGATAGTATGAGCCAATTAACCATCAAACAGTGAAATATTCCTAAATTTAACATTTTCTCAGCTTGTAAATGAGCGAAATATCGTGGCTGAATTTTTTAACAGGAATAAATCATAAAATGGCAATTTTTCACTTCCGTTTAAGGTAATCGACCTAATCATTATTTTCATTCTGCAAACTAATAACGTGCTTCGTTTACTCTTGCTCGCCCACCATTGTACGTAGCACTAAATTTTGAACTGCGAGATTTGCTATTTGCATCCTTTCGAATGTATTTTCTAAGGAAGTGACCGTAAAAAGTTTTCAAAAGCAAGCAGCGCAATTCGCAGGGCAAACGTACCCTCCGGCAATTCTTATCACTCAATCAGCGAGCCAAGTTTCATTCTGGTGAAGAATATGAGTCAGCGCCACGCTTCGTGGTTGATTCCATTAGCCGCTCTTCCGATTTCCCCAGCCACCACGAGGGCGGGTTGAACGCATCACCGGCAATCAACTCGGGAGCATCTCTCCTCAAAAATAAAACCAGAAATAATGGATGCTTGATTGTGTTTTCGAGTGCCACGTAACAGCCATAGCTTTCATGACGTTCCCGGTCTGATTACGAGGATGCGTCAAGATTGTGCCAATACTCCCATGCATAGTAAGGTGGCTTAGGATCCAACGCCCCCCGAACGATTTCAACGCCCCCAAGCTTGCTTTCGTGGAAATGTATGCCCGAGAGTAGGCTGAAAACTAATGTACACACGCTGCTTGCAGACCACAAACAAAATGACCTACACAAGGACTCGTGGTGACATGTGGCAGTAACATTCCCCCTCAACACGCATGCGCAGGTTTGAGGTCCTTAGATTCATCCAGCGTATTTTGAGAAGCGGAAGTATTCTAGCGCTATGTCAACAAGAGTTAACTTTTCTTTTTCTCGAATCCAGGAATTTAAAGCTGCCGTAACCTCATTGTTCAAGGTATAATGACTGCCCTTTAGGTGTCCCTTGAGTTAAGAAAAAAATAAAAATCAGGGTAATAAGGAGGGTTTTATGGGATCGTAGACTTTCGCGGCGTTCAGATGAAAGACTCTCTGTTCTCGCGATATCATTGCGTAGGTTGTTTTTCTGACAACAATTTCGCCCGTGTTTCAACGAGCATCTTCGGGTCGAAAACAACCTACGCGGTGACATCCCGAGAATGGAGAGTCTTTAAGGGTTTTGTTTTTTCTCGTCTGTGAGACGGCGTGGTTCCCATCGTGCACAGATTTTACGGTATCCCAATTGTTCAATAATGAAGCCGACGCGTTCCTTGGATATTCCAATATGGTTTGCGGAGTGATTCGCCAGTCATTTTTAATCAAATCTTCGACGAGTTTGCGATGTTTATCGGCTGTGGCAGTGATCGAACGTCCGCTGCGTGTTCCATCAACAATTATGGCTCTTCCAGGATCGCAACCACGAAATGTTACTACCCATCGATTTACGGTACAGTCTTATCGACAGCATCGTAACCATAAATAGCCTTTAAACGACGATGAATCTCAGTAGGAGTCACTTTTTCAGAAGTTAAAAATACGATTGCAGCACGCTGTTTAACTCGCGTCGACATGGCACTAAAACATGTCTCCATACGTCCGCTTCTTAAAATACACTGGATCAGCGTAACGACCTAAACCCTGCGCATGCGTGTTGCTGGGGAATGTTACTTCCACATGCCACCAGGAGTGCTTCTGAAGATCATTTTTCTTGTGGTCTACAAGCAGCAGGTGTGCATTAGTTTTCAGCCTTCCCTCGTATCATGGACGTGGCTTTAATGATGGGGTCTCTCTCTCTCTCTCAAAGCCCTCGGCGAAAGAGGAGATATCGAGAGAGCATCCGGAACAGGGCTTTCATACGAAATCCACGCACGCTATCTCAGTGAGTGAATAATTTCCCTTCGTGCTTTGTTCCGTGCAAGTCGACCGCAAAAACTAAATACATTCCGAAGAAAAAAATAAAAACGCGACGTCAGACCTGCTAATGTAGCATTTATCCCATGTCGTATCGCATTTTTTGTCGCCGTTTTTGGGAATGTAATAAAACGCATGCAGTTTATTTCAAATTCGGCATGAAAAAAGTGCAAATCTCTCTCGGAGTGAATCCATTTACCCGAAAGGGAGATTAGCATCAGCCATTAAGCAGCCACGGTGGGGTTTCGGCGAAATTAATATCCTGACTCGCCGTCTTCACATCACACCGCGATGAACATATCAAAGACGATGCGAATTAATTTTCATTCCGCCATGAATTTGAAAATTACCGGAGTATGAGTCCGGTTAGGCTTAAATTGCATTGACGAGGAGGAGCATCCTGACAGGTGACTCAATAAAGCGTCGTGTTATAATTATAATCCAACCGTATTCCATAACAAGAATGCTTTTTTTGGGATTCAATTATATGGGATTATGGTTACCAATCCTTTATGAGCCTCAAGAAAAACATTTTTATCAAATTATTTCCATCATATTTTTAATGAAGAATCCAATAAATTGGAACACACTGAAATTTCGATTTGAATGAAACGATTATTAATTGTAGTGCACTACATAATGTGAGTTTTGTCTGTAAACGTTAGTGAACATTTGTGCATCTCCAAGCCTCGAGTAACACGACACAGAGTGACACAATATATTATCCATCTACATCTACATAATACCCCGCAAGCCGCCGCAAGGGCGTGTGGTGGGGGGTGTTAGGTCACCATCTGTAAAAGGGAACAAAACCACATGCAAAACTATACCTACAGTGGCGTGCATGAATACAAAAATTCTTTCATTTTACACGCATTCAAATACATATACTATCATCAAACAAATTATTTCACCTAAGGATGCAGTAAGACATTTATCCAATAGCGTTCACGCTAGAATTTGAAAAATGAGAAGGCGAAACTCCACTACCACATTGACGTGCAACATACAACGGTCTCCTCCCCAAGGACATTAGTATTATTATAGTATTATCACAAAACCTTCTTTAACTGCAGTTATTTCTTACCTACCTTCATTCCGTCCAACATGTCAATTAGTATATCTCTGCCTATACCTCGCTTAGCCAACACTCTCCCCTCTATCACATTCGTCAACATATGTCTATGCCATCCAGCACCCAGATATCTTGCCACCTCTGAATTTCTCCCGACAACCCTTTCTTCTCCCCTGCCATGACTCGAATTTCGTTTCTTTTCCTGCCTGGCCAGTGTATTTATTCCACCCGAGTCGCTATGCTATTCAGCCGGGTTAGACTGTTGTCTAAGGCGCTCACCTTCCAACCTATATGTCGCGGGTTCGATTCCCCCTTCGGGCATAGGTGTTGTTTGTATTCAAGTAGTTCGGTCCGAGGGTTCATCTGAATGCCAAGGGGCGGACCACCAGGGACATCTAGGAAACAAGAAGTCAGTCTCCAACGCATGTATACATGTATTTTTGCCTCAACGACCTAAGTTCCTGTTTCATTAATAGATACGCTCCATTGAAAGTTTTTCTCCATTGTCTTCCATATTCCCCAACTCAGCGTACATATTACTTACTCCATCCTCTTCATAAGAGATCCTTTTTGCAATGAATTTCGTCTTCTTACATCCGAATTTCTTTGACCAATTTCATCCAAACTACTTCCTAGCTGGGTGAACTATTCTAATGACTCTAATTAATTGCCATTTAATATTCAGGTTATTCTAATAAGGGTAAGAGCTGCTGACGGTGCAGCCATGCAATCGTTTGGTTATGGCTGAGGTAAGTTTAGATGCCCGATAAAGGTAATGAGGATTCGACTGCATTGCAGGACGCTTCAATGATATAATTGTAAAATGAATTAATTCATAAACGGGTTCTTTGGCGTTTTACAGTCACTGTATTTCTACAGCTACAGTGTTTTTTAGTTTAATCCCATTAACTATAGTCTTTTCAAGTCCTTAAAAGATTCTATGAGCCTGAGTTTGAATGCCTTTTGAGGACTTCCGGACACTTAAAGTCTATCCGACCGAATCACAACCCGTTCTCGAGACCCTGGATTGTATTGCTATCGATCAAATGCACACTTTGAGTGAAAGCAACGACTCATGAAACATATTAGCAACCAAATGACTTCACTTTTCGCCCGTGTAGATCATCAGCCACCGTTTCTCTGATTTGAGGAGGAAAATAACCCAATCCAATTTACAAAACCTATACATCTCGTCAAATTACAGCATCCGATTATTACAAAAAAGTTGCACAATTCTGATCATAAAGCGCGCAACGCAGTTTGCTTGGTTTATAGAATGGCAACGGACAGCTAAGTCCTCGAAACAGGAGTATTGATTACAGGTGCGAATGATTAGTGGGGACGGTCACTGCGAAGGTTTGCGGTTCGTCCTTCTCAATTTTCAGGGTCATTACTTCATGGCCCGATTGACTTGCTTTTCCCATCAAGATGGTTGTGCTTACAAATCGATTCGACTCAATCTCGAATATTTTAACAGAGAAATTCTACGAATTATTCTATCTGTTGACGTTTTCAATAATTTCGCGTCATTAGCCAGTTTACCTATTGTCTGTCCTTTAAAAAAATCCCTTTACAGGAGGTTCAAAAAACCACTTTAAACAATCCCATGGACTAATTTGGCATCATCAGGAAAATATATTTTGAACGATATGTATAAAAAAGTTACAAAAAAAAATAATAAAAAAAGAATAATGTAATATTTTTGTGGAAAAGCTTCCACGCTACCTTTGGAGATATAAAAAAACACAGTAATCAACCCGAAGGTCGGTTTAGTAGGTGATGGTAGAGATCACCCAGTACTAAGCCCTATACAACGTGTGAAATTCACGCATCAGGGTAGGGGGGGCAGTTCCTTTCCCTGTGCCGGTTATGGTGTCCCAGGAAGATCTGGTACCCGAAAAATCACATAGCCTGGGTGGAGCTGCAGGTGCCCAGAGTGCCTTGCCCGGAAATCGAACCCGGGCCCCTCCGATCAGTAGTCTAACGCTCCACCCACTGGACTACCGCGACCCACATTGCTATATATATGTTTAAACAAATTGTAATCGGATAGGAGAAGATTGTGTGTGCCTTTAATGAAATACCTTTGGTGATCATTTATGATATGCGTCTCTTACATTTGTTGATCATTAGCTGTCATAGGGCCCGTGCACATTTTATAGGTGAAAACGAAGAGCTACCGCTGCCATAATACGTATATACCGTCATATAAAGATTATCGGCTGATAATCTACGGTCAAAAATAAAGACTATCGGCTGGCAATACGTGTATAACGACAGCGATATGCTCGTGCCAGAGTTCATATTCAGTTCAAAGGTCAATGGTCGTAAATTCAAATCCACGAGGGTGGTCTGAAAAGTTTCCGACCTCAGAAAATGTCAGAAAATTTAAGATGAATATGTCTGTGTCGTGTTATCGATATTATTTCAAAAAATTGATTGCTGTAGTTTGTAGGGGTGGCGGCCGACAGCCGAGGTCATTTGGGAAAGAGTGAAGGGTGGAGAGAAACCCGGCGTCGGCATTAGCGTACTCATAACGAAAGGCGCCAAGGGTCCAATATTTGGATTTCTCAAAAATCAAAATCCCTTTATGTTGAGCTTTTGTTTAGGCCGTGCGGCGCCCGTGGACTCTTCCATTAAATCGCGAGGGTCATCACACTTACGTGAACACCTCCGCATTCAACCATAGTTCATCGGGTCATGCTTCATTAGACCAATTCGCAGTGGGCTCTCCATCGTCCAATGAACTCGCTTGATTGTTCAATGGGCAATTGTTTATCGACGTCTGCAGGCATATCAAATAAAAAGACTCACCATACGTTGTGACTTTTCTGGGCGCTCCACGCTTGACCTTCGAGCAATCCATCCAGGCTCTGTTTTCCGTGTCCTCCCGGAGGTTTTCATTTTTTTTAAATCGTTAAAATGTTTACGACTGCTTGGATTTCCTCCGGACGGACACGCGGGAAAATTATCACGGGTCACGTTTCTGTCACGTTCCACGCCCTTTGACCTCCCCCCCCCCGCCTAGGCCCCCCTCACCCCTCAGAGTCTCCCCCGCCCATCTTCATTTCCAGCGCACGATCTTTCGGGTTTCCCTCCTCTCGTATCGTCTCGCAGTCCCGGGTTGGCGGGGTTCCTCTTTCCCCCTCCCCGCGCCTTGCCGCTTCTCGGCCGGTGGCATCCCCGGCGCCGCCCACGATTTTCATTTTGTCCTCAGCACACATTCGTACATACGCCCACACATCGTTTCCCGTCTGACCCACATGCGCCGCTAATACTTGAACCCCCACCCAACCACGGAGCACGGCAAAAACACTCGCCGGTCGCAAGGGCCGACGAGGCTCTGTCGCGGACCTGACTGCTTTCCCAATTAGTTGGTGCGCGCGGTTGATGAGTGCATAAGTGCTCGTCTAAGGCCGTCATCACTAACTGGGCCACCTCGGGTCACCGATGGCGGACGGCGACCGGGGAAAAACTGAGGAGGTATTGAGCTCTGAAGCACGGGTAATAAACCTATTTTTCTACCCTTCAGTTGGCCTTCCACCTCACTGTTATTCCTTTTCATAATCTTTCGCTCACAGTGTTCTCTTTAATTCCTTTTCGCCAGTGCAGCGTTCAGTTTTATTTCATATCATAAAACTCCGATTACAGTGTTTTATTACGCGGCCCGTCGTGGTGGGATATATTCTATAGAGTGTCGGATGCCTGTAAAATATGATTGCTCAAACATAATAAATAAATAGACTTGAACAAATAGTATTTCGATTGGCGATGAATGCTTGAAGGCTGTGAAAGAGGGAAGGATGCGAGGAAAGTAGGGCAGCAATAGGAAATTTGGACGATTCTGAGGGTTATGCCCAATTTTCAATGTATCCAACCCCGCGGTATTGGATACGACCGAATTATGAACTAGATTGACTAGTTCCGGCCGCTACGTTTGATTTGCTCTCACCATATCGGTGGCGTGTCAATAAAATGCCCGTTCGTAGTTGAAGGGAAATTTCTCGCGACGACATATGCCGTCGGTCGGTAAATGATTACACCTTGCCTTACACTGTAATGGCTGAAAGATACGGCAGAGGAAGCGGAAAGAGTTGACGGAGACGAAGAAAGTTCTGCTTTAAATGAAGGAGAGTTGGATTTTAAGAGCACAGGAAAGTTCGATAATTTAGAAGCGACTCCTTCGAGCGAAATTCAGAAGAGGCTTTTTCTGCATCTAAGAAGAGAGCAATTGTGCTTTTGTTATTCTAGAAGTCGGTGATGGTACTTCCCGTTGGTTATTTGCCATGACGATTTGGTATGTCGGCGAGTGATGAGGACCATCAGTTCCGGAAGTCGGTAAATTTACGGCGGAGATGACCACTACTAGCAGCATGACAACATCACTTTTTCGAGGAGTTTCCTGAGGTTTGGTCGAAGACCGATAGGGCGGCAAGGAGAAAAAGAGCGAATTTAAAAAAAAATAATTTTAGTAAGTTACCAGATGTGGAAAAAGTAGGAAAGGGATAGAGAGGCATTTTTGAATAGGATTTTGATTTAGGTTTTGGGTTATTTTAAGGCAATGAATTGGAGAATTTATCGTGACGAGGGATAGATTTCGATTTAAGTGTACCCATAGCAAATTTCGTGAGTTCTTCAAGGAGCGAGGAAGAAGGAAATGATATAAAGGAAGTTGAAGAGAAACTGTTAGATGTCGTACGCTCCAAATGTGATGAATATTCATATTTTGAAGGAGGATTTACGATTGGAGGCAAACAGATTTTCCTTATTCGTTATTCGTGGCCGTATGACAGGTTTTGGTCGACAGTTTCAGGATGTAGATATTCTTTTTCAGCAGCAGTGAATCAGTTAGTTCCCAGACGAATTTGTATTTCCTATTCTAGATTCGACCTTCTCTGGCAAGATTAAAATCGGGGCAACTTGAAAGTTGCCATGGAGACCGAATTCGTTCCTCGGCCTTTGCCACCGGTGTCTTAAATGATTACGATCACGTGTTAGGATCCATGGAGGTTTTGATGGCGTTTGTCATGGACGTCTTGGTCGATACCTGGTGGGAGAATGAGGGGGAGGGAATCAACGCTCGCAAAATGGGTGTTTATATGTCCAGGAAAGATTTCCCAGTTGATAGAGGAATGAATGGACGGAGGATGTATGCAGGGAGTAAGGTCAAAGGTGAAGGTGATTGGGTCGGAGGCGGACAGAGGATGGCCGGGTATGACATGAAAGGGAAGGAGGTGTCGGAAAATAAAATACTTCGTTCTTCCACATATTTCGGAGTCTTTCCAGCGCATCCACTTTCCAGGCAGTGTTAACTGTCTGTCCTTGAGGAACAAACTCTTAGTACATAAAACTGTGTGTCCACTGTACTTCACCTTATGATGACGTTGTAAATCTATACCCAGGTCATGCATAGTAAATTATATGTGGAAGAACAAAGTATTTTCTTTTCCGATTGAATCGCTTCCACAAAGAGGACGCCTCAAACCATTCTATTCTGGAAGAAGGTGGTTAGCAAGGCAATTCCGCTGTCGAGGTGTTATTCCTATTTGAAGAGAAATGGCTGAAACGGGTCGCGGAAATAATTGGGTACACCGAAGTATTCTCGAATATATTAACATTAATCCTGGAATTTGATGACTAACTCAGTTAGTTCATCACGCATTTTCTTTTGAGCCTCGTGAGTTTAACGCTCTGCTCCCCCAAACTTTTATTTTTTTTTTATTTTAAATATCCTGCAATTGATGACGAGCCAGAATTTATTTGAATTATTTTATTAATTATTATTAATAATTTAATTGTTACTAATTTAATTATTTATTCCCAATTTTGTCTCCGATTATATCGACGTCTTTTGTTTTGAATTATTGAGAAGGCGGTTGATACATATGCCGGCATAGAAGTTTCCCGAAATTCGTGGTCACCGAGACGCCGGCGAGTCCAAGTTTGCCTGTTTTGGGAGATGGAGTCGACTGATTTCTCATGCTGATTCGAATGAAAATTCCTCAGAAAACGCTGTTGCTCTTCGCTGTTATGTGCCTCGTAAAAACCCGAGATTGGGAGCAGGTGGATGGGTTTCAGGAAGGATTCCAGGAATAATATAGTAGTAGTGGTATTTAGGGGAGGCGATAGACAGCTGAGGTCATTTGCGCCTTAGGGGATGGACAGGAAAGGATGAAGGGTGGAGAGAAACCCGGCGTCGGCATTAGCCTTCTCTTGTCAAAAGGTGCCAAGGGGTCGGCAGTTTAACGTCTCATCCGACGGACGTCCACTACGAATGTAAGTAAATGAATTGTTTATTTTGTTTCCAAAAATAAATACCATTACTCATAAGACATAACAGTGGCACAGGCCAAGCTGTCTTGAAGGGACTCTATTCTTATCCTTAACTGCTCTCCATCCAAAACGCCATGTATGAAGTGCAAGGAAAAGAGACAATCCAAGATATATGATTTCGCAAGCCGCACTGGAATGCGCTTCAGAACAGGGATTATTGATTTGATAACCGATTCTCCCCTTTGAATCCATGGCAAAAATGTCAATTGCTATGGCCATCCAGATAAACATGAGCTCTAACATGGCGCGTTAATCAGTGTGGTGTCCCATGTATGTGTCGATTTTGCATGTGGTTTTTCCCTTTTTACGGATGGTAACCTAACATCCCCCGCCACACACCCTTGCGGCGGCTTGAGGGGTATAATGCAGATGTAGATAAATAGGAATGACATTTTCTATCTACTCTATTTCAATGGCATTATTGACGAATCACTAATTTTCTTGACTCAGTGACCAAGCCTTTGCGCCCTATGAAAACTAAACCATATTCCATAACGAAGGTCCCACCAGGTTTCTCTTTACACCTTCATTGAAGGAGACAGTCACAAACCCCCGCGTCTTCTTAAAAGATTCCTAATCTTACACAATGCTTCATCTGAGGTCCCTACCACTCTGCTCACCCTTCTCCAAATCACTTCCGAAATAACCGAACTGTTCTATACGAAAAAATTATTTGATCAAAATTAAAATTAATAGAGGATTGAATGTAAGGTATAATTTTAATTGTGGCCTGAATTTTAGAATTAACAATATCCAGCTACTTTTTACTCGTTTCAAAACAACTCTTTAAGATAGAAAAATTGCTTGAAGTGTTGAATGTATTCGCGTTTAAGCTATTAATTTCCACGAATATGGCTAACAGTCCAGTCAGATTTTAAGATATTAAATAACCAATTTAGTTCATCAAATAAGGAGCATGTTGTATTTTTCCATTGTTCTGAATAAAAATTACAGAAACTAAAAAAACATAAAACGCATGCATAGCGAAAAAGGCCAAAATCTACTGGACACTTACTATCAAGTACATTTTTTTTATTTTTTTTTTCTTTTTAATTTTTTTGGGCCCATTTGACCAATGGTTTCCTGGGTCCACTTTTATTTTACTTCACAGTTAGTTGGGGATTCCTTTGAATCTTAGTTCCCCTTTTTATAAATAATAATCAAACATAAGGAAACAACAGACATAACAAAACAGACAAAAAGACAAAAATAATCAGACATAAGGAAAGTTATTCTAAAATTGTAACATCTACAGGTGCTTATTTATGTTAGGAGTTAAACTAATGATAAACAATTCAAGAAAAAAATCACTCTATAGACAAATAGGAAAATACATTGCTACATTTTACACAAAATATTTTCCAGTTCGTTCACTTGTTGTGGTTCACTGTTTGCCGGTTTTCTTATTGCAAATTTTCCAAGCAGCATATTGTTGTGCTTTAGGAAAAATGTAATCATTTCCCTAATGCTTGTTAACCTATTCCGAAAAATGTAAAGGCCACGTCATGTGAGGATTACAGGACAATTAGTTTGATATCCCACGCAGCTAAAGTTGTTCTCAGGATCATTAACAAAAGGATAGAGAGTAGGGCAAATGATTACTTAGGGGATGATCAGTTTGGGTTAAGGAAGGGCAGAGGTACACGTGATGCCATTGCAGTAATGAGATTGTTAATCGAGAGGAATATAGAACACAACCAGGAGGTATTTGCCTCTTTCGTAGATTTCGAAAAAGCGTTTGATAGAGTGAATTGGGAAAAACTAATGAGTATTCTGCAGAAAATAGGAATAGATTGGAGGGAAAGGAGGCTAATCCGCAACCTGTACATGTCTCAGACTGCTCAGGTGCGAGTGGGGAACGGGGAGTCCGGTTGGGCAGTGATAGGAAGAGGTGTAAGGCAGGGTTGCCCATTATCACCGTTGCTGTTCAACCTGTATGCAGAGGAAATGATCAAAGAGGCATGGGAAGAACTCGAGGTAGGAATGAAAGTGGGCGGGGAATTCGTAAAATCAGTTAGGTTTGCTGATGACCAAGCTTTAGTTTGTCAGTCAACCAAGGGGCTGCAAGCATTGCTGAGTGAATTGGAAATTCAGTGCGACAGGTATGGGATGAGAATCAATATTAATAAAACCAAGGTTATGCGATTTACTAGAAAGACAAAGGCTAAGCTTAACATCAAAATAGGAGGGCAAAAACTGGAGCAGGTAGAACAGTTTACGTATCTTGGTAGTGTTTTGGACCAATACGGTCAAAGTAGTAGGGACGTAAGGAGAAGAATTGCGCTAGGCAAAGAGGCTTTCACAAGGAGGAGGAAGTTGATGACGGGGACGTTGAGTAAGGATGTTAAGGAAAGACTCGTAAAAACTTTGATATGGAGCGTAGCTATGTACGGTGCGGAAACGTGGTCATTGAAGCAGGAGGATAGACGTAGATTGGAGGCTTTTGAAATGTGGGTGTGGAGAAGAATGGGGAAGGTTAAATGGACAGAGTAGAAAACAAATGAGGAAGTACTTGGTATGGTGGGCGAAGAGAGGGGTTTGTTGGGAGCAATGCTATGGAGGCAGGAAAAGTGGATGAAGGGGGTGTTGACCGGCAGTGGGATGTTGAAGACTGTAATAGAGGGGAGAATGTTGGGCAAAAGAGGAAAGGGAAGGAACAGGATAGGGATGTTGGACGGGATGAAGGGAGGAAGAAAGTACTCTGAGATGAAGAGGGACCTGATATAGAGTAGGATGATGGATTTTTTGTTTTGTTGGGAGTAATAAAATGTTTGTTTTGTAGTTGTGTCCATCCAAAAACCTACCTTAACCGGTAGATTACCTTAAAAAAAATGCTTGTTAGCTTCTCTTCCATACTGTTCCATGTATCAAGTACAGGGTGGCATCTTTGAATATCTACTTCAATAGCATACTCATCAATCTTGGACTCTTCCCGAACTACGTCCACGTGGACACTAACAGCGATTCCTTAGCGGCGGAGCTGTCTGTCCGAAGAGCACGGAGAGTATGGGTGAAAACAACTGCAAACCTGGTAAGCAAAGAGAAACAGCATCAACCACTATAATAGATTCCCTGTTGCACTCGGAGCTGTGCCAAGAACTGAGTTAGATTTAATGGACATTGTTGGAAGACTGCTTTTGACAAAAAAAACAGTGAAATTGCGTACAAAAAGGATTGGGTCATCTGTGAAAAAAAAATTATTTATTATTTTAATACAAAATGAATTTTCATCGAGAACAGTGGAGTGGAGTGGTTTTCATCATTTAACGAACATGAACTTCCACAAAGTTGAGCCAGAAAGCAAGGAATACAACCACTTCAGTCTTAAATATAGCAGTATTTCCCACAACTCTGGAATTTATAAGAAGGATAAGCATCCAAAACACAGGAAATATTGGCAACGTGCAACTTAACGGGTTAAGGAGAATGCTTCCTTCGTGTTTGTATGTATATGTATATATATATCGAGGAGGAACTAAGAATTCTCCATAACGGCAGAGTTGGCTCGCCACCGGTTTGGTCCCGAGCGAAGGCACAACTTCTGTTTGGTACTCGTACGGATACGAGAAGAACAAAAGTGGCTATGGAGCTATCGAACTTTCGCGAAGAGTCTCTGTGATGGGAAGTGGCAGACAAGCATTTGGCGGGGCGGTTTTTTGGGTAAACAAGAGGAGTGGTGAAATTAAATCTGCCAAAGTTCCTTACGCTTTCAGATCCCGCGTAAGATACTATTCACTGAGAGATTTCCGCCGATCGGAAGTTAGGAGATGGCCCTAGAGATTGGAAATGGAGATTTTGGATTTGTGAAGGGCTGTGGAGATGATTTTCCATAATGCGGAATGCCCTTACCTACATGACTCGGCCAAAAGAGCCGAAAATTCCCGAGGTTTAACGACATCCCGTCCAACAAACTCTGCACTGGTTTTGATTTCATGATCGCGCGACGCCTACTATATGAGGAACGGGCGACGAAAAGGAAACCCTTTACTATATCCCCACGAAATGAAAAGCTGCATATTTCGTGTTTCGTATGTACTTCCTTTACAGACCTTATCCTGCAAATCAATAAACAATATAATAAAATTATAAAGAACTGAATTTGATACCTGATAAGGAATTTTACGGAATTAAAAGAGAAGGAAAGAGTATTCTATTTTTTTATTCTGTAGAGTAAAATCGCCCTTATTTTCCAAAATTTACTAATATTAGATATATCGTATATGCAAAGTCTATCCAAAAAGTAACTTTCGTTTTCATGTGGTGTGATAATTAGCTGAGAGAGCCGAATCATCGCTGTAGCGGCTGTCGTTTGTTTACAATGGCGAGTTAAAATGAACAAGACAATTGAAATTCCCGCCAAATATGAAGTCCGTTCCGTGATAAGGTTTTTACAGATGAAAAACTTCAAAGCTGCCGATATTAATCGGGAAATTTGTGCCCGGTACTGACCAAATGTGATGTGTGACAATATGGCTTAACTTTGTCGTTCGTTTAAGAGTGAACACAAATGTGAATGACGATGATTGAAGTGTCTGCCCGTCTGTGGTGAAAAATGAGCTGCTCCTGAGGTGCATTACGTACGAGGAATGACCGAGGGGAGAAAGCAATCGAGTTCTGCAGGAGACGGGAGTCTTCACCAGCACTTATTTCAGACACCACAAAAGGCGTAGGGATACATGGAAAATTCCAGGTTACTCAGAAAAGTATCAGCTAAATTATATTCTGGTTAGGCACAGATGCAGGGGCAGTCTGACCAAGAGCTTCCTGGGAGCGGATGCAGACTTTGACCACAATTTTGTTATTAAAAAGTGTAACATACGTTTCTAAGAGATATGGCAGGGGCGGCGGGTTAGGAAACGGAATGTAGAAGCTTTAAATGGATTGAAAAGGAACGAGTACCAACAAGATTTAGAGAAAATCATGGATGAGAGTAAAAAGCTGAGCACGATCAAGGAAAAATGGGAATACATCAGAAAAGGGATATTTTTTTTTAAGGTATTCTACCGGTTAAGGTAGGTTTTTGGATGGACACAACAACCAAACAAATATTTTATTACTCCTAACAAAACACAAAATCCATCATCCTACTCTATATCAGGTCCCTCTTCATCTCTGAGTACTTTCTTCCTCCCTTCATCCCGTCCAACATCCCTATCCTGTTCCTTCCCTTTCCTCTTTTGCCCAACATTCTACCCTCTATCACAGTCTTCAACATCCCAATGCCGGTCAACACCCCCTTCATCCACTTTTCCTGCCTCCATAGGATTTCTCCCAACAAACCCCTTTCTTCACCCACCATACCAAGTACTTCTTCGTTGGTTTTCCTCTCGGTCCATTTGACCTTCTCCATTCTATTCCACACCCACATTTCAAAATCCTCCAATCTACGTCTATCCTCCTGCTTCAATGACCACGTTTCCGCACCGTACATAGCTACGCTCCATATCAAAGTTTTTACGAGTGTTTTCTTAACAAAAAGGGATATATAAAGCCGCAAAAGAAACTGTAGGAACTAAGGCGCCCCAATGTCGTCCGAAAAGAGAAAAAAGAGGGGAAAATATTGGAGGGAAAGAACATAATCGAAGGAGCTGAAATTGACATGTGGCCGGTTGATGCTCCATTCGAATAGAAGTAGAATTTGCGTTAGTGAAAAATCAGAGGGAGAATGGTAGGTCTTCCCTAATTTTTAGTTGTGATAATTCTAAGGAAAACTTCGACTAGCATTCCTCTTCGTTAACATAAGGGAGAATACCAATTGTTTGTTTGCTCTCTTGAGAGAAAATATTGTCACCTAGAAAGCAATATCGTTTCTTGGTCAATATTGTAAGAGGACTTAAATAGGATGAGACTGTTCTGGTGTCTTCCGCTCTGATGAATTCGGGAAACTTGAATAGTATTGACTTGTCTTGGCATTTGGTGAAGAGTATTACATTTATCTCGAAAATTTAATTTAATAAAAATTTAAAAATCATTTGGGCGAAGTTCCTCATCATTATTAAAATCAAAGAGGCCTCAACCTAAATGATTTCCTTGAGAGGCTACAATATTTTAGTAGTAAATAAAATAGCAGAGAAGGAAATGCATTTAATGCACATAATGTTTTCATTATTATAAGGCAGTGTTATATTATGAAAATGATTCTAATTTCGAAAGTCATTCTCTATTCATAAACGTGTGAAAATTATTTTGAAATAAAATGATACATACTTATTTGTTATATAAAAATGTTCCGGTGTTCGTTTAATCCCACGATATTAACGTACATGGGTCATGCACAATAAGTAATCTCAATGTTAATGAATAACGTTCATCAATTGTTTGATGATGACAACTGACCCAGGACAACAGTAAAAAAATTATTATCTACTGTTCAACAACCAGATTAGATTTACGAGTGTTTAATGAAATGCTGTTGACAATTAAAGGAAGCAAGCGTTCCATTTAGTTTCTATTGATAATACGGTGGCAGAGAAAGAGGGTAGTCTGGTGTGTAGTCACCCCCTGCCACACACCCTCGTGGTGGCTCGTAGGGAATTAAATTAAAATAAATGAATATACTACTAATAATGCCGCTCAATGCCGTGATTTCAATCGGATGCCTACCCCGCGTATCTGCGACGGCTTAAGAAATTTTCCAATTGCATGAGGCAGCCTCATTTTTCTCTCATAGATGAAACTGCTCCAAAATATGGATTTTCTGACTCTGCGATCAAGCAAAGTGCTAATTATTACACCTTTCACATGCTTGTGCAAACTTAGTTGGCAAACTTAATTAATCTGTTGCAAATAAATTGTAATGATTTTCTTCAAGAGCTTAAGTAATACATTTTAATTTGTCATTAAAACACAATCGTACCGCCCGATGAAACATTGTTTCCTGTTGCATAAAATACATTATATGCCCACAACAATTATCTTTGACATTTTAACACTTGGTGATCAATGTATTACTCGTATACCTTTTAAACCTGCGCGTGCTGATATTGGGGTTATTTTACATGCGCTGACAGAAACTGCAAGTACGTAAATCTCGTAGATACTGCGATCATGTAATAAGCGCTTGCGGAGTTTTTAAAAGAACGAGCACATATCTTCATCGACGATCTGGAAAACAATAAGGCATAACACAGTAGCTGGAGCGAAGTCCATCTCGTGGGAAAAAGACCACGAGCGGCCACCGGACGACTGTACGATCTAACCCCCACTTTAACGGAGGAAGCGGAGTTGATATGACCCATTGCAACTCGACGGGTCAGGGTGACCTACGAAGAAGCTGTTGAATGACCGTAGCGTCGGGCGATAGCAAGCCGGGTGCAGAGGCGCTATAGGCAAGACGACGACATCGAGATCTTCCCTTCGAAATGCGCACACGTACATGGAATCTGTATATTCACCCCTTACTAGATTGCTTTCCAGTGATTGCAGGATATACGCATCCCCATGTTACGTACATGTGTGCAGACACATTAAATGTGGTCAGTCTAAAGAGAGACCGTAAGAGGCTCAAGTAATCCTTTCCATACAGGATGAATCCTGTACACATGAATGAAACGTATAATCATGACTCAATGGACAACTGCAGTCTATTGATTCCAACACCATGACTAAGATAAAGCTCTGGGGATAGGGATGGTGCGGTGGTTAACATGCTGGCTTTCCATCCAAAGGGTCAGGGTTCGAATACCGGCAGATGTTTTTTTCAGTGTCATCCCGAGCCCTACTTGAGGTGCTTTGTGGAGGGTACTTGTTAGTGAGTACGCCGTCCGTCGGATGGGACGTTAAGTTGCGGAACCCTTTGGTAAAGAGTAGGCTAATGCCAAAGCCGGGTTTCTCTCCACCCTTCATCCTTTCCTGTCCATTCCTAATGGCACAAATAACTTCAGCTGTCGGTCGACTGCCATAAATATACTATATGTGTATGATATACATGATGATATACATTCGTCCCAAACTTCATTTTGTTTGTCCACCGTTAGTCTACAGGATGAGATGAAATTGAGTATGAAGATTAAAAAAGGTACTATTAATCCTTAAAAATAACTTCAAGCTCATCAGGAATTACTTTTACATCTACATCTATTTAATACCGCACTAACCGCCGCAAGGGCGTGTGGCGGGGGGTGTCAGGGCATCACACGTAATTAAGAAAAAAAACCGCATGCAGAATTCACAAATTTATAAAATCCATAAACAAAACATGGTATACAGTCATGCAAAAGACTTTTATTATTCATGCAAAATACTTCCTATTCTGCTATCCTCCTTACCCTATTTATGGTGATATACATACGTTTTGAGAGTAATACTCTGATACGGTTGTGATGTTGTACCATAACGAAACGTAGGTAGTAAATAAAAATGTTTTGTACGTGGAAAAGCTTTCATTGGAACAGAAACTGTTCCAAAATTAAAGACCATTACTGTGGGAATTTACTTCAACCGAAAGTGAGAACTCGCAAAATAACGGAAACAGTTCAGTTTGCAGTTCATATTGGATTACGGCAAGTGATCCTGAGTGTTTTTAGTTAAATATAAAAATAAACTACCATGGTCAAGTCCCGAGGTTCTGGCGTCGCCCCAATTCCCTCCCTTCCGATTCTAATGGATTTCCAATTGATGCCTCACAAAAAAGGCCGATTCCGATGCCGTGAACATTGGGCACAAGGAGAGGCAGGCATCTAAGAAACCCCTTATTGCCGATATCGGCCAAGATATCTGGCGTCGTTTAAGCTAATATGGCGATCAAACGACGGAAGCGATGACACTGGGTGCATTCATTGCCAACTCTGGGGTGATGTTAATGTCCTAAAAATAAGCCATAAGTACATTTGGGAAAGGACAGACCAAGGTCTCCTCGGGCAATTCTAACACGCGAACTGCACTGCCGTTATTGATGCAGTCGTCCCTTAGAATTGTATTGCCATGACGTGAGGTATCCAAAATTCTGAGGGTATTTAGAAGATAAAATGCATTTGGAGGTTAAATGTATTAATTTTAAGCTAAATATTTGAACTATGAGTTTCTCGGCACAAAAACAATACATTTGAGGCCTTCTACGACGTGAAAAAAAGGATGGAAGGAGATCTCGGTGTCTTGAGGGCCTTCACAGATTTATGTGACTTCCGTTAGCGATTCGGCGCTTTGAAAATGCACCGTCAACCCCTCCAGGCCTCTAATACCTTAAACCTACCTAAACGGGTGTATTGCTCTACCCCCACACCTAATTTTATTTACGATAGTTCCTGTAAAATTCCCTGGCCAAACAAAACCCACTCTCCCTCCAAAACTTTCTCCCGTTTCTTTCCCCTTGACCCCACCTTCTCAGTTTAGTTTTTTCATTTAACTAGTTAGCCATCGCTAGGGTGTGTGGTAGGGGGTGAATACACACCAGACTAATATTGACCCAAATATTTTTACCCCTCCGAGGCCGGACAACGTTATTATGATCCCTTATCGTTCGTGGAAAAAATGGCATCTTGATTCTGTTCTACACTTAGTCTCTCTAATTTTATTGGCATGATATCTCCCACCGTAGTGTGATGGGGCTAATAATACCTTTTCAACATCACTGCTAAAGAGATATCCTTCCAATTTATGCAAGAGATTTAATTTAGAATTAAAACTTTTCTACGTGATTGATTCCCAGCCTGGCTTCTTTAATATTATGGATACGCTCCTAAGTTTATCATAACAACGTTCTACAAATCTAGATCCTCTATGCTGCATGCGATTCAATGAGGCGATAAATCCAATTTCATGAGGATCCCATATACTTGCAGCATATTATATATATATATATAATTAATTAATTAAATTAAATTAATTAATTATCCCATCCCTACTCACACCGCTTCCCACAATCAATCTTTTGACGACTGCTTCTCCGTTTCGGTGATTGAAATCCTTCCCAAATCTGCAAGTATAATAGAGGTGAGAACCCGCGAGATGGCGCATATCTGGGTGGTCCAATCATTCAAACCGCCCGGGCTGAACCAAGCCCACTGAATGCATCAATTGGCTGCCTACATATCCCCCCCACCCCCCTGTTCATTTCCTATTGGTCCCTTTACCTCTCTTTCCCCCACCTCTCCCCCGCACATCCTCTCCGCTCTTCCCCGAGAACGCCATTCTGAAGACGACAGCCGTGCTGTCGAAACGTCAAATAACAAATTGTGAGTGTCCTTTCTTTGTGTTTCTATATTCTAAAAATCTAAATCTTTGTTTTTACATATTTGTGCGTCGCCGAAGAGCGTTCCATTTCGAAGATATTTTATATATATATATATATATATATAGTTAATGATATCATTTTTTTAAATTGAAATTGAAATTAAAACTCTTGGCTTTTCCACATGGTAAATATTTTTATTTATCACCTAGGTTTCGTTATGACATAACATCATCTGCAGGATGATGTTATAATCCTGATGTTTTGTCCACATTTTCCACGTGCATTCGGCTACTCAAAAGCATGTTTGTATTAACCTGAAAATGAGTTAGAAACGCGATTTATATTGCATGTGAAATTACGAGTATAGTGGAGGGGTGCAAAGCCAAAAATTGGTATTTTACTTCACGGCTAGGGTGTGGAAGAAGGAAAGCTGGCCATCAAAAACCATTCCAGGTCTTTGAACAACCCCATTCTCCCCGCCCCTTATTCTATTTACACAAGGAGTTCCCACTTGGGGAATTCCTCCCATCGCCCTATTTCTGTTGTTTGATGACTCTAAAAGAGTCACAAACTAGCACTTTTCTTGCCTTCGAATACCGGTCAGCAACTAAGACTCGTGTGAAGTAAACCTCGACTCATTGGCTAAAAAATAAAAACCAGCTACCACACCCACGGAATTCCTTACGGCGGAGAAATGTATTGAATTGTTTGGATATTAAATATTTTAACGAATGTGATCCGAGGAAGTTCGCCGCGAGAGAAGACGACGAAAAAGACTCCTGTTATCTTTGCACGTCATCAACAATTATCGCTCGAAATTATCGCCCGCTCCGTTCCCGTACATCGTTCCGAATGTGTGACTAAAGACCCGGAGTTCCACAGAGGCAAGCCGCGCGAAGACCGGGAGCCAATCAGCAATTCAAATGCTCTAATTGGAAGGGAGAGGGGGGGGGCGACGCATAATTTCCGACTGTTTTAGGAGGGCGGCGAAACGTTCATTTCTCCAAACGGAGACGCTTCGCAGACGGATTTCTGGAATCCAACAGCTCGCAATCACGCAAGAGCGTGCCAAGTGGTTACGAGCACGCCGGGTGGTTTAACGACCCAAGAGTGAGTGAAATTCGTGAGAAGGCGCGAATGGGATGGACGTGACTCCTTCGAAAATTCCCCGACAGCACCCCGACACGTCCTCTTCTACATCGACGCCATGACGTAAGCGTACGCAGGTATAATTTCATTTCCCGGCATTGATCTCCCAACTACATCTACATCTACTTAATACCCCGCAAGCCGCCGCAGAGGTGTGTGGCGGGGTGTGTTAGAGCATCATCCGTAATAAAGAAAAAACAAATATACCTGTTGTATTAATATATGTCTTTGCAATTTTTAATTTTGTTCCGACTTGTAAATTCAGTGTTTTTTAATATTTCTTAAGAGACTTTGGTTTCTTACTATTATGAGTCCTGATTATTCGGGGAAAGAATGAGTATTTGTAGTGAGGGTGAAAGAAAGAGAAAAAACAACTTTGCACTTCCACACGCTTTCTTTCACCCTCACCATGAAAGAATTCCCTAAAGTTAAGCCTGAAACTGTTAGCTTTATCGAGTATTTGTATCTATCTGTACTGGAATCTATCTCCCTTATTTTATTTTTGTGGTCTGATCTACCTAACTAGTGTGGGGTCATTATGATTCCTTTAGTGCCATCGTTTAACTCGTTTGTTCGGTACCTTTCTAAAAGTCTAAGTCTGGCTTGTTCTCTTTGTATCTCAAGTGGCTCCCACCCTAAATCCCATAAGAGACCTGTCACACTTGTGTTCTTATCATAACAATTTTTAACGAATCTAGCGGATTTTCTCTGGACTTTATCTAATTCTTTTTGGCAAACTTTCTCCCAAGGATCCCAAATACTTACGGAATATTGCAAATAAGGTCTAACTACAGCAAAATAACACCTCACTATAACTTTTTCTTTACATTACTAATACTAATATTAGTGATTGCTACTGTTTAGTAGTGTACCGAATAATCTAAGTTTTGGAAGAACATAGACGGAACTAATAACCTCGCCAAAGATGGCACAACCTTATACCCCACACTACACTAAACCGTTCTTGAATTTTGCATATTCCTTCCCTTTCTTCATTCCGTCCAATATCCCTATCCTCGTATTCCTTGCCTCTTCTTTGCTTTATGCACACTCTCCTTCTATCACAGTCTTCGGCATCCCATCGCAAATCAAAACGCTCTGTATCCCTTTCTCCCGGGTTTCTTCCCAGAATCTCTTCTCCTTCCCCACCATATCCAGAACTTCCTCGTTTGATTTCCTTCCTGTCAACTTTATTTATTCTATCCTTCTCCTCACCCACATTATCTCAAAACTCTTAAATCTACTCCAATCATCTTGGTTCGATGGCCAAGTTTACGTGTACATACCCTAAAAACCTCGCTCCATTTCTGTTTTCACTAATATTCTCTTAACATTCTTATGAAAGGTCCCTTTCCAACATTTTCCTCCTCTTTGTGAAAGCCTATGTCCCCCACTACTTTGACCATCTAAGTCCGAAACATTTCCAATGTAGTCGAATTCCAATAATTTGCCACCTTCTCCATTTTTCACCTCCTATTTTAACGTGTAACTTTGGTGAATTCCTTCTTAAAAACATCTTCTATTGATTCTCGTTCATTATCTGTTATGTTTACTTTCTAGCGCATTTAGTAATATTTTAAATGTCTCGGCTGTCTCGCTAACTAAAGCTTGATCGTCTTTAAATCTGATTTTTATGAATTACCTACCAACATCCATTCCTATCTTCAGGTTTTCTTATTTCTCTGTTGCCATAGAAGACTGAGACTATGTTGAAATTCACAAATAATGAGTGACACCCTTTTGGCCTTGGGGTGAGCTTGAACTTTTTATGGATTGTACGTGTTCCTCATCGCAGAATTCATTTCCCTGCGACCCTTCACTATGAAAGAATATGGTGAATTTGAATGAATTAATTCATTTGCCATTTTTAAATTCCGGCATTTTTTTCAAACATTAATACAATGGGAAAGAATTTCCCAATGCTTAAATATTAAAATACCAACATCGTGTCCGCTCAAAATCCAATAGTAAATGGGTGACTATTTTTCACTTTAGACCTTGCAGAATGTGCCCACGTCAGTAGGATGATCGAAGTCATTAGCTGCACAGCATTTAGTCTGCTAGTTCCGTCCTCACTGAAATTCCCACAACCTAAATTTTAAAAGAATATCCTAAGAGTTTTAAAAAGCTCCAAGAATCGACTTACCTTCCTTATGGATTATTTCCAAGGCAAAAATGAAGTAAATTTACTATTGATTAAAAATCTACATTTTTAGTCCCAATTTAAACTCATCATAAACATTGGGTTTACCAGTTATTATCATTGTTTGTGCCAAAAGCGTTTTTGTTAACGAGAGCGTTACGGAAAGTGATTACATGCTTTTATTAAATTATTTGTATTTATAATATTTAAATTGAGTTATATCATTTTGTTCAAATACTTGGCAATTAATCTATTTGTATTGAACTGTACAAATGATCCATCATTACACTTGTTATCACAAATGAGGAAACATTTTCTACAGAGGAAACATTTCATAACAGAAATCTAATTAGAGAAACATTTAGATGTGACAATTGTTTATCAGTATGAATAACTTCCTCATTCGAATGCAGCCAAAAATATTAAGTATCAAATAGAATCTTAATTTTAGTGAAAGTATTGAATTATTCAACTATTAGTTTAGATTTAGTCAGACTATCAAATTTTAACTGTTTTTTCCTCACTAAATGTGATTTACTGAGGAAGTTCTTGTAGCTTATTGGGTAGGTCATTAGTCTGCTGACGCTGTCACAAAAACAAGGGCGCATGATATACTTGAACACTGCCTGTCTCACTAATGGCGCGTAACGTTCCGGATATCATATATTCCAAGGAATCTAATGGGAACAGCGGCAAAGAAATTGGTCTCCCAACCCTGGTGTGTGTCACAAGACTGAAAGTTGGGCTTGGCTGGTAAGAATTGAGCTTTAGCTTCCTATATCGCTTTTGGTTGGATTTTCACTAATTATCAGGTTATATGACCCTTTCCTGCATATTTTGTTTTCGCCAGTCCTCTGTTTTTATCTTGAATTATAGTATACCCAGCCTACCCTCGAGACACATGGACTGAAATAATTAATTGTTACATATAACCCAAGCATTACCTTAGAGAATATGAAATATTATGTAAGAAGAGAGGCAGACACCGTAGCGAGGTGTTTTGACGCCCATCTGCTTTCTTGGGTTTTATTTTTCGTTTCGATGCTAACTGAGGAGAATTTCATATAATGTATTCTAAAACATTTAAGGCATATACAGAATAATTAAAGATTTATCATTGGGACTGACATAACATTTCATCCGATAATTATATCTGAATGGATGTGCTCCATTGGAATATATATATATATATATATATATATATATATATATATAGTATACTGTATATATATATAGTATACTGTATATATATATATATATATACTACCTTGATCAAAAATTTCCCGGAATTTATTCAGAAAATTAAAAATACAAGTTTATTCATCTAAATCTATATTGTCCCCTTCAAAGTAATCCCCATCGACTGCAACACACTTATGCCAGCGCTTGATCCAATCCTCGAAACATTTTTTATATTCGGTTTTCGGTATGTCCATCAGTGCTTCCTGCGATTTTTCCATTACTTCCTCTCGGCTGCTAAAACGCGTTCCCCGTAATGGTTTTTTAACTCGATTGAACAGAAAGAAGTCACAGGGAGCCAACTCAGGTGAATTCGGTGGCTGTTGGATGGTATTTGTTGCATTTTTCGTCAAAAAATTACGAATAATGATAGCACTGTGTGACGGTGCGTTATCATGGTGCAAAATCCACGAGTTTTCTGCCCACATTTCTGGTCTCTTTCGGCGAATTGCTTCACGCAAACGTCTCATAACGCCCAAATAATACTCTTTGTTTACTGTCTGGCCTTCTGGCAAAAATTCATGATGCACTACACCGTTGTAATCCATGAAAACCGTCAGCATTGCCTTCTTTTTTGACTGAAAACGACGTGGTTTTTTTGGTCTCGGCTCATTTGGTGAACGCCATTCACTTGCCTGATGTCTGGATTGCGTGTCGTACTCATAAACCCACGTCTCGTCTCCAGTAATGATCCTTTTGATGAATGTGGGATCGGATTCAGCCTCGCAAATCATGTCTTTTGCGACGTCAACACGGTCTCTTTTTTGCATGAAATTGAGGTCTTTTGGCACCAACTTTGCTGCTACACGACGGAAACCCAAATCATTAACCACAATGTCTTGGGCGGATCCATAGGCAATGTTCAAGTCCTCCGCTATTTCTCTGATGGTTAATTTGCGGTTATTGACCAACATTTCTTTTACTTTATCAATTTTTTCACCGACTTTCGATGTCGATGGTCTGCCACTGCGTTCATCATCTTCGATTGACTCACGACCACTTCTGAACCGCTCGTGCCACTGGTAAACGACCGTTTTTTTTAGAGAATCGTTGCCGAAACACTTTTCCAACATTTCCAACGTCCGTGCGCCACTAAATCCGTTTTTTACGCAAAATTTAATACAAGTTCGTTGTTGCAAATTTAAATCCATTTCTGAAATTGTAAAAAATCGCCAACACACACAGAGATAGATGTACTCTTGGCTACGTAACTTTTGCAAATGTCAAGTTATGACACTAAGATTTAAAGGGAATATCAACAACAGATGTACCAATTTAACAAAAAAAACAGAACTCAAATCGGAACGATGGGAGCGCCACACGGTGGTTATTCCGGGAACTTTTTGATCAAGGTAGTATATATATATTTTTTTAAGGTAATCTACCGGTTAAGGTAGGTTTTTGGATGGACACAACTACCAAACAAATATTTTATTACTCCTAACAAAACACAAAATCCATCATCCTACTCTATATCAGGTCCCTCTTCATCTCTGAGTACTTTCTTCCTCCCTTCATCCCGTCCAACATCCCTATCCTGTTCCTTCCCTTTCCTCTTTTGCCCAACATTCTACCCTCTATCACAGTCTTCAACATCCCACTGCCGGTCAACACCCCCTTCATCCACTTTTCCTGCCTCCATAGGATTGCTCCCAACAAACCCCTCTCTTCGCCCACCATACCAAGTACTTCCTCATTTGTTTTCTTCTCTGTCCATTTCACCTTCTCCATTCTTCTCCACACCCACATTTCAAAAGCCTCCAATCTACGTCTATCCTCCTGCTTCAATGACCACGCTTCCGCACCGTATATAGCTACGCTCCATATCAAAGTTTTTACGAGTCTTTCCTTAACATCCTTACTCAACGTCCCCGTCATCAACTCCCTCCTCCTTGTGAAAACCTCTTTGCCTAGCGCAATTCTTCTCCTTACGTCCCTACTACTTTGACCGTATTGGTCCAAAACACTACCAAGATACGTAAACTGTTCTACCTGCTCCAGTTTTTGCCCTCCTATTTTGATGTTAAGCTTAGCCTTTGTCTTTCTAGTAAATCGCATAACCTTGGTTTTATTAATATTGATTTTCATCCCATACCTGTCGCACTGAATTTCCAATTCACTCAGCAATGCTTGCAGCCCCTTGGCTGACTGACAAACTAAAGCTTGGTCATCAGCAAACCTAACTGATTTTACGAATTCCCCGCCCACTTTCATTCCTACCTCGAGTTCTTCCCATGCCTCTTTGATCATTTCCTCTGCATACAGGTTGAACAGCAACGGTGATAATGGGCAACCCTGCCTTACACCCCTTCCTAACACTGCCCATCCTGGCTCCCCGTTTCCCACTCGCACCTGAGCAGTCTGAGACATGTACAGGTTGCGGATTAGCCTCCTTTCCCTCCAATCTATTCCCATTTTCTGCAATATACTCATTAGTTTTTCCCAATTCACTCTATCAGACGCTTTTTCGAAATCTACGAAAGAGGCAAATACCTCCTGGTTGTGTTCTATATTCCTCTCGATTAATAATTTCATTACTGCAATGGCATCACGCGTACCACTCCCCTTCCTAAACCCAAACCGATCATCCCCTAAGTAATCATTTGCCCTACTCTCTGTCCTTTTGTTTATGATCCTAAGAACAACTTTAGCTGCGTGAGATATCAAACTAATTGTCCTATAGTCCTCACATGACATGGCCTTTACCTTTTTCGGAACAGGAACTAAAACTGATCTCACAAAGTCTTTCGGCCAGATTCCCCTCCTCATAAATACTACGGATCAGCCCATATAGCCTCTTCCTCCCACATTTTCCTAAGCATTTTAAAAGTTCCACGGGAATGTTATCTACCCCCACGGCCTTATGAAACGTTGTGGGTAAATGGGTAGGAATGGAACAATTTTAAAAAATTTTATATGTTATGTTTGAAATACGGTTACGTTAGTGCCAATTTAGGAAATTGAAGTGACGTGACGGCTTCATTAACCGCAATTAATGTCTAAAAAATATATTTGTAAAGAATTAAAAGCATACATTCTCAAAGCCAGTAAAACTTTCATGTCCATTTATTATTAACCTTTCTTTCGATCTAAGAGTGAGAGTGTGTATCATATCATATCTATATTGTTATATGTACCTAAGCATATTAGCATTTCCTAAGTAATCAGCGCACTGGCTTCCCACCCAGAGGGCCCGTGTTCAAATCCCGGAGGTGTTGATTATTTTTCAGTAGTATCTCGATCCCTACTTGAGGTGCTTTATGGAGAGCACTTTGAGTGAGTACGCCGTCCGTCGGATGGGACGTTAAGCTGCGGACCCCTTGGCGCCTTTCGTAAAGTGTAGGCTAATGCCGACGCCGGGTTTCTCTCCACCCTTCATCCTTTCCTGTCCATTCCCTATGGCGCAAATTATTTCAGCTGTCGGTCGCCTCGCCTAAATACTACTGCTACTAAGTAATCAGCTGATTCTCAAACTTGTATGTCTTCACTACGCATAGAAAGAGAACACATATATGTGAGCACTGAACCAAGTGTGAGTGTAATTGTGAGAAGCCATTTACCAGTAACATGGCCATGCCTGACCTTGCCCAATTTACGCCCCATACAATACATACAATTGACCGTCGTCCTTATCCTGAAGTGGGATTGCCTCCATTTTTGAACGTCGACGGGGAATTCGATATTACTTTAATTGAAAGGAGACAAACTCGTTGGGTGAAACGGTAAGAGGATACGCTCAGTTAAGAGGATTGCAACGGAGGATGGTGATGAAATGATGTTGCTTACGGAATCTATTTCCTCAGGGAATACTACGAAAAGGGTTTAGTGTGACCGGTAGATTCGAGTGTCTAATGTGTCAGGTAGATCTGGCAGATACGATATCTCGTATCTACTGGGAAATGTGAAATATTGTCGTGTCAATGAATTCTCGATCAATATCTTAAAATTCAAATAATTACATTTAAACCCTAGAATCATATCGCAAGATGATGAAAAGAGGGCGCATACTATATTAAGAAAAATTACAAAAAATATTTAACATAGGTAACTTAGTTCATAAATTATTATCATTTAAAATAATACTAAAAATATAATGACTATGATATTATTATTTGTATAAGATTATTACAATAAATTACTACGGTCATCAAATCCCACCTCACCGTAAATTATCTATTTAGTGACAGTAAGTTTATAGGCATCACCAAGCCGTACGACGATCTGGTTTCAAGGTTATCGCTAAAAGAAGAAATTAGCTTTAAAAAATGTATTCCTAATCCTGTACTAGATAATATTTGCAAAGAGGTAAAAAATTCAAATATTTCCTCTTTCATATTACTTTTTCCGTCAGTGTAAAAACGGAATTTCATAATGTCAAGGCTGCTGTCAAATTTACGCAGCTGCAATAATTTTTTCTTGTATTTATTCTTTTCTCACTCGCATCCCATTCCTTACCCTTGGAAGAGTGCATTGAGAGAGAAATTACACCCATAAAGACTTTACAGTCGTAATTCTGAGTAAAAATTAATGAAAAATCTGAGTTTTGATAAAGTTAAGTTTACCGGATTCCAAATCTGAAAAACGTTGAATGTTATCATTAAATAAATAAAAGTAAATATTTTAGCAGTTCCGACTGATAAATTTGTTTTTGTCCAGTAGTTAGTGAATAAAAATGAATATTTACGTGTTCTGAGCATTAATTTTCAACACTCAACGTGTCGAATGTAAATCATAAAGCGATAATAAATTATTCTCATCCGTTTAGCGTTTTCACCTTGAAATCAATCTGAAATCAATTATCAATGTCCTGAAAGCCATTATGCTATTTGTAAATAATGGCATTTTTACAAGTTTACATTTTACTTTTCCAAATATTTTACTATTTCGACCTTAATTCTCGCTCTCGCTTCACTGCTGATATGTACGAATTGCGATTTCTATCTCTAAACCTGGTGCACAATTTCTCTAGGCTATCGCTACAAAAGAAAAAGAGGGAATAGAGTAAAATTGTATGGATATAATCCTCAAAAAGCCAACATACTGTATATACATTTTTATACATGAGTTTGAGAGAATTAAAATGTCAGGCACCGTTTTCAACTTTCAAAAACATAGCACTATCACTCCTGATTTTAATTGCTAAAAATTGTAACTAGGACACTTAGTTTTCTAATAACCTACGTAGGTGATCCAAAAGAGTTGTTTTCCAATATTTTTAATTGGTTGACTTACTCGTATTACATTTTCAAATACAAATTCCTAATTCTACGAGCTGAATTTTTCTTTTGGAAAAATTATGATTTAAAAAAATCACCATCCCTTACTAGAATGTACGAGTATATCGGGATTCATTCATACGAAATTTTTTATAGAAATCACCGAGGGTCCTTCAAGTGCAACAAGGGTAATTGATATTGAATGTTTAAGGCACGGACCTAGCGCAACTTCGCCAAAAACTGCTTGAGGGTAAATCCCATAAAATGTCATCTCTTGACTCTTGACTGAAATGTAAGCATGTGGCTCCTCTTCGTTTATTCAAGTCTCCAGGAAAACGATACATCAAAGCATCTTGAAACCTTCAGCTCATAAAGAGTTGAGGAAGGCCGAGTGCAGGGTGCAGTAATATCTTTCAGTTTACGCAGGCACTGCGTTCCCTTTGGCCATGGAAATGACGCACTCTTAAAATCCCGAGCAAGATGCCTGCCTGCCTACCCGGGCCCCTGAACATCTCTGCCTTTGAAACTTGTTTCAGAAAAATTCGGGATTAAAATCACTTCCCTCAACCATTTCCGACACATATACAATTTATTCGCGTGAAAATAATTGGCTGCATACATTCTTTTTGAAACCCGATAGTAAAGGATGAAAATCTCATGATTCTATGAAAACTGTGCATCCATCTAAACTCACTCACTGATGGCTAAGTTCAAGGGCTTACTTTCACCCTCCCCAGCGTTGACCAGATACATTCAAGGTCAAGTGATGGGTGTGCCGCCTCGCAATCATTTGCTAATTGTTTTGGCTACCGTATTTCAGCATTGCTCGCACTGGCAACTATTCTCTGCAGTATGGAGTTTTTAACCATGGACACATTCTTTATTTGCCAAATCCAAAATCAATTATTCTCGAGAACATAAGAATAACAGATTAGAGAAAGGGCGGGAATATTATTAAATAACTTGACAAATAACTGTTTTCGTTATCAGTTACTATGGATATCGTTGTTGTGTAAAACTTAGAATAACTTTAACTGCCTACCTTGATCATCTTGAAAGAAGGAAAAATAATTACATCTCATTTTATTTCAATATAAGTACCGATAAGGCCTTAGAACTGCCGAAAAGATTTTTATAATGATAAGTTACAGCGTTCATTATAACTATTGCCTTTCGTTGTTGACGAAATCATTAAGTCACATACTATTTATGATAAAATTATGTTGTGCTAAAATGTTATGCATGTCATTACTCTGATAATTCTTTTCAATTTAAGTTGAATCAAAAGGTAGAAAGGAATATACAATTGGCTGTTTTGTATGTTTAGATTTGTAAATAAGGCGTTGAATGCATGCTTGAGTATCCAAAATTAAAAAAGTAAATAAATTATATTCATATTTTCATTGAAGAACGATCACTTATTCACTCTGGCATAAACATTACGCAACACAAGATGCAAATAATCTAATTTATATCAAGGGAAAAAGAATATATCTTTTTACGCGTAGTATTCTCAAAGTCGTTGAATTGACGATGACTAAGAAGAATTTCACAGAAGTACTTCAGAAGCGAAATATTTTTTTTCAAATTGCCAAAACTTGGTAAAATAAATCCAAATGAAAAAAATCCAAATATGGATCCATAACCCTCATTTGATTCATGAGGAGACGTTTTTTTTCGGCAAATGGTGCCAACCAGCATTCATGAAAATAATTTATCCATGAGCACATTCCTACGAGCGGAATAACTTATTATCAAAGATTTTTTAAAAAATGGAGAAGAGATTATATTCGTAACCTTCACAACCATGAGAGAGATTTTATCCGCGTTTCCCACCTTTCCGTACTCTAGAGCATTAAAATCCCGTGGGAGGAGAGGGGGGACCAGAAGCAGCAGAAGAACGCCCAGCTCTCGTCTCGAACGAAAGTGTTTAAGTGCCAGCTCCCATTAGAGCGACGAGGCACGTCATCTCGAGGGCGGATCCGTTGAGGCCGCGAGCCATGCGCGGTCCTTGGAGAGGGGAAAAAGCACACACACGGGAAGGAAGGACGGAGGGAGTGCATCCTACGTGAACATTCCTTTCCGCCTCCCAAATTCCACTGCCAAACGAGGCTCAATTGCGGGTTGGGCAACCCCACTCGAAAGGGTAGGCACGATACCTATGGGGCGGGACTCATTTCGCCCTGGACTGCGTATTTTCTTCATCCGAACGTTTTCCTCGATGACAATAAAGCCGTCCTGGGTAAGGAATGAGGCACTATTCTGCGGGGAAATGAGGGAAAAACTCTCCCTTCTGTTAAGCAGTTGCGTTATCCGTGGTGTGCCCACACCCATGGAACATCTCAGCTCCTCTTTTTTTATATAAATTACGATTCCTTCCAGTGAATTTAGCCGTGGTCTGCCCCCGCAGCTAAAGGAAAAAAGGGAAGCAAATGCTATGTTCATCTTTATCTACATAACACCCCTAAGCCGCCGGAATGGCGTGTGGCGGGGGGTTTTAAAGGTCACCACCCGTAAAAAGGAACGCGACCACCAGCAAAATCAACATATTAATGTTAAACTATGCCCACAGTGGCATATTCACTCACGCAAAAATCCCTTCATTCCATGCAAACGCATGCAAATACATATACTATCATGAAACAAACAATGGCACCCTAGGATGTAGCAAGAAATTTATCCAATAACGTGCAATTAGAAAAGTAGAAAAGCGAAACTCCACCACCACATGGATATGCAACACAAAAAGGTCTCCTCCCCAAGGACATAGGTGGGGAATGAGACCCAACGCTGCAGGTAGCAGGAGGGTCCCCCCTCGGAGAGGGACGAGAGGTGGAAGGGAAACCTTAAAAAGATAAAACATATGTTACGTCGCAAGCGTGAAGCTAACACAGACTTAAAATGGATCTTGTAATCTCTCGTCTATAATGGGAGGCAGTAGGGCCAGAGTGCATGAAAAAGATCCCCAAATTTTTGTTTGCCACTGTAAATATTTTTATTCAACCCTACGTGGATCTCGTGAAGATTCATTATCCAGCAGAATCTGGTGTGCCGGAAGGATCGTGGGCTCGAGTCCCAGCCATAGGGCAAGGAGTCGTGTTGAACTGAAGTGCACGTGGTGTAGTCTTTAAAAAAATAGCATTTGTTAGGCTATTACCGAAGAAAATATTAGAGTTACTTGATATTTCTCTTCTGAGAGACCTCGTGCATCGAACGGCGCAGTAAGAATATGAGATTCACCCCTTGGAAAACACTCACTCATCAAAAGGAACACTACAGAGAAAGGGTTGTGAAAAAAACATAGAACATCTCACCCTCCACTTTGAGTATGTTAGCCCAAACAGTACCACCAAAAAGTTAAATAAAATACAATGATTTCAAATATCGTGATTTATTCAGTTACCTAAGTAGTATAGAGTTGAAAAGCTAAAAATACGTGTTTAATATATTCTACTTTTCCAGACTTCACCTCGTCAAAGTCTGTGGAAAATTACAAAGTCTTTTAGTATGAATATGTAATCAATGTTTTAATTATACTTAATGTATTATATACGTGTACATGTAGCATTAAAAAACTGCTTCTGAAGATAGGTAGTTACATATTGTTTCCCAAATGTGGAGCGTCTCGTCCGACTCTACCCTCGATGGGAAAAGATACACGTCTACTGCATGAGATGGGAGGCCCTGTAGACTACCGTCAAGTGGAGCACATTCCATCATCACATAAGTATTTCAAATCCAAACATTGGTTTACTGCAAGCCATCCATTCTTCCCTATTTAATGTCGATTCCCTCACCCGCTTATTTGATTTACGTCCTTCTTAATGTGTTTCCTATGTACTTGCCTCTTCAATTTTTCTTTGCTGGGTCCTCCCTTAAATTTTTCTTTCCATTATGTTTCTAGCTGATCCATTGTGCCTCAAGATGAGTGTCCAATCCATCTAGTTCTTCTTTGCTTCAGAGTTCTCCAATTCGTCCTTCCCTCTTCTGCCTTTCTATATATTTTATAGTTCCTCTCTTTGTCTATCCATTTAATCTAGTTTAGCATATTAAATATTACCAGCAATATCATTTTATTGCGATTTCTCAGGATTAATACAACCCCTGTAATGAACCTCTAGATTAAGCAGAGGTGACATAAGTGCCTAGAAGTTTACTTTAGTATAATCGCAGTACTAATAATATAGTACTATAATGGCAAAAATTCCACTTGCCACCCTCAGCGTCTAAAAAATGATTAGTTGTATTTAAATGCATGCTCTTCCACTAACCTTATGTGTTTTGCTATAATAACCCATTCTTTCCGAATGACCTCATTCATGTTCTGTCTGTTCATCTGTTTTTAAGTTTCCCTTTCAATCCCTCGTCCCTCTCCGCGGGGGCAAATTCCTGCTACCTGCAACGTTGGGTCGCATTCCCTACCTTTTAGAGACTCTTAGGGGGTAGAGTGTTTCGTGGTGCATTTTCATGTGGTGTTTCAATTTCTTGCTTGTTGTGTCCTGGCCTCCGTGTTGTAGGATGGCTTTCGTGCTGCATCATGGGGTGCAGTTTTTTAGTTGTTTTGCGGTATATAGTATGTGTTTGCATGAGTATTGGATGAAGGGATTTTTGCATGAGTGTGTGCGCTACTGTGGGTGTAATTTTCCGTGTTGTTTTTTTTTTGGCATGTGGTATTTTTCCTTTTTACGGTTGGTGACCTAACACCCCCCGCCACACGCCCTTGCGGCGGCTTGCGGGGTATTATGTAGATGTAGATGTAGATGTACTATGTGTATTTTCCTTAAAGGCTTCTTCGTTAACAACACTTTTTACTCTATTACTCTCAATCAGTTCTTATGAGAAGTATCCTGACACTCTATCAGATCATATACTTAATTTCTTTGGGCATATTCAAGTATTCAAAAGTAAAGTTATTGAAAAATCTTAGGCCTGCTTTGTCTCCTTACGTAAATCAAAGATCCCCGAGCATTGCACTTAAATTTGTCCACTGCATACTGCCAACTTACACTCACTTCAATTCATTGCTTCTCTAGAGTGGTCAATCGCAGCTATGGCTAATCTTTCAGCCCTTATCAATATTTCAGCTTATTTCTTCGCTCAAATAGTGAAATACGGAATCTATCATTTTTTGTAAACGTGTCCACTTGGAGAATTTGGCCTTAACTCTCCGGTTGTAACTTTTGCAGTAACATGCTTAAAATCAACTCATTGATATGTTGAAACAATTTAATTTTCATTGATATGAATTCATTTACAGCAATATTAATTCTATCAATGAAATACATTCGCCTATCCTTTTCAGAGTACCATCACGATCACTTCTCCGTACGCTCTCATTCTCCGCGAGCCTAATCCCGAATTATCGCGATTTCGTATGCTGTCGCTCTTCTTCCGCCTCTCTTCAGAAACTGAATTCCCTTCCTGACAATATCAGCATCTTTTTACATTCATTGACTAAATTATTCAACCTGGTTCCCTCTCTCTCACACAAACACACACACACACCACAGCGTAAATCACGTTTCTGTGTCCTATTCTGGTATTTCGTTAATACTACTTTACAGTGATTTTTCTTGGCACACGTCCATTTTTTGCGTCATATTCAACCATTATTGGAAAATCACGACTGCACTTTTCTAAGATAAATAACCATAACCACAGTAATCAACCCGAGGGCCGGTTTGGTAGGTGATGGCAGAGTTCACCCAGTACTAACCCGACGGCGTGTGAAATTCACAGATCAGGGTAGGGGGGCCCGTTCCTTTCCCAGTGCCGGTTATGGTTTCCCAGGAAGATCTGGTACCCGACAAATCACATATTGTGGATGAAGCTGCAGGTGCCCACAGAGGCTTGCCCGGGAATCGAACGCGGGTCTCCCCGGTCAGCAGTCCAACGCCCTACCCACTGGACCACCGCGAACCACTCTTCTAAGTTAATTAAATAAAACTAACAGCGATGATTGCCAGACTAACAAGAACCGAAGATTCGTTTCAATGCGCGACCGCAATGCAAACAGAAGAAAGCATCTACATCTACATCAATACCCTACTAGTCACCAAAAAGGTGTGTGGCAGGGGGTGCAGCACCAGGAGGAAAGGGTAAGGGATGAGGGGGTTAGGGTTTTTCAAATGGACGGGAAAAGGTGGGGGGAACCTGCAAAAAATATATATGAATATAACCAGGCGCAGTCGCTACCTCGTAGCGAAATTCTGGTCTCTTATGTTTCTCGGAAAAAATGACCATTTAAACCTGTCAGTCTTGCAGTCAATCTCTCTAATCTTACATTCGTGATCCCTCCGCCCGTAATACGTTGGGGTTCGTATTATGTCCTTGATGTCATCGGAAAAGGACCCATCTTGAAATGTTTTAAATAAGTTTAATCTATATTGTAAATGCCTCTGTGTAAGGTAATCCCAGCCTAAATTTTCTAGCAAAGTAATTACGTCACTGCGTTGGTCATAACAATTTTTGACAAATCCAGCCCCCCTCCGCTGAACTCGATCCAATTCCGAAATCAAATTTATCTCTTGAGGATCCCATATACTGGTAGCATACTCTAGGTGGGGCCTTACTAGGGCAAGAAAACATCGTTCCTTCACTTTTTCGTCACATTTACCCAGCACTCTTTTTACAAATCCCAATTTTTTATTAGCACGACCGCATATTTCCCGTATGTGCTTTCCCCGGGACAGATGGTGAGTAATTGTTACACCCAAGTATTTAAAGGAATCTACCCTTGCGATTTCTGTTTGTTTCACTTTGTAACTAAATGGGGGGGTGTTACTCTTTTCCCAAAAATGTATTACTACGTTATTTTTCAAATTTAATTCCAATTGCCATGTATCGCACCAAGTCTGGATTGCATTTAAGTCGTTATCTAATGTGACTCTGTCATCGCGACTTCGAATGTCCCCATAAATCATCGAATCGTCAGCAGAATTTGTCAAAAGACAGAGCCTGCTATTAACCACGGTACTGAGGTCATTTATGTAAATAAGGAACAAGAGGGGGCCTATGACACTTCCCTGTGGTATACCCGACCTGACCTTAACCGTCCCGGATGATACACCGTCCAGGACGACTGTGTGAACACGATTTTTTTTTAAATTGTCTAATCCAGCATATAACACTCCCGTGTATTCCATAAGTTTCCAACTTCGCGAGTAACTTACAATGAGGGACTTTAGCAAAAGCTTTTTTTAAATCTAGGAATATCGCATCAATTGGAATATTATTTTCACTGGAATGCATTATATCATGAACAAAGAGTGCGAGTTGAGTTTCGCAGGATCTACCTTTATGGAACCCGTGTTGGTTATTAATCAATAAATCTTGGCTATCGAGCTACCTCATTATTGAACTAACAATGATGTGCTCAAGAATCTTACAGGAGAAGGAGGTGAGCGATATTGGTCTATAATTACTGGGGTCCTCCCGGTCTCCATTTTTAAATATGGATGTTGCAGAAGCTAACTTCCAGCCACTTGGCACGCTTTCTTCTGCTAATGATTTCTTAAAAATTATATTAAGATAAGGTGCAATTTCAGACAACAGTTCTTTATAAACACGAGCCGGTGTCTCATCAGGTCCCGGAGATTTGTTGGGGTCGATGTTTTTAAGGAGTAACTCTATTCCGCGGGTGCAAAAGTCGATTGCTTGCATTTGCTGCAGAAATATTTTCGGAAGGTTCTCTGGTATATTCTGGGAGCAATTGTTGAAAACACTGTGGAAGAATGAGTGTATATGATGGCTTTATCTAAACTATTTGTTACTTTATCCCCTTTTTCGTTGCTCAATGAGTTTACGGTGGACTTTTTTCCCCGCACTTCCCTGACGTAGGACCAAAACATCTTTGGGTTATCATTTAAATGTTCACCTAACTTTTTCCTTTTGAATTCCGCTAGCGCCTTCCAGAATGCCTTCTTGGCAGTGGACATACTATAGATGCTTTGTAATTCTGTGAGATCTCGTTGATTTTATCAGGGGAGGAATCTTTAACCGCGTTTTTCATTCTGACATGGCACGCCGTCTTAGTGATTTTCGAACTTCAGAGTTGTACCAACCTAGAGGGGTTCCTTATTCTCTCTTATACATTTACTAGGTCTGAATCTCTGTATTGCTGAACGTGTTATCGCAAGAAAATTATTCCAGGGATCCTCGGCACTCCTGGTTTTGCTTAATTCGTCAAATCTAAGAAAGAAACAGTTTAACTCTCGTTTTAAGCCATCATAGTCAGCTTTATTGAATAAATAAATTTTTCTCTTAGGTTTGTTAACTTTTTCTACGCTTAAGGAAAAGTTAGCGTTTACAGCCCTGTGATCACTGATTCCATCAATAACTCCTACATTTAAGACCCTTTCGGGTATATTAATAGCTAATAAATCAAGGATGTTCTTTCCCCTTGTTGGTGAAGTGACTAATTGATGTAGGGAATTTGAGGTGAACGTCAATAAGAGGGACTCGCATAAATCCTTGTCTTTACCTCCATTAATAAAACTGTACGAATCCCAATCTACTGTGGGAACGTTAAAATCGCCAACTATTAGTAGTCTATGCTCATTGTTGTGGGATGTAAAGCTTTTTATCTGCCTTTCTAGATCTAGTATTGAGTTAACGCCAGCATGGGGTGGTCTATAATACGCACAGACATATATTCTTGCCCTAGTCAGGCCCCACCTAGAGTATGCTGCCAGTATATGGGATCCTCAAGAGATAAATTTGATTTCGGAATTGGATCGAGTTCAGCGGAGAGGGGCTGGATTTGTCAAAAATTGTTTGTCCAACGCAGTGGCGTAATTACTTTGCTAGAAAATTTAGTCTGGGATTCCCTTACACAGCGGCGTTTACAATATAGATTAAACTTATTAAAAACATTTAAAGATGGGTCCTTTTCCGATGGCATCAAGAACATAATACGAACCCCAACGTATTACGGGCGGAGGGATCACGAATGTAAGATTAGAGAGATTGACTGCAAGACAGACAGGTTTAAATTGTCATTTTTTCCGAGAACAATAAGACACCAGAATTCTTGTAATCGAAATCCCCCAGGAGCCGGCTCGACATAATAAGTATTAACCTACAAGGTAGCGACTGCGCAGGGTTATACGATTATATATATATATATATATATATATATATATATATATATATATATATATATATATATATATATATATATATTTTTTTATGTAGTTTTTTTGCAGGTTCCCCTTACCTTTCCCCATCCATTTGAAAAACTCTTACCCCCTCATCCCTTACCCTTTCCTGCTGGTGCTGCACCCCCTGCCACACACCTTTTTGGTGGCTTGCAGGGTATTGATGTAGATATAGATATTCTTTTCGCACTGAGAATTTTTACTGAGTACCAGACACTTTCGAAACAGTTATCAGGAAATCACTCAGCTCTACTGATGGTAGAGTTTTTAACCGTGATAAACACTCCTCCTCCGGCTCTATTCTGTCTGTCGTGTCTATAAACTGTGAAGGATTTGGGAAATATTTTACTGTCTGCGATATCATCTGTTAACCAATTTTCAGTTCCTATAATGATATCTGACTCTGTGCTATGAATGAGGTGGTGAAATTCCGGTATCTTATTTTTTAAACTTCGGCAGTTAACTACTACTACGGAAATTACTATATTTCTTCGTCTAGAACCTTCTTTGTGTTCGTTGCGGTCTGCTTTCTAGTGATGCAATTTATAAGTCTTTTGGGTGTCTTAATACACGATCGGTCCATATTCTGATAAGTGATTCTTTCTTTTGTCTCATTAGCACTGTACGTACTTCGAGAAATTTCTTTAGGCAACATAGTATTGTGAGACCCACTAATCACCTACACTTTATAATATCGTTATCAGGGAAATTTATCTTTAATTTTAAATTTACTCCACTACCTAACCTACTCATTTGCCTAAAAAATATCTACGGTGCTCGAAGATCCTATGGGCATCATCTTATTTAAGTATTTCAATGCAACAACAGAGTGCAAAAATTAATCACCTTGCTTTAACACTGAAATTGCTGCATTGAAATGCATATTAGCGGATTACTCCGTTAAAAAATAATGTTTGGTCATCACTCGCAGTTTCTTGGAATTTATTTGAGGATACTATATTTTCTTAACGAAGGCATATTTGTCTTCCTCTTTCATTCATGGCTGGTTCCCGAACACATTCCGCAAAAGTTCCTCACGGGGACTGCGTTGGGGCCGGTGGAGATAGTTTTGGTTCTGCCCCGAGAGGGCCTGCCGACCAACGTGCTGGCTCATAGGAATCCGACATGGAAGAAAGCCGCACGGTAGGTACTTCCGCTAGGGAAATGCATCTCAGCAGAGGCTCGCGTTTGTCTTTATTTCGAAGTCTGCTTCAGCAATGCGACTTTCCACAAACCTGAGCATAACACACTCCTAGGGTTGGTTCGATCCGATCGTTTGCTGACTGGTGCCATTCATTACTGATGCTAAATGATATTACTTAAAGCTCACGCTGAAAGGATCGCGGTTGATTCCAAGGAGCGAAGGATATTGCTCAACGATAACCTAGTCATAATCATTTTACCTGCTCTGCCAAGATCATAAAAACTACATTACTCCTATTGCCGATCGGGAAGTCATTTTGTTACTCTTTTGTGATTTTTTTTAAGAAAAGACTTTAAACGCCAAAGAACTATTCTACGCATGTCATCCACCCACTAAAATCCAAGCTAACACAACTAATTACGAATTCTTCCCAATTGGTGAAAAAATGATATGTTATTTCTTTCATAATAATGATTGCGTCACGTCGTCTAGGAAAATCCCAAACACTTTTGTGCTCTTGTCTTAGTCAGGGCTTAGTCATAAAATTACTTTCAGTGCATAAGGCTCTACAAATCACGGTGCCATTACAGAAAGCACCAACACCACATTTTATATTCAGCATCCAGTATACTAACATCACTATCTCGCTGTATACCGATCCAGTTTAAAGGTAAAGAAATAATATTTTAGAGAAATTTTGCATTAGAAAGTTTTATCTGTCTCCTTGAACCTATTCTTCTAAATTAAGCGAAGGGATTGGTAATTTTTTACAGGAGAGATAATTCATTTCGATTTACTTTGGTCTTACTGACATTCTGTCTGGTTCCGAAGTGCTGAGCTCATTTCCAGGGTTTGCAACAGTATACAAGAGCTTAAAAAAATATTCTTAGAATAAACCGGAGAGTTAGATTTTTCGTGAAAACCGACCTAATGAGGAACGATGAAGAAGTTGGTGTGTTCGTGACAGATATTAATGTGTGCGTGCCAAGGTCGCGTTTATAATTTCCAATCGACTGAAGAGAAAACAAAGGAAAAGCAATGACAAAATATCTCCTTTGCGACATCGACGCTAGAAACCCTCTCATATATCGCCAGCGTTCATTTTTTCCAGAGATTTCTCATTATGGTACTGTATCTGTGGCAATGCTGTTCCAGAGAAAACACAATTAGGCACAAATACAGAAGAACAGAATAGCTGTCATAGCAAAAACCTGATGCCATTCGGGCATAAAGAGAAGAAGTAGAAGCGAAGGATTAAACGACAAGGGGAAAAAACAATAGAAGAGCGAGCAGCCGTCGGAATATTTCCCGAGCCCAGAGCGCATTAGAAGAGTCCGAGTGGAAAGATGTTCATTTCTTTTATTTTGACGAGGATTCCTCCCTGAAATTTTTTTCTGTAATGCTACGCCACGGCGCTCGTCTCGCCTATTAGGACAGTCCTTTTAGGACACCATGGGGAATAAAAAATCTCCTAAGAGCTTTAGACTGTGGCGTGCTCTCCCTGGACGAGATCCCATCATCATCGCTTGGGCAATTCACCCACCGCCCTCACCTATAGTTTACCCCCCCCTCCCCCTATCTCCCTCCCCCAAACCCCCATCCGGGACATCGCTGAAGTGGCTGACTACAACGAAATTCCGTGGCGCTTGTATAGAGGGGGTGAAATCTCGAAATATTTAAGGTGTGCACAACCCTGCGAGAAACGACAATAAAAAATGGGAAATCCCCAGGCGTCCCGCATTCGATGCTAATTATTCCTAAAATTCTTTTATCAGCATTGTATAGGGTGCGGCGGTTGTCTCCGGACAAATTTCAATTTGAATTTCCCGCCATATCGTAGTTCCACTGTAGGTCGCGATTAGCGTTCTTGAAAACTGTAGGAATCTAGTAAACAGTCATAACCTTGAAATGGACGAGATGTTACGTACAAGTGCGGAGTACAATCGAAGAGCCGCTATTTTCAAAAGTGTTGGCGCTGGGCGTTATATTTCGAAATAGTTCATTTCTTCTGATACCTTAGATCAACTGTTTACGTTATCGTGGCTGAGTATAATGCTTCGGAGGAGTCTGCGGAAGGTTTCGCTAACCCGGCGATGAAACCTCATTCGAGGAAACGCGTGCTTGTCTGGATTTATGTGCCGTACCCTGTAATTAGAATTGGAGACCAATTCGGACTACTCTGTGAAGGAAACGACCAATCTTTAAAAAATTAAGAGATCCAGTAGTTTTTTCAGTCTAAATGTGAGAAAAATTTCTTTAGACTTTCGGGATTGGAGGTAAAAAACGCCGTGAGTTATTTCATTGAATTAATATGCTAAATATTTGTCGTCTATCGTATGTTAATATTCTATTATTCATTAAAGCGTGAAAAAAAATTTTTTATACACTTAAAACTCAAATATTGGAAAAATTTCAAAGATTCCTACTATTACGATTTCTCACCCCTCGTCCTCGCTGCATTTCAAAAGATTTATTAAAAAATTACTAAGGCCAACTACATCACCAAATGACGTGCGGAAAAAGAAGAAAGAGCAATATGAAGATGTTGCAAGTGACGTCTAGTTTTTTTACATAATAGCAGCGTAATAACTATTATTATTATTATAAATACACATGTGCTAATAGACATTGTCAGGTGGCACACAAGTCCCAAATAATTGCAAAAGATACTACATAAAACCAGACAAACACAAATCTCTTTAACAAAACAAGTGAATCCTCATCCCATTTACAACCATTATTCAGCAAGAAAAAAAAGATACATAAAAAAAATTAAGCTATTACATATAATACATTACACCACACATAAATCAAATTTTTACATATATACCTTACATCTATTCTTAAAAGTATACACTCTGTTAGGAAAGGGCTCGAATATTTTTGCAGGTAAGGTGTTCCACTCAACAATTGTTCTATTTAGGAAAGAAAATTTTTTTTTATTTGTCCTCTGTGCCCGGCATTTTATCTTAAATTTGTGATCATTTCTGCCTATAAAATTTGGGTTCCCCGCCTCTTTCCTAAGATCTGCCCAAGCTTTCTCCCCCTTCAAAATTCGGATTTTTAATTGGATCTTAATGATAAGGATTCTTCTATGGGTTGTCAATACATTCGTAGATTCTTTTCTTATAATGACTGCGATACGTAGATAGAACCTTCTCATTGACTAGCACTTTTCTTATGCAATCCAGCATGCAAAATGAAAGTACCTGTACCTATTCACACGTAGGCGAATGCGCATGCAAGTACATTTGTAGTTATAGAGTTATTTTTTGCAATAAATTATCTCGTTTTGTCCTACTTTGAATCAAGAATATCGTAACTCTTCAACTACATTTGCATAATACCCCCCAAGCTGCAGTAAGTGCCTGCAGCGGAGTGTGCTTCTACGGCCCAACGAGACCATATTCGGGCAAACATTACTTCATGCATGCATTTCAATGCATATTTACTTATATGCAAAAACACTGGCGCATGTAAAAACATAAATAAATCCAAACATTTAATTATTAAATAAAACATTACATTTTGTTCTTCAAGTACAACTCATAGTTCAATAAGTCTCGGGACTAGCTAAGAAAACAACATTTATTTCGCAAACTTCATTTTTATTCATCAACATATTCACCTTCAATGCAATCATTCCAATGATTTTCTAACTTTTCGATACCATGCTTGGGAAACGATTTTTATACTTGCCCTCTCAAAAGAAGAAGCTTCAGTTGATCAGCGATGACTTCTTCATTCGAACTAAATCTTTTTCCCTGGAGCATCTTTTATGAGATCAGCAAACAGCCAGTGGTCGCTGGGGGCCAGATTTGGAGAGTATGGTGGGTGGTGGGGAAACAGATTGAAGCCCAACTCGTTCAATTTGGCCATTGTTTTCATTTACCTGTGGCACTGTGGTACATTGTCTTGATAAAAGGTGATTTCTTTAATTTTTAATTTGCGGTCGCTTATTGTACGAATTCGTCCTTCAAAAGCATCAATAACTCAATGCAATAGTCGCTATTGATATATTTTCCCTTTTCAAGGTAGTCTATGTAAGTTATAATATCCCAAAAATAATATCCCGTTCAATAAGTCCCGGGACTTGTTGAATGATGTATTACATGTATGAATTCGATTTCCTGGGTTCAATTTTGTTCTGATTGTGTATCGTGGGGAGAAAGAACGAGTAAGAGAGTCTGTCCGTCTTTCTCTGTCAATTTCCCCCGATGGTCGAATTTTCCACTATAATTTGGTGCCACAACACCTAATTTTCATCGCTGTTGCGAGAACACCAAGGTGTCCCGCACATTTAAAAAGTATTTAGTCTTGCCTGCTCTCTTCGTGAGTCAACCCTAAGAGTGAACTACTAAGTGAAAATTGGTGCCCGTTAGGAATCTCCTTCTAAAATATCCCGGTCATATTGAACGACAGGTGGTGCAATTAACCAACTGCATATTTCAGATTGAAATGGCTTTTCTTTGCCATCGAGAAACGAAATGAACGCAACGGAAACGGTGAAAGCACTCTGCTAATGGCGCTCGAGGCGGAAAATTAGGGGAAGGAAAATCAGAGCAACACTATCGCGTACAATCGATAACGAGAGTCAACATAGCGTCTCATAGTTTATGTATATATACCTGGAACGTCAGTCTAATGGGTTGGAGGGATCGCCGCGAAAAAATGCTGCTCGGGATGATTTTAAGGACACCAAATGCGCCCCAAGAGTTCTCCGAAACACTAACTTCATTATAATGGGAAGAGTTCACCCCAGCCGTACTCTTATAAATGGGCAAAGGATGGGTGGGGGATATTGGAGAAAATAGAAACAGTAAATCGATAAAAATTATAAAATACGTGCGTTTGAGTGCTTGAGACTAGCATAGATCAATGCTGTATAGTATATCCAAGCTAGATAGTATGTGATTTATTTGCAGTCCTCCATTTCATTGTTCTAACCGTTTGTGGTATTTAAATATTTCAATTATTTTCAGTTTTTTACTATATTTATTGTTAGTCTTATTTTCAGTTAATTATTTAATTTTATAATTTTTATCGATTTACTGCTTCTATTTTCTCCAATATCCCCCACCCATCCTTTGCCCATTTATAAGAGTACGGCTGGGGTGAACTCTTCCCATTATATTTATACGGCCGTAGTTACCGTTCGCTTTGTATACTAACTTCATTTCATCTTTGTTCGAGGTGACTCAAAAGAACGCGACATCGAGTGAAAACTAGCGCTGCTCATGCGAGTCCAGCCCATGATGGCGCAGTGGCGTGTCGAATGGGGAGAGTAAGGGAGTTGCCCACCCGTCGGACGTTCCATGAATAAGGAATCAGCGAGCGTTAAGCCGTGACACAAACATGTGTGTAAGACTAAATTAGCATATCAACTAAGGCTCCGCGTTCTATGAAATGATCCTGACGTGTTACTTAGTCACAGGCGCAAAAATAAACTTTGATATTAAGAGAGGCGATGCTGAAAGGCAGACCAGTTCCATTCGCCTCTCTTTTTATCCCTCCCTACGAAATCATTACAATCAATAATAGCAGGATTGTCTTGATGTAATTGCTATGCATGAAAAAACTTAGCACAAATAAAATAATTAGGATGTATTCATGAAGTTTTCTCGGGTCTTCTACCGGATCAGGGGTTCCATATTGGCCGACGATTCGATGCCCGACTCTTGTAGGGCCTGAGGACGATGAACGAGTCGGGCATCGAAACGTCTGCCACTATGGAACCCCTGACCCGGTAGAAGACCCGAGAAAACTTCATGAAGCAAATACGCCGGGAAAGCACCAGATCTTAATTCAATTAAGGTGTAGTTTCTCGACCATTCCAACCGACTTCGACACTTTCTCGCTATTGTCAAGAGAAAAGAGCAATCATATAAGATAATGGCTGCAATTAGAGGAAGCGACCGACATCTAAGGTAATTTGCGCCATTAGGGATAGCCGGAGGTGATTTGGCAAGGGTGAGATTTTCAGGGAACGGGGTAAATGTAGGAGATAAACCCCGCGGCGACGGAGGCTAGTCTCTAGGCGAAATGCTCCGAGAGGTTCGCAGTTAGACGTCGCATCCGACGGACGGAGCGTTCCCCACTTGAAGCGCTCTCCAATTAGCATTTAAAGTAGGGATTTGGATATTTTCAAATAAAACTCCCAACGCCGGGATACAAACCCCGACTCTCGAGCCGGGAAGTCAGTAAATTAGTCACCGAACCCACCCGATCCCCATACAAATTATACTAATTTTTTTGGTAATGACGCAAAGGACGAGACCTCGGCCGACATCACATTCTTTGATTTTGTAGATTATGTCAATAGTTTTATTTCAAGCATCACCAGCACCCTATGGCAACAGACCTACGATTTGCATGATTTCGATCCTCACTTGTTGCTCATTATACTCGTATTTATTCCCCTTTTACACTAGTTGCCATGGTATTATGGTTCACAATTTTCGCCAATGATTCGCCAAGGTTTCAAGGATGAAAGCATGTCACAAACTCCACTTTTTAATTGGCACAAGCTCTTCAAAGAAGGCTCCGCACTGAACAGCCGTCGACGTCAATAACCGACGGCTTCGTACCACGTGTGCGTGAATTATTGAATTCAGACCGTCGGTTAAGTGTGCGAATGGTCGCAGATATCGCAATAGCATTGATAAGATGAGAGTGCACATACCATTATTACTGAAAATTCGGCGATGCGAAAGATCTGTGCATCATGAGCATTTTTTCCTCTCCCATTATGCCACTGCAGGATACGTCCCAACCACCACCTGCATTGGGCCATCGAGGAAACTCAGAGGGCATGGCGTTGAATTTGACAATGCAGCCGACATTCAATATTCCGAGTTTTCAACAGAAATATTTTCAACCAATATTCCTTAATTCGTGGATGTCTCCATTTTTCGGGTTCCCGCCGCGATGGCAGTCATGCTTGACGACAGTTTCGCCTGAATTCCACCAGGCGTCTTCAGGTGGAAGTGCCGATATCGTTTTTTTCGTTTTAAAGGTTTTTATTTACCATAAAATGGATACAACATCAATATATACAAGACAGATTTTACAGCATATGGTAAATACCCGTTATAGGCCGAAGCCTCTTCGGGCAGGAGAAAAGACGAAAGTTTAAGTAATATTGAAGCGGTTGCATGTTGGCTTATGCAAAAAACATTGAATAATCGCTGTTTCTATTTCTATTTCTCCGGGGTGGCATTTGGCCCGGCATTTACCCGAGGGAGTGAGGAAACCCGGAAAAACCTCACTCAGGCCGCCTTAGTTAACCGCGTTTAAGAAAAAACAGGTGTTACCGTGAGGCGGTGCAAGAGGGTGCCGATATCATTTTGTCTGCGCTTATATAGCCCTCGCTCTCTCGCTGCTGCGTTGTGATTGGCTGGTTTCTGGAACACTCTCTTCCAGGCGTTCGTCAGGTGGTAACCGTCTTCCCGGTTGAAATTTCTCGGCGTTTTGGTGATCTCAATTGATTCTCTAATCAGCCGAGGATAGTATCTTCACGCAGCAGCGAGAGAGCGAGGGCTATATAAGCGCAGCCAAAATGATATCGGCACTTCGACCTGAAGACGCCTGGTGGAATCCAGGCGAAACTGTCGTCAAGCATGACTACCAACGCGGCGGGAACCCGGAAAATGGAGACATCCACGAATCCTGAACGCCACGGAAGACTACGATCCAAAAATATTCCTTAAGTAGAGGGTCATGCTATTCCTTGGACCCTGCGAGGCTATCACCCGCGCTCCATGGTCCTTCCCCTTTAAGGGAAATGGGAAGGAGAAAGAGAGAGAGATTTGAAGTCTTAAATACTTCACCGAAAATCTTTAAGTCTCGGCAACTTCTTAAGACGTTCGATCGGACTTCTGCGATGTGATTCTTCTCCCCCTTCTCTCCCACCGCCGTTCTTCACTCCCTCCTCACAGTTCGTAAATCCTTTGCCGATATGCTTTCCTTAAAATATAGGGTGTGATAAATAACTGGAAACAAACGTTCTCGCTTTCGGGTGAAAATTTGTGACTCTGTGCTCTTCGTAAAACAAATCCACTCTCAGACTGTTAGATTCACTCCTATCGCTCCTGAAATACGTTCTTCATGTCAATTCCTCAAGCACAATCAGTTAATAACATGGAATCCATGAATTACGATTTCGCCTGGTTCAAATATCTAACTGACTACCTACTAAAATATTTAATTGATTATAATCTATTTTCTCACATCCGCACACCACGCTCAATAAAATTTATCAAAATAACATGCCTCAATTTCTTTTCTAACTGTGTAAAAAAAAGAATAATTATTTGTAGAAACACTAATCGAAAAAATCTCGTTAAAGTTTTCTCAAATAGGTGGGTTTTTGTTCAAGTGTAAAAAAAATTAATTGAAAAATAAGATAAAATAAATAGATGGATAAAATCAAGTAACTTGTTCCCGTATGTAAATGTTTTTATAAATGTGGAACTAATGAATGTTTTCGCCTTTCTTTGTGTAAAAGGGTTATTCCCGTGAATAAATATCTCATTCTAACTATTTTTAATTAAATGCCTCACTGCATTAACTAAGTTAAAGTCATATATTTTTATATCCACCAATGATCGCATTCATTAAACAGCTAGGCTTCTTTGAAGAGTAACATCTTCAGCCTCTGAGTATAACTTTATTCTTGTGCGTATAGGGCTTGTGCGTTCCGATGACCCCTAGAGCTGTGCTGGCGGGAGTAATAATTATTGCTCCTGGTAGGGTCACCCATGCCAGGTCGAAGGTTAGGAGCCAGACGGAAGGTAGTCCACGCAGCGTCTGTTCCTCAGTGAGGCGGCTGCAATGGCGTCTGACCCCAGTGGGGCGGCCAGTAAGTGATGGTATCACGTTAAAAAACCCTATTGAGGAAGGCAACGGGAAACCACCTCAATTATCATTCCCAAGAAAAATATGATGGACAATAGATATATTTTGAGTCCTGGCAACCACGGAGATCGACCCAATCGGCCGTGTGTCGTGCCCGGCAGCGGGGGAGGCAAGGCTTCCGCGGTCGTCATCCCACGAAACCCTTGCAAGGGAAAACCAGCAGCAGCAGGACAGAAGACGCAGGAGAAGAAGACAACATTAGTTAGAATAGGAACGTGGAATGTTAGGACAATGATGAGGACAGGGAAATTGGAGAATGTTAAGCGAGAGATGGAAAGGGGAAATATAGATATTTTAGGTCTATGCGAGGTGAGATGGAAAGATAGCGGGGATTACTGGAGTGATAAGCATCGAATATACAGCGGTGGGGACGAGAGCTTACGAGGGGTTGCCATAGTATTAAATGAAGAGGTAGGAAGAAGCGTAGTCAACATAGAGCAGGTAACAGATAGAATACTACTAGTGGAGATAAAAGCAGAACCGACGAACTTAGTTATTATTCAGGTATGCATACCACCGAGCAACCATAAGGAAGAAGAGGTCGATAGGATATACGATCAGTTAGAGGACATGATCGCGTGTGTTCCTGCAGGGAAACATTTGATAGTGATGGGGGATTGGAATGCGACGGTAGGCGAAGGAAGAGATGGTGATGAGGTGGGGGACTACGGTTTAGGCACGAGGAATGACCGCGGGGAGAAAGCAGTTGAGTTCTGCAGGAGACAGGGGTTAGTCATCACCAACACTTGGTTTAGACACCACAAAAGACGCAGGTACACATGGAAAATGCCAGGTGACTCAGGAAGATATCAGCTAGATTATATCCTGGTTAGACACAGGTTTAGGAACAGTGTGGTAAATTCCCAAAGCTTCCCGGGAGCGGATGCGGACTCAGACCACAATTTAGTTGTTATGAAATGTAGCGTACGTTTCAAAAAGATAACGCAGGGGCGGCGAGTTAGAAAATGGATTGTAGAAGCATTAAATGGGTTGAAAAGGAAGGAATACAAACAGGCGGTAGAGAAAATCATGGGGGATGGTAAAGGGCTTAGTACTATCGAAGAAAAATGGGAAATGATCAAGAAAGGGTTGTCTAAAGCCGCAAAAGACACTATTGGAACCGTTAACGCTAAAAGGACTAGGAAACCATGGATCACAGATGAGATGATTATAAAGATAGATGAGCGGCGAAAATGGAAGAACATAAATACAGAATCAGGCAAAATGAAGTGCAAAGAATTGAACAATTAATTGAGGCGGGCGACAAATAAAGCCAAAGAAGCATGGTGGAAGACGCAGTGCGAGGATATGGAAAGTGCAGAGGAAGGTTGAAATCGGTGCGCTGTACAGCAAAGTTAAATCGTTATCAGGAAGTAAGAAAGGAAGAGCTATGCTAACAGTTAGAGATAAGGCGGGTAAGGTAATAGTTGACGCAGGAAAGATCCAAGAGAGATGGAAGGGGTATATAGAAGAACTGTATAGTAAAGAACTCAGACCAACAAAGTTAGACATTGAAAAAGAAAATGACGTAGAGGAAGACAGCTTAGGTCCAGGCATACTAGACAATGAGATAGAGAGGGCATTAAGGGAGATGAAACTAAATAAGGCCGTGGGGGTAGATAACATTCCCGTGGAACTTTTAAAATGCCCAGGAAAATGTGGGAGGAAGAGGATATATGGGCTGATCCGTAGTATTTATGAAGAGGGAATCTGGCCGGAAGACTTTGTGAGATCAGTTTTAGTTCCTATTCCGAAAAAGGTAAAGGCCACATCATGTGAGGACTATAGGAGAATTAGTTTGATATCCCACGCAGCTAAAGTTGTTCTCAGGATCATAAACAAAAGGATAGAGAGTAGGGCAAATGATTACTTAGGGGATGATCAGTTTGGGTTTAGGAAGGGGAGTGGTACGCGTGATGCCATTGCAGTAATGAGATTATTAATCGAGAGGAATATAGAACACAACCAGGAGGTATTTGCCTGTTTCGTAGATTTCGAAAAAGCGTTTGATAGAGTGAATTGGGAAAAACTAATGAGTATATTGCAGAAAATAGGAATAGATTGGAGGGAAATGAGGCTAATCCGCAACCTGTACATGTCTCAGACTGCTCAGGCGCGGGTGGGAAACTGGGAGTCAGGATGGGCAGTGTTAGGAAGGGGTGTAAGGCAGGGTTGCCCATTATCACCGTTGCTGTTCAACCTGTATGAAGAGGAAATGATCAAAGAGGCATGGGAAGAACTCGAGGTAGGAATGAAAGTGGGCGGGGAATTCGTAAAATCAGTTAGGTTTGCTGATGACCAAGCTTTAGTTTGTCAGTCAGCCAAGGGGCTGCAAGCATTGCTGAGTGAATTGGAAATTCAGTGCCACAGGTATGGGATGAAAATCAATATTAATAAAACAAAGGTTATGCGATTCTCTAGAAAGAAAAAGGCCAAGCTTAACATAAAAATAGGAGGGCGAAAAATAGAGCAGGTAGAAAAGTTTACGTATCTCGGTAGTGTTTTGGACCAACACGGTCAAAGTAGTAGGGACGTGAGGAGAAGAATTGCGCTGGGCAAAGAGGCATTTACAAGGAGGAGGGAGTTGATGACGGGGACGTTGAGAAAGGATATTAAGAAAAGACTCGTAAAAACTTTGATATGGAGCGTAGCTATGTACGGTGCGGAAACGTGGTCATTGAAGCAGGAGGATAGACGGCGCTTATGCATTTAGGAAAAACACCTAAGGAATAGTATTAATTCACAGACGCAGACTACCTGAGAAGGTTAAACGATCCAAACAAATTTTGTCTCGCAAACAATCTCGTTTCCGGAGATTTGCAGTGAAATCACGGAAAGACCGAAAACCGAAACTAGGGAAGAATTTGAAAACCTGCTAAAGGGATGGACGGACACTTAAACATTGTAAATAAAATTTAACAATGACCTTGGAACTTCCATTCAACATATTCCCCTTACGTCGTTCCCTTTCGTGATAGGAACTCACTTCGGGCGTACCCCACGGAAGGGTAATAGGGCCTCTTCTTCTCTTAATATACATCAATTACTTTACCCACACAGATTAGTAGCAATCTGAGGTTATTTGCTGACAACACGGTGGTATACAAGGAGAATAAGGTGCCAAATAAATCGCGAGCTACTCCCTAGAGACTTAGACACAATCTCGGAATGGTGTAATAAATGGGGATTAATGCTTAATGTACACAAATTCGCCGTTTTAAAATTTCGGAACAAAGAAAGTGGCGAACGGGACATAAATTACGGAATGGAGGGCTCAGGGTACTAACTGCGGCCGATCAAGTTAAATATTTGGGGGTAGTTCTAACACCACGCCTATCATGGGAAGCACATATCAGGACAATATGCGGATACGCTTTAAAGTAACTCGGCTTCATCAAACGGGTGATGTGGAAACGTAATGAAAAAGTTAAAGAGAGGTGTTGTTTTGCTCTAGCTAGACCTCATTTGGAATATTCCGCAAGTATTTGCGATCCTTGGGAGAAAATTTGGCAAAAAGAATTAGATAAAGTCCAGAGACAATCCACCAGATTCGTTAAAAATTGTTATGATAAGAACACAAGTGTTCCCTTCTCTCCCTGATGCTCATAGTGTCACTCATCCAGTGAGTCTTTTCAACAAATCTCTCCTAACGCCTTCTCGCTCAACCCCTTCCCCTCAAATCATCAACGCTCTCTTTTTCAATCTCCCATTCACCTCAGTGCGCTTCTTCCAATCTTGCCCATATCCGGTGTCCCCAATCGATTTTCTTTCAGGGACTTCCCTAATTATCAATCTCTCTCTTCTTCACTTCCCAAAATATCACGTACCCACCGTATTTAGGCAACATCTTTCGGGCTTATACGTAGAATATTCCTATCGTGGCATACCTAAGTGTCATTTCCATACAATTACGATTATTTATACACTATTAATTGTAGTGTTCTCTTTTTGTGCACTGACATTTCTGCCGCCTTTGATGAGAGTTCAATATTTATGTTATATAAAATAATTTCAACCTTTCTGCCAGCATTCGACGTGTTAATCCAACTTTTACCCGCAATGATTAACATTCATTTGCTCATAGGAAAACTGTTGCTATTATTCTTAAAATGACATATATGTAGATAAAAAAAACAAAATAAATATCGAATAATTCACTCTATTTTTGCCAGTAAATTATCTGACTAAGAACTGCTCCAGGCAAAGAGGCTTTCACAAGGAGGAGGGAGTTAATGACAGGGACGTTGAGTAAGGATATTAAGAAAAGACTCGTAAAAGCTTTCATATGGAGCGTAGCTTTGTACGGCGCGGAAACGTGGTCATTGAAGCAGGAGGATAGACGTAGACTGGAGGCTTTTGAAATGTGGGTGTGGAGAAGGCGAAATGGACAGAGTAGAAAACAAATGATGAAGTACTTGGTATGGTGGGCGAAGAGAGGGGTTTGTTGGGAGAAATCCTATGGAGGCATGAAAAGTGGATGAAGGGGGTTTTGACCGGCAGCGGGATGTTGAAGGCTGTAATAGAGGGGAGAATGCTAGGCAAACGAGGAAAGGGAAGGAACAGGATAGGGATGTTGGACAGGATGAAGGGAGAAAGGAATTACTCAGAGATGAAGAGGGACCTGATGTAGGGTAGGATGTTGTGTTTTGCTAGGAGTCACAAAATATTTATTATAAGCTGTGTCCATCGAAACACCTACCTTAACCGGTAGACTACCTTAAAATAATAATTATCTCATTAAAAAGCGGTAATCACTAATGGAAAATATGTAATTGATACTCGTAATATGGGCAAATGGCTTCTAAATGGCTTATTTTTCCTGGCTAGGATGTATCAACTTTTGAATTAATCATGGGGATAGTGACAAAGATTTTGAAACAATTTAAAAAAGGATAACTTCACATCCAGAGTTTATCGGCGGGGTTATTGGCGTCTAAATGCAAAACTGTTCGTTTTGAAGGACAACATTCCCTTAAAAATTCTGATAGCTTTGCTACTTTTGGAAGATGATTTATAGAACAAAATATGTTCGTGGAATGTTTACACTGCTATTTTCGTTTGAGGATGTTAAAAAAAACAGAAAACCAACGCCCAAGTCAAGGTTGCGGCTTTTTAAAACAGTTGTCCTTCCTCAAAAAGTTCCTTTCACTCCGCGAGACCTTGAAAAAACCCTTGAAAAAAGCACGACCACTGCAGCCTAAAAGGAGAATCCGCGTCCTTGCTTTGTGTCCCCACTCGCGTTAACCCGTGAATGTCAGAGAATTAAACGTTATCCACGGAAATAAATTCAGGGTTTTTACGCGAGTCGTCAAAAGAGCTCATGTCGGGAGGGCCACGTACCGAGTGGTCCAGGGATTCTGTAAGCGGGAAAATGGTCCACACTGAAGGAAGAAAATATCACCCCGTTTCACAAAGGGCCTAAGCGATACGCGAAATTTCTCACTCCCGACTTTCCTTATCCCCGTCACGTTCCCTCCCAGGAATGAAAATAAACTCTAAAATCTCCTCGTTCTTTTGTTTCACTCTCTGATAAGAGTCTATTTGTGTGCCGAACGGTCATCGTATGCCTTGCAATCTCCTATATCAGCAAAAAGTATACTTAATGCAAAATAGTATTAATTAGCTGAAGATAGCGGGGGAATAATGGAAGAAAAGGAAAGATACACACGTTTTCGCATGACTATGCGAAAAATATAAATGACACATTTGTTTGATTTGAGTTCATTCACCTTATTTATTCCAAGTCGAAATGAATGTCGACCTTCGTTCTATTATATTCACACTCTTAGGAGAGACATTGTGTATCAACTACTCATTCAGACTGTAGTTTAAAAAGAAAAATAAAGGTTAAAATATATTCGATCATGAAAATTTACATTTGGGCGGTCGTGTTATCTTTGCCGGACGAAGTAATCATGACCACCCAAAATTAAAAATTCACACTGAATGTTAATTTTTTTAATATCAATGTTTTAATGGTATTTGTAATAGTCCTTTTCATTTGGTCCATTTTATTTCGAAGAGATCTTTTGAGCGCGTGAACGATAAGTGCGGGAAAAGAATAACCGTGCGCACAGAAAAGTAAGAAGCCAAGAAGAGAGATTTATTCATGAGACGTTCGCTGAATAGTAGGATACAATTTCCACTCAGATGTCTTTTTTTATCTCTCATTTCAAAGGAAAAAATTTTCTACCCTGCCCGAGGTAGATATGCGCGCGCACACAAATACACACACATACAGGTATAATATATATATGTGTGTGTGCGCGCGCATATACTACTAGGTACTATACTACCTAGATACTATATAGGTATATATATATATATATATATATATATATATATATATAAATATATGTATATATATATGCTCATATATACAGAAACAGATATAAGGAAAAGGGATAGAAACACATATAAAGGACGAACACAATAAAGGTGGGGAAGGCGGAATCGAACGGATCACAAGAGTAAAAATATTTCCTTGACCGGGACTCGAACCTCGGATCTTTCCACTTGCCGGGCGGATGCTCTTAAACACTTGAGCTATGATATAAATTATTTTATTCGGTTTAGAATATTACAGAGTTTGTTAGCATTATGCATAATATCAGGTCACAGATTATGGGTACATCATGTTTTTCTTTAGTATAAGTGTATACATGGATACATATATGATACATATACCACATACATATCCACTTGTACATACATACGCACACATGCATATCCACACGCACATACATAAGCATATGCATACAGACGCATGCTCGTGAATTTGACCATTAACATTTAGGAAGAAAAAAAAGAAAGGAAGACAAGGTCCACAGATATTAGGAGGGAGATTGCAAAGGAAACACTTGGTTTTTCCACATGAAATCGTTTGATTTTATGTGGAAAAACCAAGTGTTTCCTTTGCAATATGTATCGTTTCCACAAAGTGACGCCTGAAGCTATCTCCTTTAGGAGGGAGATTTTAGCTAGCAATGGAAAATTATGTATTGTAAGAAATTATCAACGGCAGGGTTGAAATTATCGATTCAATCAGTCATTCAGCAAAAAAAAAACTCTTCAACGATGGACGAAGTGTGTCCGGCACCGGGTGGCTACCGGACATCACTACCCAGAGTTCTGATCGTGGCTAGCGTCGCTCCGGTCGCGACTCGACCCCGGGCGACGAGTGCTTCGCCGTTTCCCGGGACGCCTCGTCCAACGGGTCGACGAGCGAGGACGCGGCATTTCGCCACATCCCTCCCCCCCGGCCTCGTCCGAAGAGGAAGAGCCAGCCGTGGTCCCCACGAAGACCGGGTAACTCGGCAGCGTTCCACAGGGGGCCTTCTTCGAAGGAGCACCGCTGGGGGCCGCCAAGTGGCAGGACGTGCACCCTCGGGGAGGGTCGGAGTGGCGGACTGGGGCTCATCTGCGGAAGGGTTGTGGTCGGGAAAAATCAGGGGAGATAGTTGCTTGTGGTCCGTATCTTGAGAAGCGCTGGGAAGATCGTCGACACATTGACTGTCCTTAATGGGGAAAGAAGATGGGGTATGTGGGATTTTTGACTTTGGGAAACTTGTATGCGGGTCGACTTCCGGGGTCGGTGACGCTTCCTTTACAGTCAATGATAAAGGGGTCGAGGGATGAGCTGTTGGGGACTGGAAAACATCGCAATCAGATGCATCCTCCTCACCTGTCACCAGAGGTTCTTGGGGTGTTTGAAACCCGTGATGCAAGGATTGCGTAGCGGGGGCGTCGATGGCGTGAGCGGGGGGAGGGGGGGCGAAAGACCATCCCTCCTCATTTGACGAGCTCACGGAGACGGGGGCTGGAGGTCGTGTGATATTAGGCGAGGTGGTAGGTATGTGAACCATTTGTAGAACGGTATTCGAGACCAGGAGCTTGGGTTTGTCTGTCCTCTTCTTTTTCGGTTCCCTTTCCTCCGTTGACGATTTTCGCTCCAGCTGACATTTCCCTCCAATTGAAGGGAGATGCGGGGGACCGACGGGAGCAGCCGGGACCGCACCCTCGATGAGTAGAAGCGACCGCGCTCTCTCCTCCACAGCCACTTCGGGCTCGTCCATCTCCACGGCGGCGTTAGGGTTGGAGGACATCGTCATTGCCTCCACATAGCTCTTACCTCCCTGGTTCCGAGTGCAGGTCTTGCGCTCGTGGCCTTCTTGATTACAGCGGGCGCAAGTGCGGCGCTGACCCTCATAGATGATGATGGCCCGGTTGCCGCCGATGTGGAGGTACGAAGGGATATTTCTCTCGACCGTCATCCGCACAACCCTGGTGCCAGTAAGCACCCGCGCCATATTTTCTCCCTCCCACCTGTTCTCCCACGAGCGATGTATTTTACCAAAGCGTTTCAGCTCGCCTGTTATGTCTTCCAATGGGGTCTCCACGGGGAGACAAAGAACCCTGACATTACACGGGCTGCCGGAAGTCTCGTCAATTGTTATTGTCGTCCTCTGGTCACTTAAAGACGGAAACGGTAGTTTCCGCGGAGTATTGTCTAAAATCCTAGTCATTGTAGCTTCGGTTGCCAACTTCAGGAATATCAAATGGCGATTGTATCCAAATTGGATCGCCACTATCTCTTCGGGTGTGAGGCCCGAAGAGATAGTGGCGTAACAAAAAAAAACGAGCACTTTAAAGGGAAATAAAACACTCACGAACGCTCCCTCCCCGCCACACGCACCCGGCGGTAGCAAACAAAAGGAGCCTAAGCTCTACACCAGGAGTCAAGGTCAGTCTTGATCCACTAAACAAAACAAAAGTACGGCCTTCCCGGCGGAAGAAGTCGAGAGTCAAACTGCGCGCTTCTTGATGAACTAGGCGGTCAACCGCCGCTCGAAACAAAACACGATCGGAACCTCGATTTCCGAGAGAGTCCGGCAGTGCCGCTCTCCAAACCCCGGCGACCGAAGCCTCGGACGCCGGCGATTTTAAACACTCGGTGAACACAGGCACGTCCTACTATCAAGGCAGCTATCGAGGAAACGTAATTTACCCTGAGATCCGTGGGTCTAATATGTCGCCAAGCGCCCCGATTCTTTAGCCAAGAGATGGCGTCAGGGGGCTGTTTCACCCACCAAAGGAGAAATACACCACACACAAGAGGAAAAGAGTGTGGTTTAGAATTCATACAACATCATACAGGAAAGGAACAGTGCGTTTCGTGGCACGCATAGCCAGAAGAAAGAGATGAGCCACATTGGCCAAATACACATTCAAACACGAAATACCGCCAAACGGCGAATAAATACTCATATATACAGAAGCAGATATAAGGAAAAGGGATAGAAACACATATAAAGGACGAACACAATAGAGGTGGGGAAGGCGGAATCGAACGGATCACAAGAGTAAAAATATTTACACCTCAAGGTATATATATATATATATATATATATATATATATATATATATATATATATATATATATATATATATGTATATATATATATATATATACACCTTGAGGTGGACTGTAGTGCATGGGAGGGGGATACATATGCATAGGTTTTATACAATGTATATACATAGAAACATATATACATATGAGTATATGTATATATACATATATTTTTACAAATATATATATATGTGGGTCGCGGTAGTCCAGTGGGTAGAGCGTTGGACTGCTGACCGGAGGGTCCCGGGTTCGATTCCCGGGCAAGGCACTCTGGGCACCTGCAGCTCCACCCAAGTTTAAGTGATTTTTCGGGTACCAGGTCTTCCTAGGAAACCATAACCGGCACAGGGAAAGGAACTGCCCCCCCTACCCTGATGTGTGAATTTTCACACACCGTATAGGACATAGTATTGGGTGATCTAGACCATCAGCTACTAAACCGACCTTCGGGTTGATTAAGGTTTTATATATGTAAACGTGTGAGTGTTCTTCTTTTCTTGTGTTTCTATATTGTGTGTTACTGTGTATTGTACTATTCGGCACTTCCGTGTTACGTCTACGAAAGCATATATATATATATATATATATATATATATATATATATATATATATATATATATATATATACATATATATATGTGTGTATATATTTTTATATGTGCACAAAAATAAGTATCCTCGAAATGGAACGCTCTTCGAACACGCACAAAAAAACACAAATGCAGATTTTTAAAACATAGAGACACAAAGAAAGGAAACTCACATTAGCAATTTTGACGCTTCGACGGCAGGACCGTCGTCATTAAAATCGACATTATATATTTTTATAATTTCGCCGAAGTAATCGCTGACGACTGGACGACCTAGGAACATAAAAATTAGATGAAGTAAACTCTAAAAAGAATTTTGACTAAAGTGAACTGAAAGCAAAAACGATCACAGTAAACCAAGCCATCTTCAGAAATTATCCTGGCGGGAGAGTTGCAACTTTTCAAAGGCACATTTTCAAAAACAAACTTTCGCTACTAGACTCTTCAGTTGTTTTCTGTGGAATTAAGTCGAGATTTTCCAATCTTTTTGATTTTATCCTTCATAACAATAATGGATTAATCCCATGAAAATCGTCATTTGACAGAAATAATACATATTTAAAGTGAGATTCATTGCTTTGGTATTTGCATTCGTATATGTAAGTTGCGTCGAGGTATTGCAGAAATTGAGGAAATCTGAACAATTTCAGGGCAATTTTTTTCCGGAGAAGATCTCAAATATTCAACCAACAATAAATGAGTTTATCACTCAAAGGAGCTCACGTATTTTTATTTTAGTCGTGATAAACTTTACAGTGAAACTAGCAACATTTTGTGTGGAGCGTTTAGCTACCTGCCTCGGGACCTATATCCGAACCGAGTTGTTTCTGGGCACCCCCAGCTTCATGCAAGTAGTTATTCTTTTGGGGATTACGTGTTTTGGAGGATTCCACAGAAAAAGGAAAGTATCTCAACGCCCATAATGCAATAATTTAACAAACCGGATATCTACACTCACCTATCAGACTCACTCGTGAGTGGATTTGTTGGTTTTTATTTTCTACTTTCTCCAAATAAAATTACAATCGAATGTGGAAAAGCAAGAATCAACAACATTTTGACTGAAGAATTGTGATTCCATTACCCTTGCTTTTGCTTCAAACCGAATTCTTCAAAAGAAATGAGAATGGATAAATATGACATTAACATGAGCGAATAGCATTTAGCTAGCCCAATGAAAGCTGAATTAATAATGCACAGCTGTTTACTAATAATGGGCGGAGGAAGATTTCAGTTTAAACAACTTAAGATAGTATATTTCACCTTCAAATTTAGCAAAACACTATGATGATATTAAATAAGGCAGAGTTTAAACTATGAAATATAGTATGTTTCAATGGAAGCGAGTTTGTGACGAGTATGGAAACTTTAGTTGCTGTTTATCGTTAATAATGTTTGATTGAGGCATGCTTTCGATGAATTTTAATCCACATAAGGCCACGATGAAATTTCAACCAGTCCTTAAACCTTATCCTTATCACTATGGAGCGTCTCCAAATCATCCACTTCTGAATACGATAGTTCCTTCCTAAAATCTCCCCCTCACAGCTACGCCACAGTGAAAGCCCAAAGCAGTCCAGATCTGTGCTTTAATTCCTGGTGGCTTGAATAAAAATCAATATTCTTATTATGAACTCTAAGGAGTATATGCTCCCAAGATTAAAGTTTTCCAAAATTCAACCCGCCGAGATATAGCAGTGGAGGAAGAAATTGTCGGGCGGATGTTTAGGAAGCGGAGGATTAAAGAGCAGGAGGACGTGGTTTGAAAAATTGAGGCTTTCGGGACGGTCCCCATGAGACTCACCAGGTGTTGCATGTAACTTCCCCCTCCCCGCATCCCCCTCCCTCCCTCCCCACACCTCTCTGTTACCCTCTCCAAGAGCGAAGTGTTGCGGAGGAACGGGCAAAAAAAGAGAGCATCGAACGAGAAAAAAACGAGCATCGGCGAAGGAAATTTAAAAAAAAAAAGGAGGAATGGAAGCGCTTCCCCGAATCCCCCTCCCTCTCTCTCACCCTCTCGATCTCACAATCCATCCGGATTGATTGATTAACCATCCGAAGCGCACCGGGGCTCACGTCCGACCCACTGAACGAGGATATATCCGGGAATGGAGGGGAAAATAAATAAAATACATCGAAAAGAGAAGAGAGAGAAGGAATAGGGGGCCCAGCTGATGGAGAAGGATGTCTCCCCGGCCCGTTTTGCGTCCTTACGTCCGAGTTAAGGGTTTTGTGGGACGGAAATAAAGTTTCCGCGCAAAAGGCACACAACATTTTTCGGCCTGAAAATCCTGTTTCTTCCGGGAAAAAGGGCTTCCGCTCCCATTATCACTCGTCTACATCCCCATGTCCGGGTGTTGGCAGTTCTACTACCCTATTAACCATAGCGGCACGGTGCGTGGCAGTGGATGCCAGTATGTTGATGGATTTTTTAGTGAATGAATTTTTATTGGGATGCTTTGGGATCAGTTGGGTGACTCCCTTTGGTTCGCTTTCCGATCGTCATCCTCGGTCCTTGTGTCCACGTGTCTTGCATTCTGCACTATACATCACTCACCATAACGACGTCATGGCATGGAAAGGTGAAAGATATAAATCATATTTATATTGTCATAGTTTATCATTACGAAGTCTGTTTCGTTACGGCTTACCCAGCTGTATATTTCAGCTTGCAGTACAAAAGGCTCAGCACCAGGAGACCAACACAAAAATTTGTTGCAATCCGAATTGTGTGATAAGAAAATTAAATGCTAACGATGTCCTGTCACGTTTATCTGCATCTACAAAATACTCTACAAACCGTCGAAATGGTGTTTGGAGGGGGATACTAAAACACCAGGCATGCATGCAAATATTTGAGTGCATTCATTCATTTGGGCTTCTATAAGCTAAATTACAAAACATATCACGTGTGGTGTGTACCTTACATGCCTCTAAACATAATATAATGATTGGTGTACCAAATCAATTCATTTTAGTTTCTAAGCAAATACATTCAGGCGCTAGGGTTCCATTTTTTTACCGCTGGGCACCGAGTATTATCATCGTAACAGTTCAATGCAACAATTTCAGAGCGTAAAAATCATTCGCCTTGACTGGGACTCGAACCCAGATCCCTCAATATCCGGTCGAGTGCTTTAGCCACTTAAGCTACCGAGGCGTCCTCTTAAACTCTGAAATTTTGGGGCTTTTAAAGGAACAAGATGTCGTGACGAAATACCGTACATACAATGTCACATGCATTCGTAGTCGTGCGCGAGGCGCCACTGTCCACGAGGTTAAAGCCAACTTTAGACACTTACGGTATTTTCCCTTTGACAAATTCCAAAGAAACTGCGGGAGATGCCGCAACAGTAACTTTTAACGGAGTCATCCGCTAATGTGCATTTCAATGCAACAATTTCAGAGTGTAAAAATCATTCGCCTTGACAGGGACTCGAACCCAGATCCCTCAATATCCGGTCGAGTGCTTAGGCCACTTAAGCTACCGAGTTTAAGCCACTTAAGCTAACCGTTAAAAGTTACTGTTGCGGCATCTCCCGCAGTTTCTTTGGAATTTGTCAAAGGGAAAACACCATAAGTGTTTAAAGTTGGCTTTAACCTCGTGGACAGTGGCGCCTCGCGCACGGCTACGAATGCATGTGACATTGTATGTACGGTATTTCGTCATAACATCTTGTTCCTTTAAAAGCCCCAAAATTTCAGAGTTTGAGAGGACGCCTCGGTAGCTTAAGTGGCTAAAGCACTCGACCGGATATTGAGGGATCTGGGTTCGAGTCCCAGTCAAGGCGAATGATTTTTACGCTCTGAAATTGTTGCATTGAAATGCACATTAGCGGATGACTCCGTTAAAAGTTACTGTTGCGGCATCTCCCGCAGTTTCTTTGAAATCGTAACAGTTCTTAACAAACGTTTTTAACAGGCTATTATACTTATATCGAGAATATTTTCAGCAAGTTATCTCGCGAGACATTAATATGAAAACTTGGATGTTAGGGAATTGGTTGAATTTTGAAGTTGATTGGTTATGGTATTGTTATGGTGCTGATTGGTGACCTCAAAGACATATACTCATAACACCCTCCGCCACATGCGACGGCGGTTCTTATGAGTATATATTGATGTAGGTGTCCTGTACCTTTCTAAAAGTTTAAGCCTTGTTTATCTTTGATAATCAAGGGGCTAACAACCTCATTGCTCCAATACATCTCCTTGCACACCTGTCGAACTAACTCTTTATCGTTAAAATTTTTACCAAATCTCTAGGACTTTCTTTGAATATTATTTGATTCTATTGTCAACGTTTTCTCCCAAATAGTTAACGCGTATTCCATGAGTGTCTTAAATCTTAGTATTAACTCTTTCTTACTTTTTTACCTAGACATATTATTATTTAGAGTAATTTATCCGTCGGGTTACATTTTTAATGGATCCAATGACAAAGTTCTGATATATTTCTAAGTCTCACCTAGCACGAGACAAAATAAATACTGTATAGAATCTGGTACAAATTCATTCTTCAAATCCTCATTTTTCCTGCCTTACTTCGTTTCGTGCCCCTTATCTTTTCCTCCACCTATGTCATTTATCCAAAATATTCCTTCCACCACAGTCTTCAACGTTCCACTTACCCGCAAATCTTATCTGTGTCTGTATATTCTTTATGCCTACTTTGAATTTCTCTCGACAGCCTTCTCTACTCCCCTACTATGCCTACAACCTATTTGTTTGATATTTGTGTTTATATGTATTAAAAGTATTAAGGAAGTAGTTTATTGCATCAGGGAAATCACTAAATTATCTAAATTGAGTTTGTAAAACTTTAAAAACCCCATTAAAGCGTATGATTAATTTTTACACAGGCACAATATTAAGCTATGAGGACATGTCGGCGGGTTTTTTTTTCGGGTAGGTTTCCAGCTGAAATCGATGAACGAGTGGATTGATAATTCCAGCAAACAATATTTTTCCAAAAATGTGTTCTTATCAGAACCCAGCGAATACTCATTTCAAATCTGGCTGAAACCCAACGAAAAAATGCGTACTATCAAAAATAATTTAAAAGTATCAATGGCCAAGGTAGCCCATAGTGTTATCGCGTTAAAAGTTGCGTAAAAAATGAATAAATAAGGGTTGAAAAATATAAGATCCGGCACGGATTGTGCTTGTATCGCTCGCAAGCTAATACAGGTATTTGGTTTTAACCGTTTTCGCGCTCAACGGTTTCCACTGTCACCCTCTTCATTCGACGAAAACGCGAGTTAAGCGTTTATCGTGATCCGGAGTAATCGCATTTAAATCCAGGAAAATTGACTGGTATTACACGCATGATTACAGACATTTCATGTGCAACACAATACTCGTAAGTGCCTTGTAATGTGAATAAGTTGGTCCTGCTTGCATATAGGGCATGAAAATGGAGCATTCAAAATTAAACGAAATATGATACCAACAAAAAAACGAATGTAAGGGATTGAAATGGGAGTGAGTAACTTTTCAATCTTTAGCTTCCACGATTATACGCAGAGAAAAAGGCCACCAAGACAATGTATTTTATCGACATCCCACACCAATGTTTCAATTAAATTTTTTCAGTAATTTTCACCTGAACGCTTCGGATGTTACAGAATGCTACCCCTGGTAACGATGCAACAACTTCGAGTATATATCTAAAATCAATGGTAACATTAGGCTTCATTAAACAGATGGTGGGGAAATGTAATGAAAAAGTTACAGAGAGGTGTTATTTTGCTCTAGTTAGACCTCATTTGGAATATACCGCAATACTTCTATTTGGGATCTTTGGGAGAAAATTTGGCGAAAAGAATTAGATAAAGTCCAGAGGAAATCCGCTAGATTCGTTAAAAATTGTTATGATAAGAACACAAGTGTGACAGGTCTTTTTGGGGATTTAGGCTGGGAACCACTTGAAGTGCGGAGAGAACAAGCGAGGCTTAGACTTTTAGAAAGGTTCAGAACAAACGAGTTTAACGATGACACTAAATGAATTATAAATTATAATTGTCCAACAGAATCAATATTAATAAAACTAAGGTTATGCTATTTTCTAGAAAGAAAAAGGCTAAGCTTAACATTAAAGTAGGAGGGCAAAAACTAGAGCAGGTAGAACAGTTTACGTATCTCGGAAGTGTTTTGTACCAACACGGTCAAAGTAGTGGGGACGTAAGGAGAAGAATTGCACTAGGCAAAGAGGCGTTCACAAGGGGTGGAAGTTGATGACAGGGACGTTGAGTAAGGATGTTAAGGAAAGACTCGTAAAAACTTTAATATGGAGCGTAGCTATGTACGGCGCGGAAACGTGGTCATTGAAGCAGGAGGATAGACGTAGACTGGAGGCTTTTGAAATGTGGGTGTGGAGAAGGCGAAATGGACAGAGTAGAAAACAAATGATGAAGTACTTGGTATGGTGGGCGAAGAGAGGGGTTTGTTGGGAGAAATCCTATGGAGGCAGGAAAAGTGGCTGAAGGGGGTATTGACCGGCAGTGGGATGTTGAAGACTGTAATTGAGGAGAGAATGTTAGGCAAACGAGGAAAGGGAAGGAACAGGATAGGGATGTTGGACGGGATGAAGGGAGGAAGAAAGTACTCAGAGCTGAAGAGGTACCTGATGTAAAGTAGGATGTTGTGTTTTGCTAGGGGTCACAAATTATTTAATTAGTATTTATGTCTATCCAAAAACCTACCTTAACCGGTAGATTACCTAATAATAACAAATAATAATAATTGTCCAACACTACTTTGGTAGATCAGACCACAAAGATAAAATAGGGGGGATAGATTCCAGTACAGATATATGCAAATACTCATTCTTTCACCGAACAATCAGAAATCATAATAGTAAGAAACCGAAGCCCCTTTAGGAATATTGAAAACATTAAATTTACAAGTCGGAAAAAACTAGACATTGCAAGGATACTAGGTATACTTGCAGGTGCATGTGTATGTTAGTTGGTAGCTTGTGCGTTTGCATGTGTGTGGGGTGTAAGTGATCTTGCATGAATATATGCCATGTTTTGCTTGTGGACTGTATACATTTGGGGCTCTTTCATGCGGTTTTCTATCTTTTTCTTAATTACGGGTGGTGCTCCTAACACCCCCCGCAACACGCCCTTGCGGCACCTTACGGGGTATTAAGTAGATGTAATAGATGTTACTGAGAGTCATGACCTAACGTGGATTATCGTGAAAGTATTGGAGTAGATCTCTAATGAAAAATATTACGGTTACAGGTTATCGTAAATGTGAACTACAAATAATTTTATAATGGTTTCACCTCAAATATGCCCAGATTTATAAGATGCATATGGTAAATAGTTCAAATGATTGAACTCGAAAGGGATTTGATGTTTTTGATCGACCGTTCGATATCCTTTTTCATCTAAATATTCCCAAAGCAGGGAGCCATTCCAATGCAATGGACAAGTGTCTAAGTACCTTTTTAATGCAAGGGCATCCGTTACAACTGTTGCCCTGGGTTAAATGTTTTTTATTTTGACGGAGCCATGCGCAGAATGGAAAGCAATCAATCGTTGCAGACGACCCACTCGTGGACGAGCTTAAAGGGTCGTGTGTAGGGCGCTGCTAACCCAATTAAAACGCTCGATGGACACTTAAATTCAAGCATACGATCGAAATCGACACACACTTAGTACACCCTGCACGATCGAGGAGACGAGAGGCGGTCGAGTGTCCCGAAACGAGCAAAGGTCAAGTAGAGAGACCCGCGATGATGCAAGTGACCATGGCTCGGCCGACCGATTCGGAAAACGTGCGCACCGATCTTCGCTCTTATATTGGAAATGAGAAACCGTTGGGAATGTTATAAAGCGCAAATCAACAGCCGTGGCATGCATTCAATAGATCCCATACCTAAGATCCGCAATAGTTTGAAGCTTCAACGAACAGAACATTGAAATAAACCAAGCATTGCAATGAACCATTCCTCAACTCCACATCCTTCCTGCCTCCATTCATTCCATCCGATAAACCAATTCTCCTCCCCCATCCACACTGCCTATCCAACAATCTCCCCGAAACCACAGTCGTCGGCCATCAGCCGGCGATCCGATTGTGTAGGGACACCCTGAACCTCGCCCAATAAAGTCGATAAATAGAGAAAGCGGTCTGGTGTTCACTACACGCCTGAGGCCACCATTTATGGAGCAGGTAGGATTTTCGAGCACCACAGGGCTTTTTTTATTTTACAAGAGTAGGTCAGCGTGCAGGTATAACAGTGGGTCCCCAAAGTCTTCTTGGTCAAATTAATTTGCTTGAAATGGAGTGAGGATCAGTGCTAGCAATAGTTCATGTAACACGAATCAGATAGCATCGGACGGAACATTTTATAAGTTATTCAATACTAATAAGAAAACGATCCTCGTTATAATTTTAAATAACTGCAATGGCAAGGAAACATTATCTGCATTGGTTGTTAATTGCCAAGTTTAAAAAACAAAGTCGCAGAATATCATCGTATCATTCAAAGCACAGACGCAGTTATAATTAATGAGACAGAAGCTAGTTTTCCACCGATGTCGCCGCTGTAGAAATTTTCCCAAAATCCTTTTCTGTTTGCAGAAATCCCAGAGCAAATAGAATCGGGGGCGTTGTCCTCATTGGAGTTAAAAATTCTTAGGACAGCAGAGCTGTGGCAATTCCAGGTAATGGTTTGGAAAGGGTTTGGTACCCAATTGGAAGTCCTCGATCCAAAAGAGTTTATGTGTGCGCAATTCAATACTAGAAACAAATCAGCTAATCAAAAGTTTCTTATCCCAAAACAATGATCGGTACGTTATAATCGGTGGAGATTGCGACGTCAAAGGATATCTCATACCAAAATGAAAAATATTAGGGATGATATCTCCAGCAACAAAAATATTGAGATCACTTATAATTACAAGAAATGTAGGGCGAATGCCAAGAATGAATTTTGGAAATCGTTAAGCGAATTCAAGAGGAAAAGGTTAGCGGAAAATTTGAAAGAGAATCCAAAAGCATTTTTGTCTTACGTCAGAGAAGTTCGGGGAAATAAGTCAACTGTTAATTCACTCAAAAATGATAAAGGCAGAAGATTGGCCAGCAGTTTGAAAAAGGCTACTACTTATTGAATTCCTTCTTTCAAAGCGTGTTCACCAATTTCTCGCAGAATACCCCCGTTAGTTTACCAAATCGTGCCGGTCAAACGATGCCCAATATTGAAATCTCCTACAGTGTAAAAGAACGTTTCATGAAAAATATTAAGCCTAATAAATTCCCTGGTCCCGATAAAATACCTGCTCGTATATTTAAGGATCTGGCTTCGGAAATTGAGCCTTATCTAAAAATCATATTTAAGAAGTCGCTAATACCTGTAGATCACACGGTTCCCAGGGATTGGAAAACGGCTAACACACCGCCAATATTTAATAACGGAGACAAGGAGGAATCGAGTAATTACAGACCTATTTCCCTCACATCCATTTCGTGCTAGATTATAAAACATACAGTTGCTAGTTCAATCGTAAGGCAACTCGATAATCAGAAGGTATTAATGACAATTCAGCAAAAATTCAAGAAACCTAAATTCTCCCTGTTAGGCCCGGCCAGGGCTATCGCCCTGATTCCCAAGGATTCCTACATGATGAAGTTAGACCTGCTTAGCGCCTTCTACCAGATACCCATCCATTTCCGCCACTGGAAGTACTACGGCATTAGATATAAAGGGGAATCATACGCGTTCACAAGGCTCCCCATGGGCCACCCACTCAGTCCCGCCATATTACAGCGCTGGGCACTGGACGTGCTCACAATGGTGTCAACAAAGTTTAATGTCAAGAGTGTAGCCTACCTGGACGATTGGCTAATATATGGACCCAGACGTATGTGCGGATACCAGATCGCTTCGACAAATCGACATCCCCAAGGCCGCTGGATACCTGGCTTGGGAAGCCTGGATCCTCAGACTCCCCAACTTCATGATCTCACAAGTTTTCTCCCGCGAGGATAGTTACTGGAAGAAGCTGCTCTCCACGGACATCCTAGAGAAAGAAGTGACCCTTCCTCAGCCCAGCGAGGTAATACAGATTTATACCGACGCCACACCAACCCAGGGCGGTGTGGTCATTCCACGATGGGACCTATCCAGATCCTTCCCTATTCCAGAGGGATACACGATTAACGAAGCAGAAACGTTCGCGGCATTATATGGACTGCAAGAAACAATTTTACTGCTCAATGACCTAAATTTAACAAATGTATGTATCAATGTATATTTGGACAGCTCTGTAGCTTTCTACACCCTGCGCAAGGGTGCAGGCATGGTCTTCCGGACAAAACCGGAATTGTTTTGTATGTTCTTTAATGTAATAAAGGAAAATCAGTCACAATTAGTGACCTGGTCCTGGGTGCCTACGACCGAAAATCCGGCCGACGAGCCCTCTCGGGCCGTGCTCGCTCGTTAATGTACACGCCGGCCATATTGGTCGGTCGCGTATATTAGCGGGCGGGTACGGGCGGGTGGGCAGTCGCGAAGCCATTTCGGTCGGGGTAGCCCAGGGCCAGCAGCAGAAAAAGACTAAATCCCTCCCGAACGCCGACGGCATTGGATGCACCGAAATCAAATGAGTACATTCGATTTAATACCTAGACGTTACCCTCACCCCTCATGTTTCTCCTGGGTGAAACACATACGGTTAATATTTGGAGAAGCTTGTAAATAATTAGGATTTATTACAAGAATGCTGGGTGCTGGAAAAGTTTTAGAGAAATGTTATCTTTCGCTATTTGGGTCTCATTTAGGATATTCTCCTAGGATATGTGATCCTCATGAAGTTGGATTTATTGCCGAATTGGATCGTGTGAGGCGTGAAGGAGCTAGATTTGTAAAACGTTGCTATGCTAAACTGAGTATGGTACCCAAAATTTTAGAGGATCTAACCTTGGAATCACTCGCAAAGCGAAGGTTGAATCGCAGATTGGGTCTCTTGCATGAATTGGAAGGACTTCCCTTTAGTAATGATGTTGAAAGTGTGTTATTACCCCGATCGCACTACGGTAGGCGAGATCATGCCAATTAAATTAGAGAGATGAAATGTAGAACAAACAGAGTATAAATGTAACTATCTGTAAAAGGACGGAGGAACTCACACTCGTCCTTTGGCTATTTATGGAGAAAGAGGCACCTCCAATCCCTAAATTCATTAGCTGATCAAGGCAAGGGACGTTAGCTTTTCATGCAATCCTACGTTATACAAAGGGCTAGAAAGCTGGAAACTCCATCGTGTATGAAATGGAATTTGCAGACCAATGACATAGGTCTTTAATTATCAAGTACAATTTATCAGGTCTTATGAATTTTTATACCAGTAAATGTAAATGATCATGTAAAATTGCAGTTGAATGTTTGAAGTGATTTGAAGCCCAAAAAGCATAATCTCTGTAAATTACGTTAATGAAGATTTGCAATAGGATTAAAGTGACCCTAAAATATTTCAAATAAAGAACGCATAGGTCGTATCAATGACTGGTGGCCATATTTATCACGGGATCTTCTTACGTCATCTTCAAAATCCGTACATTTGAAACCCATTATAATATCTAGCAACTAAGCTCCAAAATTTCCATCACGAACGCCGCCTGTTTTATATCTCCTCCTATTTTCGCGTTATAGAGTTCTCCGCTTTACGGAATTTAATCATAGTCGTTATTTTTTATTCTTGAAATGTATTGTGTATTACATAAATCTAAATAATTTTACGTCAAGCCAGGCGTTATGAGGCGCGTTAAAAATATCATGGCAATAATAATCCTTAATCCGAATGCTTACATAAGGAGATAAAACAGCACATACTTTGTTTTTCAAACTCCATTTTGTGCGTTGGAAGCATGAGGTGAATATTCTGTAATTTGGTATTATTGGATTTAAAATTTGCGAATAATAAATTCCAGCATCGTGCGTACGTTTAAAATTAAATGGAAATTCACCGAGAGGATTTAATATTTTCAAATAAGGCTTGATTAACGGTCGTAATTATTTTTGAGACTCGTAAATAAACTCAAAAATAGTCGGTTACATTTGGTGAAAGATATTCGGGAGATGAATGCAAAGGAAATATAATAAATACTAAGTCGTAGCATAAAAAGTTTAAATGATAATTAGTGGGGAGGTTACAGGAATATTACAGATTACTTGCGTGCAATGGCAGGCTGACATTATGTTCAAGTTCAAATAATTCTAACAGAATTGCTAGGAAGTATAAAAGGAAAACGATATCAACTAAGGATAAGACAAAAATGTATTAGTTGAACTGAAATATTTTCAGGCTATGCAAATATAATACGAAGAATATAAGACCAGGGCGGATAAAAAGCGACGCACATGAAGGAAGTTTGGCCCAAAAATGGAGCGCAAAGCCGTAGAAAAGACACAAAGATATCCCTGCAGAATTGCCGATGAGAATAGGAAATAATGGTGAGAGTTTGAAAGCTCATTTATGCAATTTACGCAAAAGTAGCTGGGGCATAAGATTATCTATTTCTGACTCCCGCAAACTACCGCTACGGCGGGTGATACAACACCAGGCAACCATGATATAAAATGCAGTATTTCTTAATTTATAGCTGCAGTACATGCATATAAAATATTTCAAATAATGTACATCATTATGGATATAGGTATACGTACTAAAATATCTAAATGAGAGATACTTCTCTACACACACGAGATGAGCTGTTAGAAACAACTATGAAATAACTAAGGTGAATTAATGATAACATACCTGGATACTTGGTAAAAGAAAAATACCAATGCCTATCTTTCCTTGACAAAGGAATCCCGATCCCTATTCGTTTCTGGGAAAAATGACATCTTAAATCTATATGTCTTACACTTATTCCCTCTAATTTTAACGACATGATCTCGCCTACGAAGTTATATATTTTTATTATTATTGCTAAAGAGACAGCCTTCCAATTTATGCAAGAGATTAAATCTGTAATTTAACCTTCGCTCCATTAAGTGATTCCCAGTCTTGCTCCTCTAATAGTTTGTATACGCTACTCAGTTTATCATAACAATGTTTTACAAATATAACTCCTCTACGCTGCCTGCGATCTAATTCGGTAATCAAGCCAAATTCATGAAGATCCCATATACTCGTAGTGTATTCCAAATGGGACCTAACTAGCGAAAGTGACATTTCTCTTTGACCTTTTCATCGAATTTACCAAGTACTTTAGAAATAAATCCAAATTATTTTGATAGCTTGTCCACATATTACCCGTATAAGTATGTTTCACCCAGGAGAGGTCGTGAGCAAGGTTAACTCTGTAGTATTTTTTGCCAATAATAATTCTTATTCGAAAAAAGAGTGTATACAGGGAGGACCACAGCTTATGGTTAGTTACTCTCAACGCCAATTAACGTCTTCTGTTGAAAGATTTAATTATTATTAATTTAATTTAAAATTATCAATGGCAGTTTTTCATTTCACGCACCAAGACGCGGGAGATGGATGTGTAGGATGGGCAAGATATGTGGTCAAAAGGAGGTGGATAGTTCTACACCTGCATCTACACTATACTCCACAAGCCGCCGCAAGGGCGTGTGGCGGGGGGTGTTAGGTCACCACCTGTGAAAGAGAGGAAAACCAAATGCAAAATCAACACTAATTCAGGTTAAGCCATTATATCCTGTAGTTAAGCCATTTAGATCTCCGATTGTTCAAGCTTTAGTTATACTTAGAACAAAATCACTCATTGCTTAGAACATCGTTTCATAAATATAAGGCTATGTATAATTATACGATAATGAAGGATTTCTGTTAAGGACATGGCTAATTTAAATATTTAGGCAGTAAAGCACTAATTAGAGAAGTTCCACTCATTTGCGCATTCTTTCAAATGAATTTGGCAAATTGATAAAAAGAAATCAGGAAAATAATTGCGCAGGTCGGAGAAGTATTTTCGGGGGAAAAAAGGACCAATGACACGAGCGCCAAATGATTTAAAACAACAAGTGAAGGCCCTATATTAAAGCGCAGCGCGCGTAGGCATAATAAAACCTTATATTTCAGGGAAGAGAATGAGAGAAGATTAAAAGGCCTTGGTATATAGAGCTAAAGAACGAATTGCATTCATAAAATAGAAACTAGGCACAGACCAAAGCAAACGGATAAATGTATGTATATAGAATGATGAGAGAGTTAACGTTTTTGAGAAATTTGATGAAGACATAAGGGATGGATGGATAATGCATGTATGCCACATGAGGAGGATTGTCACAGTAAGGATGATAGAAGTAAGGTAAGCGCGGACAAGGGGGATGCGAATAAGAAGTAAAGATGACTATGATAAAAATGAGACGAATATATGAGAACCTGGAGAATTAAATATAGGTATTTATACCTGTATATTGTGCGATTTTTCAATGACAAATATTTGAAGCGATAGTTATTTATAGGTCTGACCTATATCTATATAATTGGTATAGAATCTACTATAATGAAAAATTAAAGCTAATACTTGATATTTCATAGTTAGAATGAAAAAAGTCACCAATTTTATGGATCATTCATGAGGCTCCATCATGAATTTTGCTGGCATTGGTCAATACGGACAACAGAGCAAACTGCGAGGAATTTTAAAGGGGAGTGTGGGTCATAACTGGGTCAAGCAGCGGTGTAGAACAACTTTTTTTTGTTTTTTCGAACATCCATCATCAATGAGATTATAACTTTCAGCAGTTACCTAATCTTCCAGTGGATATGGTCTCTGTCGTTTTTTCGAGAGTGAGCCATTTGTGACCTACCTGGACCATTAAACTTCATGCTCACTATAATTCGAAAAACTATGACAGTTCCCAGCAAACAGCGCATCTGAGAACCGTATTATATGCCTTGTAGTATGTAGCCAGAAAACCTTATCAAGTACCGCTTTTGGTAAATAATGCCAATCCGGTCTTTCCTAGTGGACATATATTTCAGAAATACGAAAACGTTTTGAACCCTATTAATTATAGTGCTGGTATATTTTTCAAGTATTTTGGAAAGCCAATGGTATTTACTATCAGGTGAAATACCATAACTTAAAGTAATTAAGTTATCAATAGCAAAATTTTTAAATTTGGACAGTAAAATTTTACAATAATATCTGTTCATAAAGAAGACCAACGTAAAATGAAAACACTTTTTTGATTTTGAAAAGTTGAAATTAATGTTTGAAATGAGGTGTCCACATATTTTCAGCCAGAAATTCCTCGTTAAAATACGCTCCACTCAAGAATACGAGGGCTGTCCGAGAAGTCACCTCCGTTTCCGTGTCGTGTGAGCAGTAGGCGAACGGTCGCTGTATTGACCTACATAGTCGATCAGTACGCCTGAGTGTTTGGGCAGTCACGCCGCTTGTCGTTTGTTTACTTTAGCGATTCAAAATGAACAATGCAATTGAAACTCCCACCAAATGGGAAGTTCGTTAAGTGATAAGTTTTTTACCGATAAAAAAATTCAAAGGTGCTGATATTCATTTTTGGGATAACTATGCTCAGTACGGAGGAAATGTGATGAGTGACCAGAGTTGTGCGTCCGTGTTCTCGTTCGTTAAATGGTCAACATAAATGTCCACGATGACAGACAGAAGTGAACAATGGTGCGCCCGAAAATTGAAAACATTAATTTCGTGAAAATCGGCGTTTTATGATATCTGCAATCTTTAGAAAGTTTTCCACAGATTTCTATGGCCCTGCTGCATAGAAAAACGACTGAAAATCTAGGTCAATACAAGTGTTTCGCTCGTCTCGACGAGGAACTTCAAGATGGCGTCTGATCGCTTGCCTGCGATCTCAGGCGACACTAATTTATGCTGAAGGAATGCGTTAACTAGTTCAGAGATATGACAAATGTTTGAATTTGTTTGTCGAATATGCATAAAATAGAAGAAATATGTATTTTTCAGGTGAAAATAATACATTTTCTGTGTCTATTCCAGCGTATTTTTTATAGCATAACGGTGGTTACTTTCTGGACAGCACTCTTACAACAAACCTTTATTCACCACCATGTAAATTGAGAAGATCAAAAAAGACTAATTGACCATAGACGCTTTCTCCAACAGCTGTTTATCTATAGTTGTGCAATACCTTGAAATCCACCACTAGGGTTTTTGGCAGTAGGCGATGACACAATAGATCTGTATCATAAAAATAACCTGTTACTAAAATATTAGTGACCGTAGGAGAGAACTTAAATAGTGCGAGCAATGGCTTTTAGTGTGAGTATGATCTTCACCTCCACCGTAATGACATTCATGGGTCTGGACGTGAAAATCTGTAGGTGGGGGCTGTTAGCTAGAGTATTTGCTTTTCTTTTTAGTAGAGATGAAACTTCCTTAAATTCCTCTCGACCTTCGCATGCGTGCGATATATTCGTTGATAACTTATCATGGGAATTTCAGCCTACATTTTCAACAAACCTGTCACACGTGTACGATAAGTTAAGGGAAATATCAAACTCCCATTTGTATTTCGACCTCGGAATCGCAGGAATTGGAAATTCTCAGGAGATCCGAATATTTTCTTAACCCTCACACCGAATGCACCCTGCGGAGAACAAAAATCGAGCTGTAGAAATCGATGGTCAGATCGGGGATTAATGTCCTTTGTCAGAGCCATAGGCTAGTAATGTATGTTTGAAGTTGCTGCATAGCTACAGAATAAAATGTTCAAGTTGTAAAATATTCAAAATATTTCCAAACATTACGCTCTCGGCATGAATTCAGTGATCATTCCCAAGATCATATGCCGTATGATGGAGGAAGTGAGCATTGGACAACCAGGTTCCTTTTAATGTTTGTTTAACATGAAAAGTGGTAATCCCAGTGGTACTGCTATTACTTTCCTGCAGAAGTAACAAATGTGCCAAAAAAAACAAATTTTTACATCAAGTGTAAATTATATTATTATTATCTCTATTCATAATTATAATAGCATGCATAATATATCTTTATTGCATAGTCTGTACAATTAAATGATGGCCTTAATGAGATGAAGATAGTGTTTGATTGATGAATGAATTCATTTCCATCATAATAAATCGAATGAATTCATCAACTTTCATTCCATTTATAAAATAACCAATCAGACTAAAACAACCAAAATTTACTTCCTACAGCAAAACTGAAAACAGAGAAAAATTATAATTTTGACAAGAAATTCATTCACAGCGGGCTAACAATAGACTTATTCGCTATCCTATACGAGGGTGGTCCCATAAATACCCGGCCTGACCTTAATATGGCGGCAGTTGTTTAAAAAATATCACTGTATTAGAAAGTATGCGATCTATAAAGCAAATGTTTCAATTTTGAAGACGCCACGTTGTTTAGTATTTGTTTGGAAGCCATCAATGGTGAACGTGAATTTGTGAAAATGGAGAAAATTGGTCATCGTTATGTGACACAATACTTTTATTTGAATGGCCTCAGCTCAACCAATATAAAAGACAAACTGGATTCCACTCTGAGTGAGTCTGCTCCTTTGTTTACAACAGTAAAATATTGGGTAGGTAGAGTTTAAACGAGGCCGTACGAGCTGTCAAGACGAGCATCGCATTGGTCGACCAAATGAGGTGACGACTCCAGAAACGGTGAAGGAAATCCACAAAGTGATACTGGATGATTGTCGACTGAAAGTGTGCCAGCCAGCAGCAGACATATTAGGCATTTCAAAAAGTACGGTACATCGCATTATAACTGAAAATTTGTTCATGAGAATGCTGTGTGCAAGATGGATGCCGCGTTTGCTCATACTCGAGCAAAACCAGTGTCGTGAAGATGTTTCTATTGAGTGTTTAGCAAAGTTTCACCATGTATAAGACTCACTTTTATATATAATTTGTGTATACACTTGCACTGCATGGAAAATTTTAAGTAAGCGTTAATCACAGCTAAGCCAAATTTTTCATACTTTTTTATATATTCCAAATTTGTGTTTCTCTGAATTTTTAAATTTTTTTTCCAATCATTGCTTTATCTCAATTATTATGTTATTGTCATATTCATTAACTTCAATCCTCTAAATGAACATATTCTATTGTTTCAGGCTTCACTTCGTGGAAGTAATTAATATCCATTACTAAAAAAGAAAGAAATACTCGTACTTTTCCACAGATTTATCTGTGGAAAATCTGTGGAAAAGTACGAGTCTTTCTTTCTTTTTTAGTAATGGACTCTAAATGAACGTTTTCGGGATACATTAGCAAATTTTTTTGGCAAAAAAATGGCCATAATATTTATCACATAACGACGCACAGGGTGCCTGACACATATGTCATTTTTCCGAAATTTTTAGGAAACATTTGGGAATAAAGTTTCCGGCTAACGCGCTTAAGGTATGGCCGTATCCTGTTACGCGCCCCATAAACAAGCGCCTCATGCGATTTGATCTTAAGGAAGCAGGCAGAGGAATGGCCTGAGGTGCAGCTGATAAGGTGAATAGATGCCCCACGGCCAATGTTAGGAAACATCGCGATATTTACTGGGCCTCTCTTGAAAGTATGGGGCAAACCCTCGGGTATTTGCCGTGAAATCCTAAAATTGTTTTCTATCATAAAAATTATAGACGTTTTTTATCACCGAAAGCTACTATTTCTGCAAAATTTAGTGCTCTGGTAGCTTAAGGCCTGAAAAGCCATTCCTGTCTCTGGTTGCGGAAGATTTAAGTGGATAAAGAACATTCTACTTCAAATAGGCCATTTGTACGTAAATAATTTCACAATCATGTTATGTTTTATCCAATTTCATATCGGAAGGAAGCATTAAAATATATCTTACTTCCATTTCGAATAGCAATTAATTACGCGTCTGGAAATCGTACTCCTTCAATAAATACACGTTCTAAGTGGGAGATATTATTATTTTAATTCCAAGCTATATATCATGGGTGATATATTTTATTAACAGTTGTTCCATTCATTAATAAGGTGGCACAGATATAAAAATATTTTGGTTTAAAGTAAAATTATTTATTGGGACAATAAAAACGCTTCTATGAAAGCATATCAGGTATTTCTAATCTGTGTGTAAGGCGTTTTAGCTATTCTTATAATGTGAAATGCACACCCAGTGCACTGTGCACATTTCAAATGGCTCAAAACTTTGCTGATATTGAAATCATTGGCTGTTAAATATTACTTTATATCCTCATCATTGTCTTTAATTATTTATTGTCTTTAATTAATTAACACTAATTCCACGATAATATTTTTCTTCTAGAAAAATGTAATATTATCTTATGTCAGATGAAATGCATCGGTATTTTAGCGCTTATTTTGTAAAACGCACGATGAAAATCAATCTACATATATAAGCATCTTGTAAATGGACTCAGTTGTAGGCACCGTGACGTGGTGGAATTGAACGATTCCGATTGAAAATCATTCAATAATTTTTCACTTTTACTCATTAGCATACGTAGCCGTTTTCGACGTTTTCACGTAGTTATCAGAAGTTCAAAGTGAGCATTCGTTGGCGTTTGAATTACGATAATATACCCTTGAGGTGAGAGGAGGGGAGACAGTTGGGATGTAGCAAAAGGGAGGGTCGGGGTCATCCTACGTCCGCTTCACATGGGTAAAACAAAGGTCAATTTTCATGGACAATTTGGGGGAGTGGGATGGATTGAGGTCAAAGGGAGGGGGGAAAGAAGCATTAAAGAGTGGTGATTGGATTGACCGAATAATATCATTAAACACCTTGTTTTTTTATTCTTGCGTAGTGCAAGACTGTTTGTATGAAATCCCAGGCAGTTCTAAAATTTCAGATTTTTAACTTCGTCACAAATAGTACTGTGATAAAATCAGGTACTAGAAGCTAATTTTTAGCCAAAAAAAGGAATCATTTTCATATTTTGGAAAACATTTAAAATAGTTCGAGGTCAGTATTTGAATCACTCCTGCTAGAAAAATTACCAAGCGTCATAAATCTGTATCTATTATCACTAAAATACTTTGGTGCCCATTTACTCGATTATTAATTTTCCCCTGGAATCTTCTTGTCAAAGCACTTCTATATTAGCACCATCACTCTTATTCTGCGAATAGAATTACTAAATGAAACTCTGAACGATCCGACAAGGCCGTGGTAACTTTGTATCTATCGTCTAATTGAGCGTCAGGATTAAGGAAGTCGATCGAGGAACGTGAAAACTTTCTCATCCCACCTCTTGGAAATCTATGTTAGGGATCACGTTTAACTTAAGTTGGTATTTCTCATAAACTTGGCTCCGAATTGTATTTCAGAATTTCATAGGTATTAACCCGGGTTCCTTCGATATTGGCAAAGTTTAGCTTCCTCCGAAACTGTAGTGATGCCTTCCTCGCTGCGCTGGTCGATTTCGCAATCGTGCGAGCTCTCACTGTGCACTGATCAAAGTTACGACGAACGAAATATTTGGGATATAGGTTGCTAAGGAAAAAATAAACTTCCAAAAGAACAAGATCTTTAGGTGTATGCTATTACTAAACTCTTGTCTCTCTCGAGATCACAGGGCGTTTCGTAGTAATATTTAGATTCCAACTCACGGATTCCCTTGTGTGTTTCGCTTGGAAAATAACGAGATATCGCGGTAAACGGGATTATTGCTAGTCTCGTCCTTTGCACTTTAGATGTAAATATTCTACTCCGCTTTTAAAAGGAATATCTACTTTTCCATATAAATTTGTCCTTTCAAAATAGCAAGAACGTTTTTGACCGGAGAGCCAAGGTAGTGGAGGCCGAAAATCCATTCAACCAGGTCCTAGGTTGGAAATATTTCTGAAATACGAACAAGGATGCGTAAAATTATGAGAGAAAAAAACCTTTTACCAGAGCAAAATGAGGAATGCCTCTAACAAACGGTATTTTACTTTAGCCCAGAGCCATTCTGTTATTGAAGTCGGCCAATAAGAGCATTTGAATGTCACTGGAATCATTGGAACGTATGGTGCGTTTGACTGATGTACATACATACCCCACAATCCATCAAAAGGATATCTGACAATGGGTTAAAGCACTAGGTAAGATGGGTCTAGGGATGAGTGAGAGGAAGGGAAAAGGGAAAAAACAGTCACAGAAAAACCAAACCAAAAAACGGAAAAATTACGAGCATATAGTATGATATACATGCCGGCGGAAAACTTAGTTCAAATTAAGCGTTAATTTCACCCAGTAAAATACTTCTTTGGTAAACGAAAAAGGAGGGATTCCTGGATCATCGACAGCGAGAAAAACACCCCGTGTTCCACCAGAAAGGTGTGTGGCAGGGGGATTAGATTGGAAGGGGAAAGGGATCATCACGCAAAAAGGTAAAAGTACCGGTGAGTGAGGTAAGTTTCAGGGATATATAGGTGAAAGTTCGTGCCACTTGGCTGCAAAAGGGAACGGGAAAGGGCGGGGAAATCGGGCGTGGGGTGAGTAGAAAGAAGGGCAATTTAGAGAGATGGGGGGAGAGGTGAGAACCTCACCTACTGAGTCACGTGCCCCCGTTCCCTCCTCACATATCCTCTCAGCAATATCCTCTTTCAGCCGATCAGTCTCTCTAACACGTGCGAGGGTCAGCTCCCATGGTCCAGGTAGCAGACAGATGAATAAAGATGAAACAGTGCCGTGTAAATAAAATTTTGAGGCTGAAAATAAAGGAAATCACTTACTCACACCGTTGCAAAATATCAAATGAAGCCTTGAAAACCACATTTAAAAGAAGACAAAAGATCATGTAGATAGATCATGAGTGAGATTATGATCTCAGTTGTATGTTCGATAAACAAAACACAAAGAAATCAATTTTAAAATTAGTTTGAAAGAAAAGGTGGACATCGCTAGATTCTAAGCCAAACGGGGTGTGTAATTTACACACCAAGGTAAGGAGAGAGACAGAATTTCATTCTTGTGGTTTCCAATAAATATCTAGTATAGTGGAGAAAGTACACGACTGGGGTGAAGGCGTTGTTCACTAAGGTGTTTCCAGAATAGAACCTTGACCCTTCAATCATTATCTCACTGATCTGCCCACAGAACTATCAAATCCCTCAAAATTACCATCTCTCAATAAAAGATGGCATCATTTTATTTTACACAACATTGAATGGTTTTTGATTTTATTTTTTCTCTTGCGCGTGCGTGCAAAAGGTGCGTGGGAAAAAGTATTCCTTGTATAGGCTTGAGAGTCAGGGTATTTCACTGAAACCTTCTGTGGTAGAAACTATCACAATCAACTTGCAAACAACTTGGTGTGACACAAACTTAGTGTTATTTTTTTCACACGGACCAATAAAAGTTGATCATTAGCCTGTGGCAATTTTGGATAAAGATTCGTCGCACTCATTGGTGCGTGATTTGAAATGGCTATCCTCGATGACCGATCATTGGTTGCAGTGGAATTAAATTGATGGAGTGGATGAGAGAGATAATCCTCATAAGGTGAAAGACGGGTTCGTCGGAGAAATCATAGAAGAACATGGAAAAGGCTCTGATTCGACAGTGATGCTATGGATTGGGTGCTAAGCCCATATTAAGTCATGAAATAATGAACACAATTAATGCTTACGCTCTGATGGCTTGGGTGGAACGAATGATGGGCATCTTTTTATTTACCATCAGCTTCAACCTTTTATAAAGAAGGATTTTATTTTACCTCCTTTGTTTGTTTACATTCTGTTTATTTTTTCCTATAAATTCCTTTCAAATATTTCATTTCAGCTCCTTGCATAACTTCCATTTTAATGGCCTTTATTGCATTTTCGTTTTTTCTGTCAATCAGTCGTGCGGACCAGATTATCGATTCCATATACTACGAGGTCTGTCCAATAAATACGCGAACTGGTGCAATCTGGCGGCGTTAGTTTCCGTTGTCCTTATTTTTACTGTTGGTCGAAAATGGAAATGGACGAAATCACGGAGCAACGAATCCAAATCAAGTTTTTTGATGAAATGCGGTAAAAATTATCAAGAAATTACTGCTGTTTACGGTGATAATGCTCCGAAGAAAATATCCGTTTTCAAGTGGACTTAACCAAACCAAAAAATCAAGAAAAATCCGATCGAAAATCAAAGTCATGCTCTTTATTTTCTTTGATGTCGGAAGAGTTATTCATCATTAATTTATTGCTGAAAAACTAGCAGTAAATACAGAGTTCTACCTTAGAGTTCTCGAGCGTTTGAGAGATCGCGTGCGTCGTGTGCAATCAAATTTGACTCGAGGCGATGGGTGTATGCTTCTCCATGACAATGCACCTGCACATTCAGCATTGATTGTTCGCCAGTTTCTGGCAAAAAATTCAATCACCATTCTTGATCATCCTCCTTATTCGCCAGATCTCGCCACATGAGGAAATCGATGTAGACCAAATTTTACAAAATAAAGTTTCTATTGCTTCAGTTCGCGTATTTATTGGACAGACCTCGTATCTCCGACCAGAGGTGAATCCAAGGGAACCATTCCACACCCCCCCCCTCACATTAAGGAATAGGTCTGGTGTTAAATTTTCTCATGCTTTAGTCGTCCTCCCTTCAATATTTCCATAGTATTCAACATTTCTCCAGCTCTAAACTGCGTGCTTCCACGCACATATCTAATGCTCGAGGCATCTTTCCAAGGTTTACCTTTAGTTTTGCAACTCAGTCACGGCCTATATTTTACGTATTTTGACATTCACCCTAGTTTCATAATTAGGTTTATTATTTCTCATCAATATATGTTTTATTTTTACTTCAATTCCTTCAATTACTCCTGCTCACAATGCCATACTCTTCTGTTTCTCTCTCTAACTCTCTCTTTCGCACGCTTTCCTATCATTGGTAGTCGCTTCTAAGCTGTCAAAGAAAAATTCGATGCCTTCTTATCCATTGACTTGCATATGATGATGTAAAGAAACGATTAAACGTGCACGTAATAACGTGGACGTGCACGTAATAACGTGGACGTGCTCGCATAATCCGTTATTTCACAAAAATAGGGAATTTGTCTACATCTACATAATATCCCACAAGGGCGTGTGGCGGGAAGTATTAGACCACCACCCGTAAAAAGGAACACAACCAAATGCAAGTCAACACATACATGTAAAGCTATACCCACTGTGGCGTATACATTCGTACAAGAATCCTTTCATTCTACACGTATGCAATTGCATATACTATCATCTATCAAAAAATAGCACCTTAGGATGCGGTATGAAATTAATTCAATAACATGCAAGCCAGAATTTGAAAAGTAGGAAGGCGAAAGACCACTACCACATGGACATGCAACATGCAACGGTCTCCTCCATCCAAAGGGAATGTTTCCCAACGCTGCAGGTAGCGGGAGGGCATTACATTTTTCCCGTGTGACATGGCTGTATGTATTGTGTCCTATATTCGCGTCTTGGATACACGTTAGATCAATATGAAAGCAGCAGGGGTGCGGTGGAGGAACTGCCTTTGTTGCGTCATCGCTTAGCAACCGATAAAGCCGTTTATTCCGGTATATGAGATTGCGATCTCGGGTCGCGCGGTCCAGGTCCTCGATTCCACATATTTTCGACCAGGGGCGGATCCAAGGGAACCATTCCGCCTCCCTCCTTCCCACCCTGATGAATATTTTTGGCTTTAAGACAAATTAAAATTGATATCTCTTGTATGCCACTACTTTTTTAAATTTTGCTGTCCCCGAGCATTAATTATGTAATGAACGGTGCGTTGAGATTACTGATTCAGTGCGATTAATTTAAAATTTAATATTATTTTTAAATTTATTTGAAGGTAAAAATTCCAACCCCCCCCCCCTGCAAAGTTTTACTCGAATCCCTTCTGCCTTCGATCCGTAGGTCTCGATGCTTGAGTATTCTTTATTTTCGCTAAGGTTTTAAGGTATGTTACAAAGCAAAAACAACTTTAAAACACATCTTTGTGAAATCTAACTACATGGTGCCCTGCAAGCCACCACTGGGGTGTGTGGTAGGAGGTGGTGAATATTTTATTTATTTTATTTATTTATTTATTCAGTATAAGTCCGAAAACAGCACATTTTGGCCTTTACATCGAACTATTAACAACGATAACAATGGTCACATTTACAAACACCCAAGCCCTAGATGGAGCGAAACTCACCCAGACGGGAATCGAACCCGCGACCCTTGGAATGGCAGACGAGGACGTTACCCCGCCGCCACCGGGGCCGGCGACTATACACCAGACTAATTTTGATACGAAGTACCTTTCTTAAATTTGACGCAAACTACTCGTTTAGAATAAGTTGCGTCCAATCTTGAAACGGGGAAGAAAAATTTGAAACTCAAGCGCGAAAACATTCTCACAGTTTTAACTTAATTTTACAAACATTCCAACAAGCTTTTCGAAGCTTGTACGAGGTACAAGCTTCGAAAAGTTTTGACAACAGGACAGAAGAAAAAAATTGTAATTTTAAAAACTGCGATGACAATTGGAGTGACTTTACTAGGCATCTTTTCACATGTGATCATCAGAATGATGTTAGGGCAAATTTTCTGTATTTTTCCGATTCCCGATGTAATCTTAATGCTTTTGAACAGCTAGAGAATTCAATGAGGAATGGGAGTCCTTTGCCAAAACGATGAAGTTTAAGTTACATCAGGAAAGGTGAAAAACACTCAATAGCCAACACATAGAATAGAGCAAAGCACCAGATCTTACTTCACATAGAATATGTATTTTTTATTATTCGACCGATACTCGCAAACACTGCTCAAGTTTGGAATGGTCTATTTATGAAAAATAAACAAAACTTTTGTTTGACAAACATTCCCATTAAGCATTACCAAAAGAACGAAACAGCATAAAGTATGGAATAATTGAATAAATTCAAAGTTTTCAGTTTTGAATCAGGTCTGAAGAGAAAATCTCACAACCCTATGCTAAAAGTCACCAAGGGGATGAAAGCGAAAAAGGTCTATGATCCGAAAGCCCTTCATCAAGCTAGAAATTAGATACATAAAATATCACATTTAATAATTATAAGACACATTAAATACTTTCACAAAAAAATGTAGAAAAACATCATTTCATGTTGGGAATACGAAAAAGATGTCCTTAACAGGCGACAGAGAATTTATACGGTTAGAAAAAGACGGGCAAGAAAAGCAATATAATAGACCTATAGAGAGAAATTAAAGAGGAAAGGAATTTAATGAGATAAGAGATGGAGAAGAGGAAAAATAAATTTTATGGACATATTCTCAGACATAACAACTTCCTGAAAAATATTTTACAAGAGAAAATAAAAGGGAAAAAAGGAATAGGAAGGCCAAGAAAGAAATATATAGATGATACAAAAAGCACTATGAGAGTAAAAACATTCATTCATCTCTTACTGGCCGCCCCACTGGGGTCAGACGCCATTGCAGCCGCCTCACTGAGGAACAGATGCTGCGCGGACTACCTTTCGTCTGGCTCCTAACCTTCGACCTATCTGGCATGGGTGACCCTACCAGGAGCAATAATTATTACTCCCGCCAGCACAGCTCTAGGGGTCATCGGAATGCACAAGCCCTCCCACCACGTTAAGGTTGTAGTCCGATGAGGGATATATATATATATATATATTTATTTATATTTTTTTATAGGTAAAATAATTTAAATAGTGTAGATCGTGAGGGCAACAGTTACTTGCTCAAGAGGCATCTAAGTAAGACATACTTTTCTATGCACAAGATAGGAGCCCTTACTAACAAGAATTAATTTAAAAATTGCAAAAATACTCAATCAAAAAAAGGGAAAATGCAGATGGAAAATCTCTACGCAACGTATATTTTGGGGAAACAAAATGTCGATTATATTTTAATTGGAAATTGTGCGACTTAACGACATCATTTCAGGTGACTAGTTCAAGATTTCATGAGAAATTGGAGATTTAAATTTCCTTAATTTGAACGGACGTTTTCTTTTTAAACGTCTTTTGACAAAGTGCTTTGGGGATATATGATTAGAATTATTAGAATGGAAGCTGAAAATCTGCGGCAAAAAGTGAAAATCTTTAATGAAGATTGCAGGATTAGAGAAAAACAATGCAATCTTTCTCTTGATGCGAAGGCAGGACAACGTGGGACGGAAGAAGTTAATATTCGAACCGCAGGGCGCATGGCATCCTACGTACAATTCGCAGACATGGATGTGTGGGAAATCAAGGCCGTGGAGGAAATGGAGGTAGTCGGAGGAAGAGAGGAGGAAAAGCCGGCTCGACATTAGTACTCTTAATGATAGGCGGTAAGGGGTCAATAAAATGTATCGCCCCATCCGGCAGACGGCGAACTCCACCGGACTGGAATAGCTATGAAAAATCCTGACACCGTCGGGATTTGAACCAATGCCACTAAAATGAGAAGTCTGTACATTAGCCACTGCTCCAACTTAATGCCCAAAGCGTCAAAAGCAATGCCAAATTCCCTCTTATGACATAAAATAGAGGGAATTTTCACTGAGTCTAGTAGTTTGTTTATATTCCACAGTGGAAATAACGTTTAGGCCCATGTTACTATTCAGTTGCGTCGTATACAGCCAGTTTTTCTCCAGCATTTTTAAAAAGTTTATTAGAAAACGTTACATAGGGCTATTGCGCTGTAACTACTACAATTCTAAAACCACGCCTTTCATGGGGAGCACATATCTGGACAATATACTGATCCGCTTTGAAGGGACTCGGCTTCATCAAACGGGTGGTGGGGAAATGTAATGAAAAAGTTAAAGAGAGGTGTTATTTTCCTCGAGTTAGACCTCATTTGGAATATGCCGCGAGTATTTGGGACTCTTGCGAGAAAATTTAATAAAAAGAATAGGATAAAGTCCAGAGAAAATCCACCAGATTCGTTAAAAATTGTTATAATAAGAACTCAAGTGTGACAGGTCTCTTAAGGGATATAGACTGGGAACCACTTGAAGTGCGGAAAGAACAAGCGAGGCTTAGAATTTTAGAAAGGTTCAGAACAAACGAGTTTAACTATGACACTGAAGGAATAATAATGGCACCCTCACTACTAAAGTAGATCAGACTACAAAGAAAAAATAAGGGAGATAGATTCAAGTACAGATAGATATAAATACTCATTCTTTCTCCAATCAATCAGTAATCACAATCGTAATAAATCGAATTCATTTTAGATATATTAAAAATATTGAATTTACAAATCGGAACAAAATTTAACATTGCGAAGATATCAGGTATATTTGTAGGTGCATGTGTATGTTAGTTGGTAGTCTGTGTGTTTGTGTGTGTGTGGGTTGCAAGGGTTTTTGCATGAATCTATGCCATGTTTTGTTTTGGGATAGTATACATTTGTGTATTTTGCATGCGGTTTTTTCTTAATTAGGGGTGGTGCACTAACACCCCCCGCCACACACCCTTGCGGCGGTTTGCGGGGTATTAAGTAAATGTTGATGAACTACATAAAATTCGCGATCCTCAGTGTAACTTTATTGTCAATCAGTTGCTTCCCTTTGGACTGCTTAGTAATCATTCCAACTATCGCTGAGTGGAGATTACGAAGGGCATCCGCTGCACGAGGGGACAAAGATTGTGAAAATAATCGGTTACGCAGGCCAAGATAAGTTTATCTCTTTCGTGTTTTACGTCGCTCTGAAATGAGTTGATACAGAGTTGATAAAATATTGAATCTCTGGCAAAGTTCAAAACAGCTAGACATATATGGAGCGTAATGGCAGATGGAATCATTATTGAAATACAACATATCCGGAATCTCTGTGTATTTATTGCACAAATCATTATGACATAACATTTCGACATGCATTGAGCTCAAGATTGCAAAGTACACTATGACAATTCCAGTAACTAAGAAGTTTTAAAAGAAACATATAGGTTTAGAAGTAATTAAGATCGTGCGTCACTAAATGAAACAAAAGGAATGACAAGCGTTTTTTACGAACGAACGAACGAAACGATATTTCGTATTTCGTACGAAACGTACGTTACGAAAATAGTTCGTATTTTTACGAAAATACGAACTTTTTTTAATAGGAGGTGATCATAGCATAGGATCGGCCAAAGGGTGCTTCGTGTTCCAAAGTCAATCTGGGGTGGAAAGGAATGGCGAAACATTCTCTCATCGTCGCGAGCCTCATGGACTACTCCTTCCTTAGAGAAATGATCCGATTTGTTCAAACCGAAGACGGTGAGAATCGACAAAGGAGCAGCACGCATATCTGACAGTTTCTTGCACGTATTTTACGACTTCAGCAGATCGCACTGCAGGTGATGTGAAGTAAAAGTTTTTGTTGAAGACCGGGACACTTTTCCATAAATTACCATTCGATAAATATTAAACAGTCATTTCGTGAAATTAAGGTCCTTCGTTTTAGTTCTGGCATGAAAAGGAATGAGGAATTCTACATCAGAAGTGGGAAAAGAAAACAAAGCTTCCTCAATGTTTGATTTGATCTATTCAACTTTGTACCTGATTGGTTGTCAATTTTTCTTGGGAATGGATATAGTTAGGAAGATGCAGTTGTGCTTAAAATACACGGGAAATCATTATTAATAGAAGAAAAATATGGCTGCATTGTACATTGTACGGTTTTTGAATTGCTGCCTCTACGAGAGATAGAGGCGTTTTTAGTACCTACACCTACACAAATGTGCAATTCCCCGTATTTCGTCGCTAAGGTCTGTAGCATCAGGTGTTACTGTTCCTATCGATATTCTCTGTTAATTATTGTGTCATATTAGTTCATACTTTCAATGTACTATTCATTAGCTATTTTACAAGACTCTACATCTACATCTACATCTACATAATACCCCGCAAGCCGCCGCAAGGGCGTGTGGCGGGGGGTGTTTGGTCACCAACCGTAAAAGGAAAAATACCACATGCAAAAAAAACAACACGGAAAATCACACCCACAGCAGCGCACACACTCATGCCTTCATCCAATACTCATGCAAACACATACTATATACCGCAAAACAACTAAAAAACTGCACCCCATGATGCAGCACGAAAGCCATCCTACAACACGGAAGCCAGGACACAACAAGCAAGAAATTGAAACATCACTACCACATGAAAATGCACCACAAAACACTCTACCCCCAAAGAGTCTGTAAACTCTCGTGCATACATGCCTCAATACATCAAGCAATAATTATAGTCTTTGAGTGGACTCCAGTATATTCTGGAACTTAATTTAGAACTTAAATGCACCTGATCTTTAGTGAAATAAAATTTATCCAAGGCAATCTATGTCACTTTTCAATATCCTAAGTCCTATGCATGACTTATGTAACATCATCCTGCATTCCGAAGACGCAACTAAAACTTTCTTAAACATGGCTCTTAACAAAAGATTGATAGATCGAGTCCTCGGTTGAATCTGCAACGCTTTTCCCTTTATCACTGCTTGATTTTTTGCATGAAATTTTTAGAAAACCCTTGTTGTTTTTATGAATTTCTGAGATGAATAGTTTTACTTTAAATATTAAATATAAATCATTGCTAATTTTACAACGCAGTTGATTCCAGAGATTGAGCTCCAAATATCTCAAAAGGTAGGTCTCGTAAAATATATTGCATGAATAATAACTCATCCAAACTCAAAACACTTTGCTTTATTTAATGATTTACGAGCAATTACCACATAATCAAATATTACTTTAATTAAGTTACGCTCGAATATGAAGAGTAATGGGAAAATGAAGATGGATTATTGCTGGGGTTCCGAAAAGTGTCTCACGTCTGGAATTCACTGCTATTTTTAATGGTAACTCTAACATGTATGTGGTATGTTTGTAGTGAAACCAAAGTAAAAAATAATATTTAAATGGTAGATAAATAGGTCGTAGGTATTTGACGATAAAGTTGACATGCCACAATATGTGAATTACAAGTACCATACTAGCAAATTTCTGCTATCATCATGAGAACTCAGAGAGGTTATTTATTCCTCGGGGCAATAATATTTAGTTTCTCGGTCGAGGTAAGACGTCAGCAGTTGCATAATATTTATGCAAACATGAATTCTTCAACTTGAGTTTCCATATCAATAAGCCCCACCATTGGTGTCTCACATCAATGTCCACCATTGTAGTGAGACGCCATTTTTATCCTTGCTAAGCTAAGCCAAAAGATTCTTTTCGACATGTAGTATTACGAGTGATGGAATACGCAATCGGGAATGTATGCCTGGTTAAGAAGTATCTCTATCGAAAAAAAACACTAGTAACGGATAATAATGCGTGTCTGAACATAAGGAAACGTCTCATTAAAACTTAAATATTAGTTGCAGTTTAAGATAGTGACATGTGATGCTGAAGACGGTAATAGACAGGAGAATTTTTGTAAAACGATTTAGAAGGAGGAGTAATCATTTCAAATGAAATGAACGGAGGTAGGAAGTGTGAGGGCTTAATAATGAGTTTCCGTCTTATGTATAAAGAGTTTTTATTATATTATATGCAACATTACCATTAATTAAAAATTGGCAAATTTTCCGCAAAATACAATTTATTAATGCGACCAGTTTCATTGTAACTACATCATCGTCAGGGTGTAGACTTGACGATGATGTAGTTACATTGAAACCGGTTGCATTAAAAAATTTTATTCTGCGGAAAAATTGCCAATTTTCAATTAATTATGATATTCCACCATATCACGCCTGAAATGTCTCTTTTTATTATATTCAACCCTAGTCAAGGATACAATAGCAGTAATTAAATGGGCCAAGTTTCATCAAAACCAACCCTAACTTGGCAGACACTTCTAATAGTAATAGAGTTTACATGCCCACAGATGTGATGTTGTGCGGCCCATCGGAACAGCAGAGAATAGAAGATTTTAGGATAGTCATTAAAGTGCAATGCTGGCGAATAATGACGAAAATAAAATGAATAGACAAAATAAAGAATGAAACTGTATTTCCACGAGTGGATGAAACGAGAAGAATGCGGAGGACGCCCAAAAGATGAGGAGTCCTCGGTCAACATTGTTTATTGAAGACCATCATAAAACGGAACATCCAGGAGAGATATTACACATCTACATCTACAAAATGCCCCGCAAGCTGTCGCAAGGACGTGTGGCGGGGGTGGCAGGACACCAGCCATTCAACATATAGTATATTCCCTCTATTTCCTCATGCACCTGTTACCCCGCGATTCACCCAAGCACCGCGTGGAAAGGGGGCGACCGAACACCAATCATGCAACATATCAACATATATTAAGAGTATTACATGGTTAGCAGCAATTCCTATGCCTACACAAAGAGGAAAAGAAAATACTTTTAAAGAAGGCCGGCACACATGCAATTCAGACACTTATTACCGGTTAGTATTCTACGCATTCCGGGCGGAAAATTCACAAATACAATAGACTTTATATACATTCACCTACACCCCATCCGTCACTTGATTTTAGGAGACACTATATTATTCTATCGACTAGAGGTTCGTCACCTTGGAGACCTGCTGCGGATATGGGTACGAGCCGGCGTGACACCTCCACGTGACCCCTTCGTGCACACGGTGGAGGCGTTTAGACGCTAGAAATGAAGAAAATTTGGGGGAGTTTTATCTTGTATGCCCCTTTTTTCGATAGCATGTATCTATTACTGTCTTGGGTGCTCTCCCTTTTACTGCTGTCGCGAATAGTGCGCGGCAAAAATGAATACTTGAATCTACATGTTGAGTCATTAGGGTTTTTTCATGAATGTATACCATGTTTTGCTTGTGGAATGTATAAATTGGTGACTTTTGCTCAAAGCGGTTTTTAAATCTTTTTATTATAATAAAACAATTATAGAGGAAGGATGGAGATGAGCTATGCAGGTAATGGAAAAGGTCGGTGCGTATAAGGGAAGGAATGAAGAGATTGCAGGTAAGAGGAGGAGGGGTTTGAGAGTTGATACGAACCAATTTCCAAAACTAATAACCCGTGATGATCCGAGGGCTCAGGCGCTTACCAGTGAGGGAATTGAAACGAGGGATTGTGTCTCTGAGCGTGCCGCCAATTTGAAAGCAGGGAATTTTAAAACCATATGTAGCTGTTTCTTTGCAATTCAATGCATTACATTGTAAACTAGCCCCATCAAATTCGATAATCATGATTTATCTCTCTCTCTTACTGAGTTTTCTGCCTTTAATAGCATTATATTTTGTTTTTCCGATACATCCTATATTCTCATTTACATCACGAATGCATAGATTAATGTAATATTAATTTATTCTTTTCATATTTAATGCGTAATTATAAAGTTCTGACGACACATGCGCTATATTCATTCAATATAATATTCGAATTATCCTGCATTTGGTGATAAATTTCGGATTTTTGCATTTTGTATTCCACCCCTTTTTCAATTTGAAATGAACAAATTTGATTAAAAATTATTATAATGGTTAGATGAAAAACAATAGCTTATCGGCAATTTAATTGTTTCGCTTTAGACAACGATGAGTGGCGGCGGCTCTATTATTCATTTTTGACGAATTAAATTTAAAAAATTAATTTTCTCCATCACGACAACATATTAATTTATGCAGGAATGCGTAGGATTCGAATGGATTGCGTCGCTCTCCCTTGGGATTACTGGAAAGCGACGTTTATGTGAACTTAATTTTTTCACCATTTTTATATCAGTCAGAATAACCTATATTTAATAAAGAGTAAACATTTCAGAGAGCAACGAAATTTAAAATTTCAGGAAACTGCAGGAGATGACGCAACAGTAACTTTTAACGGAGTCATCCGCTAATATGCTTTTCAATGCAACAATATCATAGAGTAAAAATCAACCACCTTGACCGGTATTCGAACACGGATCCCTCGATATCTGGCCGAGTGCTTTAGCCAGTTAAGCTATTTTTTTATTTAATCTCTCTATTTAATTATATGCTTTTTACACTTCACAATTACATGATGGTTAATAATTGTTTTTAACATAAAATTTTACATGTATTTTTACTTATTAAATACATATGAGTTGGATAAAACATTAAAGTTTTCTCATTGATATTAAATAAAGGTAATTGTTTTTTTTACCATTTTTTCCTATTCTTTACACAAAGAAGTTCTTTCACAAATCTTTAATTTAGGCCTTTACAATGTCAAGCACTTGGTATTTATTTTTTACCAGCTTTAGTTTTACACTCACCCACCGTAACTTTACACGGTTCTTAATATTTTCTTTTCTTACCTTTTTATATTTACCCACCAATAATCCTCACGTGTCTTTGCTTTTTTGCGATCTAATTTTTTCAAATGTTTCACCACTATCCATATTATATCTTGAAATCGATAGTGGCCATAAAATAGTCTTAGCTATGGAGGCGTCCCCTTAAACTCTGAAATTTAGGGGAGCTTTCAAAGGAACAAGATGTTGTGACGAAATACCGTACATAAAATGTCACAGGCATTCGTAGTCGTGCGCGACGCGCCACAGTCCACGAGGTTAAAGCCAACTATTAACACTTAGGCTGGTTTTACCTGTGACAAATTCCAAAACAACTGCGGGAGATGCCTCAGGAGTAACATTTAACGTATTAATCCACTAATATGCATTTCAATGCAATAATTTCAGGCTGTAAAAATTATTCACCTAGACCGGGATTCGAACCCGGGTATCCAACCAAAATTTCAGTGATCAAGAGGATACTTCGATAGCTTAACTGTTTAAAGCACTCGGCCAGAAATCGAGGGATCCGGGGTTCGAATCCCAGTCAAGGTGAATGATTTTTACGCTCTGAAATTGTTGCATTCAAACCTAAAACGTCGGAATACTACAATTTGCATCGCTTTTTGTGCCGTAAAACAAAAGTAGGTGTTCTATTTTTTAAGTGGATATTTGTAATTTTTAAAGCATTCCCTTATGCTCATACCTAAGATTAAGGGTGAATTGAACTCGATTCGTGATTTTCAGTTTTTGTGAGATTGATGACGATGACGAAAGAAGGACATTCACTGCAAACCACAGTCCGTCGCAACAATCGTTTCGTTGCGACAGCTACTTTCTGTCACCCGAGATTCCTTGTATTTTATTGGTACTATAATACATGCATTAGTAGTGATAATATGTAGCTTCCCGGATATATACTTTCCCGTAATAAATTATTCCTATTTAATATGCAAATATTTTGGTTACCTTTCCCTCATTTAGGCCTCTCAAGTCAAACAGGTGTTCGTCAAGGAGAAATACTCTCTCTCTCTCTCTCCCAACAATAAACTTCTCGTCGGAAATGTCTCCTTCTATTATTCACAGTGTGTGTGTGTGTGGGTGTGTACTTTACTTCCATATCACCGCCAACTAGTTTCGATCCAGCCATCGGTTTCCCGTCATCGGTCTCCTTTAATGGTAGACTTAAAATATCGCCCCATGATGAGCAGCCTTGAATAGGCCGAACATGTGAAACTCATGACTTAATATAGCTACCAAAAGATAGATCTATAAGGAATTCCCCTCTACTGCTTCGATAAAATAATTTTTTCCAGTGACATACGCTCGATTCAGCTTTGAACTTTCAATTCAAAAGCGTACAGGGCGATAAAAGGGGTAAAAAGAATACAGAAATGTTATTCGTTAGTTTTTTCATTAAATTCGTGATATTGCTTTTCTCAGTCGCTCCCTAATACATATACCCTTCAATATTCCGTGCTCCTACAAATAATTCTGACACAGCCGATATTATAAGATGAAACGCTTCCCTTCACTAACGTTCTATAACTCCAGGATATATCTTGTTTCAGTTCAAACATAGCTATATTCAGATATATTTCATAGATATATGGGATAGATATATCTAAACCACTCTCGGTCAAGGAAAAAGGTAGTTTGCTATAACACGAAAAATTTACGGAGATATTTATCCATCCGCTTGGCTTCATTCAGCTCTCGTTGGAATTTCTTTGATATGAAAATATTTAAGCTCGCAAATCCACATTAATATTCAATTAACAATATAACATCTGTGTGTCCAAATAAAATCGAATTAATTAATTTAAAAACTTCCATCATTAATGACAAAGCTCACGATCAAAATATTCCCTCGGAATTTTTTATATGAGACTAATATATAATCAAACATTCATTAATAATTTTTCATATTTATGATTGCTGTAATCAATTTCCGGGGAGCAGTGCTGATTACTGACTTGTTTCCCTGGAATTTAATTCTAGCAACACAGCGAAAGAGAGACCGAGAAAGTTTAAAAATAACATCAATATAATTGTATAATTAAAAGGCAGAATGAACGTTGAACCTTTTTAATTTTTGAAAAACCGTGGGTTTTTTAAGTAAAAATCATTTTCATAAAAAATCTTTTATATAAAAATCATATCCTTAATGTTTAAATTTAATTGAATGAGAAAGTCAGCAAAGCGGATTCAAAATAAAAAATGCCAAAATAAATGCATTTAAGTAATGGTTTCATGACTACCGATCATTTGCAGCACAATCCTAACTAAAATATTTACATTTTAATGTGTTTTACAAATTAACATATGAAAAATATGGAAATTAAATTAAAACAATTAAGTAACATCATCAGAATTAGTGAAGAACATTACTTACAACAATAATAAATGCTAGGGACAAAAAATAGAATTTGAATTCTTAAATTGCAATATTTAAGGAGGCAGGAAGTAATTGGCATGCGGAAGCGAGGCATGCTAGTCGTGGAGGAGAGGAAAGAAGTCGAAAGGACTAAAAGATGACTAATATAGCGCTAAAACTGAATAATGAAACTCAAATGGGTGGATGAGAGAGCTAGTGAAGAAGTTCTGTGAAGAGCGGGAGAAGAAATACGTATGTCCCCGAAGGACATTTTATGGAAGAGACAAAAGTATGGGACTCATCTTGATTAAAGCATTTGACAATAATCCGGAAAACGGGAAGAAATACTAAGGAAAACTATGGATTAAATACGTGAAGCAGATATTGATAAATGATATGAAAACATAAATGACTTATTGAAATGTAATGAAATAATTGACTTTGTAATTCCACACACTTTATTTAAAAAACACACGACCCAGGTTTCGACGTTGAACGTCATCATCAGATGATGACGTTCAACGTCGAAACCTGGGTCGTGTGTTTTTTAAATAAAGTGTGTGGAATTACAAAGTCAATTATTTCATTACATTTCAATATGTTATGCAAATTCCACAAAGTTACGCCTGAGACAACAAAAAAATAAATGACTTAGCTGAAAGATAGTCAAAGGTATAGTAACTTCTAAGATTCATTAATTGGATTGTTTAACATCGATGTTATGTTTGAGATAATAGATTGAAATTACGATAGGTTTTGATAGGATTATTTTTAATTAGTCCCCTCCGTGAGTTAAGCATAGGACTGGCATTGGCCGCAGCAAGAGAAGAAAATTTGTTTACGAGTGTTTTGGAAGTTAAATGACGTAGTACCAAGAGTAGAGAGTCCCTCTCTCTCTCTCTCAAAAAAATGGGAAATTATTTTTAAAAATACATCATCAACTCCAAAATGCAAAGGATAAAATAAATTAGCAAGGAAGTAGTGTTCTGCCGTGTCAGAGCATGAAAGATGCCGCATAGCCTTAGTGAACTGGTAAGGACAACTCGCGTTATCAAAGTAATATTTTCTAAAGGGATGCCAGAATAATGATAGCAATAATTCAATCGGGCATGGAGTACGCTAATCGTTTCTATGCTAACACTGTGTAATTTTCTCTTGATGACGGTGGGAAATTTTGCTACTACTTCAGTATAAATTCTCTAAATTAAATATTATAGTAATTTTCCTACATCTCACTGTCTTATAGCCGTGTTTTTGTAAATGAAGACCTGGTGAGACTGGGCATAAATTGTTGACTATATGCCTTTTAAATTATTATGGTTACTCTTTCCCCTAATCAAGTGCACCCAAGGCTTAATTGTGAATAGCAAAAGAGGCAATTTTCGAATTTGTCTAAGAGCAGATTTGAGCTACATACAAAGCAAGAACAACAGAGAGAGTTTTCACAGGAGAACACGTCAAAAAACCAGGCAGTAGATTTATCTCTTCTTCCGATACTAAAACATGAGTAAGTTTGTCATGATCCATGAGCACAACTTTCATTTTCCCTTCTTTGCCACACTTCTCAAAAGCAACGATTTCCTTCTCATTCAGAGCATTAAGAACAGGTTATGGGATCACGTCGACGAAGATCATGGGAATTATCGTTGAATAAACGACGCGTCTCAGTCATCACGCTATTGGATTGGCGCAGGGTGCCACAGGAAATCCTTTGTAATTCTAACGGAAGATAATTTTTACATCCCTCAGAGGATGGCACAGCACGGTACGCAACTGGTCAGTTGCGTATAATGCCATTTAACATCGTACGAAAAAGGATCAATGGTTGGAAAATAGCAATTTTTTTTAGAATATTTTTTTTATTTCTAAGGCTCCTAAGAATTGGGGCATTAACATAAGTGCTAGCTTATTTTATAATTTTTTACCAAGTATGCGTAAGAAGTTAACAAAAATATTATCAAATACAAAATCTTCAGGTCCCACCGAGATTCGAACTCGGATCACTGGATTCAAAGTCCAGAGTGCTAACCATTACACCATGGGACCTCATGTCCTAAGAAAAGATGGCTTAACAAATCACATGCATTCAACACGCAGCTCTAGCTTCCTTAATGGCAATTCATTTAATCCAAATTTAAATCTCGATTAAAGTCTACTCACAAGCGTATACGAGGCATCTCGTATAAGGAGATGACATGAAAAGAAAATTTATTGCTGTACTCGAAATTGTATTTAAACCTTAAGAATTTATTACAGATTTTTAGGTTTAATATTAGCTCGATATCCCTCCCCGAAATACAAACTTGCCATGGTAAAAGGGCTTGTGCGTTCCGATGACCCCTGGAGCTGTGCTGGCGGGAGTAATAAAAATTGCTCCTGGTAGGGTCACCCATGCCATATAGGTCGAAGGTTAGGAGCCAGACGAAAGGTAGTCCACGCAGCGTCTGTTCCTCAGTGAGGCGGCCAGTAAGTGATGGTGTCACGTTAAAAACACTATTGAGGAAGGCGACAGGAAACCACCTCAATTATCATTCCCAAGAAAAATATGATGGACAATAGAGATATTTTGAGTCCTGGCAACCACGGGGCTAGGCCCAATCGGCCGTGTGTCGTGCCCAGCAGCGGGGGAGGCAATGCTTCCGCGGTCGTCATCCCACGAAACCCTTGCAAGGGAAAACCAGCAGCAGCAGGACGGAAGACGCAGGAGAAGAAGACCACATTAGTTAGAATAGGAACGTGGAATGTTAGGACAATGAAGAGGACAGGGAAATTGGAGAATGTTAAGCGAGAGATGGAAAGGGGAAATATCGATATTTTAGGTCTATGCGAGGTGGGGAAAGATAGCGGGGATTACTGGAGTGATAAGTATAGAATAATATAAAGCGGCGGGGACGGGAGCCAACGAGGGGTTGCCATAGTATAAAATGAAGAGGTAGGAAGAAGCGTAGTCAACATAGAGCAGGTAATGGATAGAATACTACTAGTAGAGATAAAAGCAGAACCGACGAACTTGGTTATTATTCAGGTATACATACCACCGAGCAACCATAAGGAAGAAGAGGTCGATAGGATATACGATCAGTTAGAGGACAATCGGGTGTGTTCTTGCAGGGAAACATTAGATAGTGATGGGGAATTGGAATTCAACAGTAAGCGAAGGAAGAGATGGTGATGAGGTTGGGGACTATGGTTTAGGCAGGAGGAATGACCGCGGGGAGAAAGCAGTTGAGTTCTGCAGGAGACAGGGGTTAGTCATCACCAACACTTGGTTTATACACCACAAAAGACGCAGGTATACCTGGGAAACGCCAGGTGACTAAAAGAGTTATCAGTTAGATTTTATTCTGTTTAGACACAGGTTTAGGAACAGTGTGATAAATTCACACAGCTTCCCGGGAGCGGATGCGGACTCTGACCACAATTTAGTTGCTATGAAATGTAGCGTCCGTTTCAAAAAGATGAGGCAGGGGAAGGCGGTTAGAAAATGGGACGTAGAAGCATTAAATGGATTGAAAAAACGAGTATCAACAGGCTACTATTGAAACCGTTAGCGCATAAAGGACTAGGAAGCCATGGATCACCAATCAGATGATTACAAAGATGGATGAGAGGAGACAATGGAAGAATGTGCACATGGAGTTAGGCAAAATGAAGTACAAAGTTTTAAACAATAAATGAGGCGGGCTACAAATAAAGGAAAAGAAGCATGGTGGAAGAGGCAGTGAGAGGATATGGAACGTTTGCAGAGGAAGGGTGAAATTGGTGAGCTGTGGAGCAAAGTTAAATCTCTATCGGGAAGTAAGGAAGTAAGATCTATGATAGCAGATAGAGATAAGACGAGTAAGATAAAAGTTGACGAAAGAATGATCCATGAGAGATGGATGGAATACATAGAAAAACTGTATAGTTAAGAACTTACACCAACAAAATTAGGCATAAAAAGGAACAAGACGTAGAGGAAGGTAACTTAGGTCCAGGCGTGCTCGACAATGAGATAGAAAGGGCATTAAGGGGGATGAAACTAAATACGGCCGTGGGGGTGGATAACATTCTTGCAGAACTACTGAAATGTTTGGGAAAATGTGGTAGGAAGAGGCTATATGGGCTGATTCGCAGTGTCTATGAGGAAGGAATCTGGCCGGAAGACTTTGTGAGATCATTATTAGCTACATAGACATAAGTATCCACACGCATGTCTTCGTATTTTCTTGTTCCCATACACATAGTTACTATTTTAAACTTCCTCCTTCTTCTTTTCTATAGGGATATCTAGGAACTGCATGCGAGTTTCAATTTCTTCACCTTAATTCTTTTCTTGTCTTCCAGTATTCATCCATATTTTGGCTATGACTCTTTTTCCTCTTCCCTCACACTTTGGAATTCTTTCTTTTGTTTCCATGTAGGCTTCCGCGGAGATTATTGATGTAGGAAGTGGTTCTTTCGGGTTTTCTTCCGCGTGTATCCATTTTCCGGACAATATTTCGCCAACGTTTCAGTTGGCTTCCTCAGGTCCACTGAACAGGTTCAGTGGACCTGAGGAAGCCAACTGGAACGTTGGCGAAATATTGTCCGGAAAATGGATACACGCGGAAGAAAACCCGAAAGAACCACTTCCTACAATTCTTTCTTTTGTTTATCCCTTCTATCTCCAGTCAACCTCTTGGGGTTAGGTGGAAGAAGAGACTCCATAGTCTCAAATTCGTGCTGAAATATAGACGACTATCTGTTTATGTTTATCATCCCTTAAAGTCTATCTTTCTAACATCTCTCATATTTTTGTTTCTTTCCACATCTTTCTTTACTTCTTGAATCCAACTTGCTTCTAAACTCTTGTCCCAAAGATGTTTTAAAGATCCTCTGTGCTATCCTAATTTAATTAGCACCACTCTCCTCAAAAAGAAAACTAAATTTGTTGTGATGGTTTGTGGGAAAAAATTCCACGACAGTGACTAATATTAGAATATGCAGTTTCTTTCTGATATTTATCCCCCTATTCTTATCCAAATGATCCATATGTCGATTTAATGAGGGGACATACTGCTTTCTCCGGTAGCACACATTATTTATACGAAGGTATAATGAAAGGTTCTCGGCCTGACAAATGAAATACTGCGACTTTCAGATGAAAAATTATTTTATGTTTCTACATAACCTCCCCTGATTTCAAAAGACTTGGTCAAGCCTTCATCTAGCATCAGTATTACTTAAAGGAAATGAAAGTCTTGATGGCTGTGAAAATATCCATCTACGGCCCTCTCAACTTCTTCATTGGACGCGAAGCTCTTCTCGAAAACGAATGTCTTTATGTTTGGGAACAGATAGGGAGGATGACCAGGTAAATCGTACCCCAAATCCAATACTTTTCCCATCACCAACGCACTTTTGTGAGCAGTTGTGCTGTCTTGGTGAAAGATAAATTATTTCTTCTTCAAGCCAGGTCTCATTTCACGATATTTGGCATATAGCTGGCCAAGAGAGTTGGATTAACATTTTCCTTTAATTTTTCTGCCTTTTTCAAGGTAATGAATTAACAGAATCCTTTTCACATCCCAAAACACACTGGCCATGACCTTTCCGGGAGATGCGATTGACTTCGCTTCCCTTGGCGCTGGACCACCAAATTCCATCCACTGCTTCGAATGTGGTGGACCCTCGCCTAATCAATGGTGACAAATCGCCGCACAAAATCAGTCCGTTCCCTCTTTAATCGGTCCAAATATTGCCGCGTAAATCTTTTTCTCATTTTCTTTTGATCGGCATTCAGTATATGCGGCATCCACCTTGCGCAGAGTTTTTGCATCCCTAATTCTTTGTGCAAGATGTTTCTTCCGAAATCCCGACGGCGTTAGTTATCTCACTCACATTCACTCGTCGTCCATCGTCCAACACGATATCGTGCACCTTTCATTTGATTTCCGGATTAGTTGTGGTTTTTGGGTCCTCCACGTGGGTCATCTTCGAGAGGGATGTGAGACCACGTTTAAAGTCGGTTGCCCACTTTTTAACGGTTAATATTGAAGGAGCAGACCCGTTCATTTTTGTCAACTTCGGATGAATTTCCTTAGGGGTTAATCCATTCAAAACGAAGAACTTATGACCACAAGAAATCCAAGTTTTTCCACTTTAACGAAAAACACGAAAGACATTTACTGCAACAATACGTGTAAACAAACTGTTTGAAATAAAAAGTTGAAATTTGTATTACGAACTAATGACACGTGCACTCAGGTAGGGATTATAGATTTTTACTGATTGAAACGCCATCTTTGTTTAAGGCCGAGAAATGTTCACCTTACCCACCGTAGCGTTATGTGTACCTTTCTATAAGCCATAGTCCTTGGTTCGTGGACGGACTTCCATTCTAGTCCTCCTATTGACCGCGTTACGCTCACTTTCTTATCGAAACATTTATTTTCAAATAAAGCGGTCATGAACATTTTATATCCCCTTAGCCTTTTTGCCTACTCTAATGAGGACATAATATATTGTGCTTGTGGCCTATTCCAAAAACTTTACTTCCTCACTTTATTTTCCTACAACTCGTCGCATGAAGCCGTTTCTTTAAGGCGGATCCGCAAATCTTCCTAATGATCTCACTCCGCGGAGTTCTTTGTGGCGACGACGCCTTACTTGTAAGTAAGTGGCGTATATGTTCATGCAGAAATCCTTTCAACTCACAAACGCACATACTATCAACTGACAAACAGTATAACCTTAGGATGCAGTAAAAAATATATCCATATATCCAAAAACGTGCAAAGCAGAATTGAACAAGTAAGAAGCGAAATTCCGCTACCGCATGGACATACGACATACAATGGTCTCCTACTGTAGCATAATGTGTCTATGTTTATTCTTTTCATCTATTGCTACCTTAGAGCCTTCATATTACCAGCCTGTGTTCCTTTTTATTTATGCCTATCTTATTACCTATTTTGCATAAAAAAGTAGCTCATTTTACGCTTATCGATTAATTTTCAAATGAATATTGTCTTTTGTCTCTTAAATTCACCAGGGAAATTTAAGAAGTAGCTGTGGGAACCCTACCACTCGAAATGCTGAAATAGCAAAGGACTTAAATATGGCTGGCCGTCAAGTCACTTCTTCATCAATATATTTGATATCAATACATTTGATAGAAGTTCATTTCAACGCTCTCCTGAATTGAATGGCCTGAATTATGGATTTGAAACAACTTTAAACACGGAATAAGCAAAGGAATTTTGGTGAAAATGAGAGAATATCCGCAGTGATCATTGAAGCTTAATTTACCCAAAGTTCACGGAGTAGAGTGAATTAATGCAGAATGGCTGGTGACCTAACACCCCCTGCCACACATTCTTGCGACGGCTTGCAGGGTATTGTGCGGATGCAGGGGATTTAGGCTTTGAGCCACTGAGATACGAGGAGAACAAGCGAGGCTTAGACTTTTAGAAAGGTTCAGAGCAGAAGAGTCTAACGATGACGCTAAAGGAATTATAATAACCTCACACTACTTATGCAGAACAGACTATAAAGATAAAATAAGCGAGATAGATTCTAATACCGATAGGTACAAATACTCATTCTTTCCCCGAGCAATCAGAAATCATAATAGTAAGAAAACGAAGTCACTTTAGAAATATTAAAAACATTGAATTTACAAGTCGGAACAAAATTAAACATTGCAAAGATAATAGGTATACTTTCAGGTGCATGTGTATGTTGGTTGGTAGTTTGAGTGTTTTCATGTTACTGGAGTGTAAGGATTTTTGCATGAAAATGTACCATGTTTTGTTTGTGGAATTCATAAATTTGTGGCTTTTTCATGCGTTTTTTTTCTTTTCTAAATTACGGGTGGAGCCCTAACACCCCCCGCCACACGCCCTTGCGGCGGCTTGCGGGGTAGTGAGTAGATGTAGAAGTGCAAGAAAGGCGTATGCATCTGGTTTACTATTCCATTTGCACGGATAAAAATGCTTTCGTCATTCCCTTCCCACAACGACACACCCTCTCGCAGTCAAAACTCTATGCGGGCTTAAATACATCTGCTGGCGCCCCGCGATGTGGTTAAGAAAACTTCCCTATTCATAAGGGACCTTGATGCCGCTGTTTTTTTAAGGATATGTGGAAACTGGAGTTTGCTGTTTCCTTAAAAAAAATCCTGGAGGAAAGCGCTTCCTTCGTTGCCTTTTCCGTCGACTTCCAGACCGAAAAATTTCTCGTAGAAGACACCAAATATCTTAGAAAGCAGGGACCCGTCTCGCGTCGTATCTTATTCCGGACTCCTCACCGAAAATAGTTTCGAACTCAACGCACTTCCCTGAGCCTCGTGGAACTTTCGGGGAAAGGCGACATCTTTCTCTTCCCTCCCTCGATAGATATCGAGGCAAAACTCCGAACGAGACCTCCGTGAGAAAATGATTTTCAGTTTTCTCTCTAGGTAAGGCAATGGCTACCGTCACACTGTCCAGACTTGGCCTAGACTACGCTATTCCTTTGAAACACCGGAAAATACTTTCACGCTCGTGATCTAGCTTTTGTTTGGTCAGTTTGTTCAGTCTAAATTTTGTCACATAATTCTTGTCGAGGGATAATAAAAACAGCTAATTTTAAGCCGAAATGGTTACGCATTGCTTGAGAAATTTCGAGTAATTTTCTGACCAGATTTTTAAATCGTTTTTCCTGGCTTAAGTTCATTTAAACTTGACGACTAGATGGTGTCGATTATGAGAATGTCTTCCGTGAGGAACGATATTCCTCCACGGAAGGTTCCCATTGACATTGGACGGAAATTCCACAGGGATAAAAAAATGTTTTGTGCTATTAATATATTTTCCAATAAAATTACAATTGTTTCCAACGACGGCGGTAGTGGAAAAATTATTCTAATAAGCCCAGTTGGTCGTCAATGTCTTATCCTATCTATATTTTATATTTGTTATAGCTACTAGCAGTTCGTCTGGCGTGCATAGAGAAGTATCTTAGCTTTAGATACCGAAGTAAACGTTTACGTATGTTGAAAAAGTCAATTTCATTCTTTGTATGATTTAACATTTTTATGATCAAGTAAAATGTAGGTAATGCATGGCGTTGATGTTCCATGATGTGAGTGCAATCGCACTCTGCTGCACACACACTCTGTAGTAGATTGCGAGGCAGCATGTAGGTGTATTTATTAAATAATATTTCGGATAATAGCCACTGTCATTTATCGATTTGAAAACATTTCATTATATACATATTATTTCGGACGTAAGAAAAGGATTACTAGCTTTCGCGCAAAAATAAAATAATTGTATCCAATCTGCGATTTAAAGTAATACTAGTCACTCCCACATCTCGCGATAATAATTAAACAAACGTTAATCACCCGAGAAATCGTTATTAAATACTGCAATTATGATTTGTCATTGCTTTTATCAAAGAATTTACGTTTTCGAGCTCTTCCGTTGTCCTATTATCTGTTAGTACTGTTCTAGGGGTGGGTCGCTGTAGTCCAGGTGTAGACCGGTGGAATACTTGCCCGGGTTCGATTCCCGGGCAAGCCTCACTGGGCACCTGCAGCTCCACCTAAACTATATGATATGTCGGGTACCTGATCTTCCTGGGAAATCATAACTGGTACAGGGAAAGGAACTGCCCCCCTCATTCCGTGAATTTCACACGCCGTGTTGGGCTTAGTACTGGGTGAACTCTACCATCACCTACCAAACCGACCTTCGGGTTGATTACTGTGTTTATGGCTCTTGTCCTAGGGACACTGTATTTGAAGCAGCTATAGATGATTTCGCTTAGTTAAAATTAGTCCTTAAGCTGTGCAACACTTAATGTATTCAGGTCCCATGGTGTAATGGTTAGCACTCTGGACTCTGAATCCAGCAATCCGAGTTCAAATCTCGGTGGGACCTAAAACTTTTGCTCTCTGACTTTTTGAAGCAACCTTTTCTAAATGCATCACAGCATAACACACAGCGTACAAGACAGCAATCATCGATCATTCAGCTTAATTCCAGAAGTAGCAAACTAATAAATTAGATTTAAAGGGCTCCTCCTTAGCTTGATGAAATACTGGTATACTGGTTACTTGGAATAGGCTGAAAATTTCACCAAACAAAAATTTTTTATATCCATCAAGTTTCTCAAATGTAATAATAAATTTCTTTTCAATCTTAAAAGTTAACGCCCAGCATTAAACACATTAATATAATAATCTCTAGGGTATACTTTCTTCTACATACAAAGACATTTTCATATTTCTACTAGACTGTTACTAGTTTATTTCATTGCCAATTTAACTCATTAAAAAATCAATATTTTTACCTACGACATGGCATCTCAATTAAAAAATCATTATTACCCTCCTTCAACTTAAGGTTATTACTGTAGTGCATTTTCCATGAGAGGTTAAGAGCTTAATATCCCCCACACCGTCCTACGCTTACCCCTTCCATCGCATCTTTTAAAAGCCCGAAATTTATTTCTCTTTCATTTGCTCACTACTCAATCTTCTGCACCCTACTAGTTATACTCCTCAAACTTTTACAAACCAACTACAGGCAACTCTCATTAGGAACCTCGATGTTCACTTGCAGCAAAAGAGCTATGGATGTCCCAAGTACAAAGCTGAAGCTTATATTCGCTGCTGTTTAAACTCAAATTTTAATGTATTCTTCTCGAGTCAATGAGAAATCCTCCATTATGATTTTCAAATCAGGCCAAATTAGTCCTTAAAGGTTGATCACTTAATTCATGTATGCATCAACGAAACAAGTGTAATTATTAATTATAATATATCAAAAAAGGCCCGGGAAGAGGCAAAACAATGCCAGCAAACGAAAACCATTTAAAGTTTAGAGAGAGGATAAGCAACTCTCAAATAAGTTGAACAAAGTACCTGTTCTCCAAGTCCATGGCCATGTTTCTTAAAATGAAGCATAAATTTGCATGTTTATTATTGCGTCACACAATTCTTTCGCGAGTGCCTATCAGTTTGTTGAACAGATTATGTCTTCAAAGTTCATTCTTTTTCTCCATAATTCCCACCAATACTTTGGCCATTCAGTTAAAAAAAATATCTTTCCTGCATGTTTGCATGGACACATCAGCTCATATTCATGCATCTCTATTCAAATGATTTACTATGACTCCCCACCCTCTTCTTTTTCGAGGGCTGTGATTTGATGAAGACATTCGATTAAGTGATGGTTTAATTAAGCGGTACATCCACCATTAACAGCGATCCCTAGACCATCCACGAGCGCACCTGAACTAATCATCTCAGCGACAACTGACAATCCCACCTTTACCTTTTTTAAAGTTTCGCATATAATTTCCTCAGTTGAAAACGGCTGAAATTGCAACTTAACCACCGACCGCTCCGGTGGTAGACACAGGCGCCAACCAACCAATTATTTGATGATGAGATGGTGATGAGTTGCATGTCCATGTGGTAGTAGAGTTTCCCCAGCATACTTTTCAAGTCTAATTTGCACGTTATTGGATAGATTTTTACTATATTCTAAGGCGTATGTGCATGTTAGTTGATGGTATATGTATTTTTAATCGTGTAAGTTAAAAAGGTTTTTGCATGAATGTATACGCCACTGTTCGTGTAGGTTTTGCGTGTGGTTTTATTCTCTTTTACGGGTGGTGACCTAACATCCCCTGCCACACACCCTTGCGGCGACTTGCGGAGTAATAAGTAGATGTAGATGGTGAGCACTGCGTCACAGTTTGCTATTAAAGTTTTATTTCAAACAACGCAAAGATTGTTTATTACTCATTCAAACAGATAAATCAGTTATTGTTTACTAAAGGGGAAGAGAGGCATTTATTTAGAATTTAGAGATAGTATTTAAAAGGTTGAGTTTTACGAATTGCCAATTTGAATTTCTACAGCAATTCTAATAGGTGAATAGGTGATAATTGAAATAGGTGAATTTTAATATTATGGTAAGCATTAGGTCTACAGATGTCCCACGCTTCTCACCTACCCGAAATCTTCGCCTTTCCTCTGCATCGCTTCTCTTGCACCTTTTTTAGTGTCACATCGCTCCCGTAAGGAATTTACAATCTCAGTTTGGATTTTTCTTCCTCCGCATTACAACACTTAGTCTCCTTTTTCCCAATCGACTCAGGAAATCCTAATGCCCGAGTGCCACCCCTCAAAGCTGTTTATCGTTTCAATTAATTCAAAGAAACACTCTCATGTGATCCCTTGCTTATTGTTGTTTTGCATGAAACGACAGCATATGCTAAGGAGGTAATTCTGGGTACTTTATGGAATATAAATCACTGTGTCTCTCCAAAATGGCATGCCTTACCCACGTACGCCCTAATTAACAACATTAATGTCATAATTTATTGATAATTTATCATTTTAAATGAAGATGTTTTCAATAAAAAACATAATAATTATAGATTGTTTTTATTCTATGACAGAAATTAGCAAACTGTCGAATTTGCAAAAATTCTTTATTAAAGCATACGTTTCCTAATAACAGTAATGTCGTCGCCATATTTATTCATCGCCCGCAATTTAGACCTTTATATGCATAAAAATGCACACTCTACCTCGCTGCAGCATAAAATAAAGTTTTAATTCATCTGGCAGGACTCGGGAAATTCCAGTGAGTCCAATAAAACACACAAACCTGTAATACTACATAGTAATAATAATAATTCTATTTATATTAATATTTTTATTACACTTTAGTAATACATAAATTATCCATGAGTTAAATTCTTGTAAAAAGCTCATTCCCACTTGTTGACGTATGGTGAGGATTTAATCAGCCACATGTCTCAAAAAAAGGATAACAGCAAAATAAGCAGACCATTTAAATTATTATTAAATTTTTCTGCAGATATTAACATTCATTTAACAAGATCTCGCATGGATCTCAAAATGTTTGTAACCAAAGGTTATGCAAAAGCGATAGGAGCGAAATAAGTGCGCGCAAGTGAGGCAGTATGCTACAGAAAAGATCGCCGGAGGTCACCGAAATAACTTTCCTAGCAGTGGTCTAACGGGTTAGGGCAGGTTCGTAATTGATTAAGAAGCTACACACTAACATCACCACAGAAATATTAGTTCATGAGTGCATTTTAATATATATTTTTTATGTAATGTATAGTTTTGAATGTGTAATATGAATTCGTATATTTGCCAATATAAAACTGAATTCCAGCAAAAACCTGTACTTAATACATGCCTACATAAATCTCGCGAAGATTAGTAAAGCTGACATTAACATAAACTTTTCATCTTTAAGTGAACATATTATGGGCGCTTGGGTTCGAATTTTTTATGATAACGTTTCGTGCAAGAGGAGAACGATTGTTTCATCTACATTTACATAATACCCCGTGAGTCGCCCCAGGGGCATATGGCGGGGGGTGTTCGGTCACCACCCGTAAAAAAGAATAAAACCACATGCAAAACCTACATAATTATGCAAAACTGCACGCTCAGAGATGTATATATTCATGCAAAAACCTTTTCAACCCAAAACTGAATGCACATACAATATACCATCAACCAACATACATATATGCACATAAAATGCAGTAAAAATATATCCAATGAGATGCAAATTAGAATTGAAAAGTAAGAATGGTAAATTCGACTACCACATGGAAATGCAACTCATGGTCTCCGCCCCCAAAGACACAGGTAGGGAGTGTGGCAAACCACAGGAGGCAGGCTGTGTCGTCCCCCCCTCCCCCACACAGAGAGACGAGGGATGGAAGGAGACAATCAAAACAAACAAATCAGGGTAAGCAATACTATAACGAAGCATTAAGATGTGTTTGCTCAAATCTATCTCTGACGGTGTCTATCTCTCTCTTACTTTATCACGGTGGACAAATCTACCACTGTAATTCGATCCTATAATAATTCCCTCTGTATCGCAAGAAATGCCAGGTGTCCTGTGCCTTTCATAAAGTTTAAGTCTAGTGTAAGTCAATTTATTTAACGCAATTTATATTATTCAAGTCTTTGTAAGTCAATATCTTATCTTAGAATTTCTCCCACCAATCCCCAAGTCGTCTTCTCCTGCCAAGTCCAGAACTTCATCGATGGTTTTCCTTTCTCTCCATGTTATTCTCTACTTTCTTATCCACGTCCACATGTCTCCAAAGCCTCCAATCTATGCTGATCCCCAACGACCAAGTGAACGGTCATATAAAACTACGCTCCATATTTAAATTTTGATTTGCTTTTTCTTTATAACTTTACCATGACGCCTTCATCAACTCCTCCTCTTTGTAAACGTTTCTTCACCTGACTTAATTCTCCAAATTATGTATCTACTTTACCCATCTTCGAAATAGGTGACCTGTCATAGTATGTTTCCCCTGACTCAAATTTTTAGTCATAGACTTCCAATTTCTTTTTTTATATTTTTTCCTCCTTTTCATTTCTCTGGTCGATTGATTCTCATCCCAGCATCTGCCAAACTGATTCTATAATGCTGTAAGTATCGAGTGTGCAATTAGTTAAGTAACAAAATGAGACTTTTATTGACTCTTGTTACTCCTATGGGTAACAACTTGAAGGGTATTTCTGAAGGGTATTCCTGTAGACAGACAGAAACATCTTATCACGAGGTCAATAATTCGCTGTATTCGGAAGATGTGTATTGTTTTGAGTGAGTAGATACCACAATCAAATGACCACTCTGCCGAATCGACTGACCCTTCCCATTGGCCTTCAAAACTTGTGCCCAGGGGACACACTGTCTTGTTATATTCTCTTAAGCAGGAGGTTATGCGTTGTGAACGGGACCAGGCGAAAACGAAGGCGATCGGAGAGTTTGTTGATTGAGTAAACTCGCTCCCCCACCGCGGCGCACACCCGCGTCGTGTTTGTTTTTAATTTGAGCGCCAGGCGAGTGTGCTACGTCCACGAGGAAATTCCATCAGCGCGGAGCCACGGAGATTATCTACATCTACATCTACATAATACCCCGCAAGCCGCCGCAAGGGCGTGTGGCGGGGGGTGTTAGGTCACCAACCGTAAAAACGAAAAATACCACATGCAAAAAACAACACGGAAAATTACACCCCAGCAGCGCACACACTCATGCAAAACTCCCTACATCCAATACTCATGCAAACACATACACCGCAAAACAACAAAAAACTGCACCCCAGGATACAGTCTCAATAAGTTGAATGATCACAATTCTTCCCTACACTTTTCTGAATAGCCCAGCTGCCATTCTTGAGTTGATTATCCTTATTATAATATTGGGGTCATTGGCATGGATCTCCAATGTTCACATTTTCCCGCTCTTTTCTTTTTCAGGACGGTCACAATACACATTATCCCCATAGTTCATCATTTAACCTGCCTATGTTTGAATAAAATTGTCTGAGGCGTCACTTTGTGGAAGCGATTCATATCGGAAAAGAAAGAAATACTTGGTTGTTCCACATATACTTCACTAACACGACCCAGGCTTCGACTCGGGTCGTGTTAGTGAAGTATAACGGCGCCGGCACGTGAATCGGTTGAAATTCGACGCACGTGCTGATATATGGCCGCGTTTTATTATCCCTGCGATGCATCGATTGCGACTATCGATCAAACGCTCACTTCGATGTCCAGACGCCGGGCTACGCGAAACTTCCCCGTCAACTGTGAATTTCGTCGGTATCTATGATGTTCCACTTCAAATAGTGATGTTTCAAAAACATCGACGGTGATTGGGAGGGGGCTTTCATCGAAATTCCTATAATTAAGACATGCCCGACAACTCGTCCTTCCCCCTATACGAAACATAATAGCTTAGTCGAACCTAAGTATCGTCTTTAATTTAAAACAACTAGATAAATTTAATTATTTAGGTAAGCAAACGCATTACTTCCCTATGTACACAGGTATTTATTAGTACAGGTTTTCGTCCATACGAGTAAATACATACTCATATTTATGTGCAGGGATAGAAGTTAGTCCAGGGATAGAGCGTTAGAATAATGACCTTAGTTTCACCTAAGCTACGTGATATTTCGGGCACCAGATCCTACTGGAAAACCATAACCGGCACCAGTACTGGGTGACCTCTACCGTCACCAACCAAACCCACCTACGGGTCGATTACTGTGTGTCAACAACAGTTGAAGTTAAAACTACGTTATTAAATGTTCATATTGCTACGCCTATGTCCTGTACGAGGCATATGTACTTTGGAATTCCAATTCAGTAGACATTTTGAAAAATAAGAACATTGAGTTGAGCAGTCGTGGAGCCCGGATAGCTCAGTCGGTAGAGCATTCGGCTTTAAACCTAAGGGTCCAGGGTTCAAGTCCCTGTTCGGGCGAATTTTTGCTGCGCAGGAAATTACTTTTGTCCGCTTGAATACAAATAAAATGAGAATCAACTTCTGTGAGATTCACATCAAAACAGCCCACCCTTCACGAAAACTCTCGTTTAATATAAAACGAATTCACAGTCACTCTGTATTTTTTTAGCGAAAAGCACTTATCGATGTTACGTTTCACTACTTTTGGTATTGATTAAAGCAAAGTATACACATGAAATTTGCACTCTTTAGGTCAAGAGTCAATGTTTTCTAAGTATCTATCATTCTTTTTCTAGTAATAGCGCTTTCTAATGAGAGTGAAGTCAGAATACTCGAAGCATGTCATTTGTGTATATTGACCCCGATAATATTTTCTTCCACACTAATTTAAGGGTTAAAATTTGGTGGTTGTTACCTGGAGTTAAAATATGGGGAAAAATATTAATTTGAAATTAGAAAATGAAGGTCCAAAATTACGATTCTGATATTATGCTCTGTGTATTGTATGACCGAAAAAAATGAGTTCAATTAATTAACTTTTTTATTATATTGCACCCTGCAAGCCACCGATAGGGTGTGTGGCAGGGGTGATTACACACCAAACTACTTTTGAACCGAAATACTTATACCTCCTAGCGCGGTCGGACAACATTATCGTTCCCTAATGGTCAAGTCCCTTATCTTTTGTGGGAAAAATAACACCTATGATCTATCAGTTCATCTTAAATCTATATAAACCGTACGATGGGGGTAATGATACATTTTCAAAATTACTGCTAAAGAGGCCTCCTTCGGATTTATGCCAGAGCTCCCATCTGTAATTTAACCTTCGCTCCGTGAGCGATTCCCAGCCTAGCTCCTCTAATATTTTGGATACGCTACAAAGTTTATCGTGACAACGTTTTACAAATCTAGCTCCTCTACGCTGCACGCGATCCAACTCGGCAATCGATCCAACTCTACGAGGATCCCATATACTTGCAGCATATTCTAAATGAGGCCTAACCAGCGAAAGATATCTCTTTGACCTTTTCATCACATTTACCTAGTACTCTTCTAATAAATCCAAAATTTTTTATTAGCTTGTCCACATAATCCCCGTTTCACCCAGGAGGGGTGAGTGAGAGTGACGCCTAAGTGTTTAATCGAGTCTACACTATCTATTACGGCATTCTTGATGCAGTAGGGGTTTGGAAGGGAAGTCAGTAAGAGATATATTGGAGATTAAGAGAAATTTATAAGTGGGAAATTTTGATTTTTGAAACATAATATTTATAAAACACTATCCGAACTTCCCATTCAATTTGAGGCCGTAATAAAGGCAGTAAACAAATGCACATCGTCCTTTCCGAAAGTTATAACTTCGCTTCCTATTCTCGTGGTTCAAGTCCCATGTATCTGCACGGCATCGAAACCATCGTTGCGTAAGAGATTGTAAATTCTGGAATTTCAGATTTATTTTACCATTCTTTGCGAGCCGCAGATTTTCTTGCAACTTACCCCTCCACGCATTCTTCACTTTCGGTCCCGCGTATTCTGGAACCAACCTCTCCCGAGGTCTAACAACCAATTATCTCTTGGTTTATTTGTTAAGAGTGTCACTGATAGTCTACATCCTGACGTGCAATTTAAATGTTTGATCACCTCTTGTATCCCCTTTAATCTTACCATTTATTGCTTGGTTTTTAATTCCTTCCCGATGTCCCAACATATCTTTCTATCTTCGAGGGGACATATATATTTCTATTCCAGAGTTTGAACTTCCTTTTACTCATTTCACCGAAAGGCTTTGCTCAGAAACTAATAATGTCGGAAAAATTGCGCTCTGTAAAATTATGTCCAAGTGTCCTCCATAGCTCTGTTACTTACTGTTCTATGGATTGCTCCTCATTTGTTTCTAAACCATGACGGTTTGATATTTCAACCAGCATCATAATCGTACGATATTCTATCTTAAAACCTCGACATTCTATTTCCAATTTTCTTTTCAAATAAAAATATCCCACCAATTCCCCTGGGCGTGCGAAATAAAACCCGCCAAAAGTAAGAGTATATCTTTCTTGGCCATGATGGGTCCTACGGAAACTCAATATATCTAGTCTGTCTATTGGGACATAGCAGTGTTATCGAATCAATTTACTGAAGTGTCAAATTTGAGTTGGGAAAATGGTGGATATCTTCCCCAGATAAAGGCTGAGGGAAAAGCGAACTGGAAAAACTATTGTGTAGAGTTCACATGAGATTCGCGTAACAAATAACAGTCGTAAACAAGACGTTATACTCGGGTATGAAAAGGTTAGTCGATCAAAGAACTGATTGTGGAACCGCCTCTGAACAATCTCACGATTGATGACAAGTGATTATGGCATTGTTCAGGTGAAACTCGAAAACCAATCAATACCGGGGATATTATATTTCTGATTTTTACTTGTTCCGACGAATAGGATGACTATATATGTTTCTAACACGACTTGTCGGAATCTGATAGGTCACCAGAGGTGTTTTCTCGCAGTTTTTCGGAGAACGGCGAAATTCACGGCGGATTTTCATTCCCATAAATATTTTCTCTGGATTATTCGGTCGATACACACGTGTGACCTTCACGGCGAGAACCACGTCGTGCCACCCTCGCTGATGAAGCAAGATCAATGAGTGATATGGACATGAGTTGGGAAATGTCAAAAATGAATTACGCCCGGCAGCATCCAAATAGTATTTCGCTCCTGCCTCCCCCCACAACGTGACGTCGGTCGGAGTCAGTCCCAAGCGAATGCTTCCTCGGCCTGGATGAATGCATCGCTCTCAGATATCGTCACATTGCATCTATTTGAAGCATCTGTTCCGTCAACCTGATTACAGACTTTATTTAACAGTACATCGATAATTTTTCGACGAAAATGTGTCGATGATTTTCCAAGTAATGCTCTCTGTCCGATTGATTTAAAAAAATGATGGTACTCATTCTGGTATCGCGTTATGTTTTTTTATTCTCACGCCTTGAAGTGTATGTGCCTTTTTTCTACTCAATTGCACGCACTTTCAATAACCTCGTGTAGTCAAAACCCTTTCTTCCCTTGATGACCCCATAAGAGGGCCATTTAATAATGCGCTGCTCTTAATAGTGTTGATAGCTTTGCCTTGTCTGCTTTTAAATGTTCCCTTCCATCCGTCGTCTCTCTCTGTGGGAGGGGACCCTTCCGCTACCTGCGGCGATGATAGTATATGTATTTGCATGCGTGTAAAATGAAAGGATTTTACATGAAAGTACACGCCACGGTGGTTAAAGTTTTGCATGTATGTATTGATTTTGAATATGGTTTTGTTCCCTTTTACGGGTGGTCACCTAACAACCCCCGCCACACGCCCTTGCTGAGGCTCACGGGGTATTATGTAGATGTGTATGTATATTATGCGTGTTCATTTTTTAAGCCTCACATAAATTCGTACTTTGTATACCACCAATCAATTCATTTCCATTTTGAGTTAGTGTCAATCCACTATGCATGCGATTCCCCAGGAAAATTCGGTGAATAATTTTTTTTCTACATTAATATCTATATTTGAATATTCTTTATCTGCTTTGACGATCGTATAATTAAATCTGTGTACTACCCTGCAACCTTCACAAATGAAAAAGGAGAAAAGGGATATTGGACATCTGCCATATACGAAAGGTACCAGAGTAAACACTTAAGCTAAAAATAATTGACTCGCGAAGCAGAATATAGGGAAGAGCTTGGAGTGGAACAATGGTTACTACTTTAGCTTTGAACTCGTGAAACGACTGCTGGGCTCTATAATATGAATTTATTAAGCATTTTTTCAGCATCATTGTCTGAATGAAGAAAAATAAACGATACGTAAGAAATTTCAACTGTAAGACTCGTGCATGCACCTATGAACATGCGATACAGATGATAAATGATACCATATAAATTGAGAAAACCAACTCGATCTTTCTTAAAAGTTACATGGATTATATTATATAAAATTAAGCGAATGATCATAAGAAAAAAATTAGGTCCCACCGAGATTTGAACTCGGATCGCTGGATTCAGAGTCCAGAGTGCTAACCATTACACCATGGGACCTCTGCGGCTGCGGGAGAAAATATGGAGATCAGAAATAGTCAACACATGGCGACCTAACGGTTGTGAACTGACCTCGTTCTATTCATACAAAATAAAGAAGTAGTGCAATGGATAACGGAAATATTATTTTAACTGGTTATTATCAAGAGATGAGCCACATTAACCACCAAGCGGGAAATATTGGATAAAAGTGTCCCATCGAGGTATGAACTTGGCATCTAAGCCTAGAGGGCTAACTGGCTCCATTGGGCCAGCTAAAACTTCAATAGTATGATCCAGGTTAACACTTATAAAAAGAATTAAATATTGACATAACGCAGAGAAAGTGCCATCGTTAGGCTTGCATACGATCCATAACTGCCAATTACTTTCTCAATCAAATACTGCACTCGGTGGCTCCAGGGATATTGCAGAGCAATGTGCAATTATTTGGAAATCAGGATGAATTGACCATTCAGGAATGAATGCACTTCTATATTATTTAAGTAAGGCAACTACTACGAATTTGAAACATTCTAATAGAACAGAGAAAGACTAACATAATCTAACTCACTCGAAGCACTAAAAACTAAAAGTAACGGTTTATCAAAAGGTGTGACTGTTTTACCCAATTATAGAATAACGTGGAGAGATACGTCAACTCAATCTTCGATAGATGAGAAAGAATAATGGTGAATCACTATAGGGAGTGTTTCTGGAAAATCTATAATTATTTAAGGGTATTCCTGATCATTTATGGATGGATGTATGGTAGCTTCTTCTTTTCTCAGAAAAATACGTCGGGGAGGCAGTTGAATTTACTTTCGACTAAGGGATACTTCGAGGAAAAGTTATGTGCATAAATCGGTTGGTAATTAAATCAGTACTTTCAAATTTTACTCCTTGTTCAGAATAAATTTAGGTCTTAATTTAAAAATTAATAATATTTGTATTTTTGAATCCAAGTCATTCGACATTTTAAAGTTTTTACACTTCCAAGTATTTAAATGCCACCTGTACAATGGTAAAGTAAGGAAAAACTGCAAAATATAAGTTGCACTCGATTTCCAACGTGCCTTCGTACTCCTCAATCCCTCACACACACGAATCCAGGATTTCCTTTGCCCAAACTTACTTCCGTCATTGCGGTGCTTGATGGTAAGCAGCAAGTGAGAATTTGATCTATTGTCTTGCCGTTGGCGTATTCCCTGAAGCATGGATGGGTGCACGGATAAGAAGGGCTTCCATGTAACGACCGCATTGCTCCCAGTCGAGATGGAAAAGGGATGTCAAGTCTTCCCATCGTGCATCAATGTCCCTCGAGGGAATGAAATATCCAGAGTGCTAACCATTACACCATGAGACCCCGAAATAAGTGTGAAAAATACAAATACTTCAGGTTCCTAGGTGAGGATCCAGATCATTCCAGCTTTAAAACTTCTTAATTTTTTCTGCGTATTACTATTCATTTTTATTTTTCGGAAATATGGGACACCATCCAATTAATTGTACAAATTAGACATTTAGATAAATAGTTGTGAAGGATCTCAGGTTTTCCCGGCGTATGGTATTCAAGAAGTTCTCTCGGGTTTCCCACTGGGTCAGGTTGCAGTACACCGACGTTTCGAAGGCTGACTCTGCCATCGTCTTCAGGGTGACTTCACCCTGAAGACGATGGCAGAGTCAGCCTTCGAAACGTCGGTGTACTGCAACCTGACCCGGTGGGAAATCCGAGAGAACTTCTTGAAGATAAATAGTTAATAAATATTCGGAAAAGTATTGACTGTCTTTGAAAAACAGCGTATGTGACGGCAGTTTCAAATACGTTTAAAAAATGGAAGTGAAATTTCCTAATTAATCATAATCTTCTATACACCACACTTCTTATAGAAAAAAGTCGTATGCGTTCAAAATATGGACTCGTGAGAATCTCATGGAAAGAGGATGCTCTTTTTCAATGGTCCACGATCTGATTTCGAAGAACGTGACTCTTAGAATATCAAACACATCCATTCACCTTGGTGATTATCCAACTTATTTACACGGCCTGGTGACATAGCAAATGGTTTAAGGTATATGTCCAAATATGAGTCGAATTGGCATAGGATTCTATGCTTCATGATATTTTCATTTTCTTTAGTCCGTCACGCGCATTCTATATTTGATAATGTAATTACATGTCCAGAAGGTTTGACCCTACGACAATAAGGTCCATGTACGAGCATGCGTTCTGTAGGTCTATGGATGGTCAGATGAATATATCTTTCAATGAAGTATTCAATGAAGAACATTGAATTTTTTAAATATTTGAATAATGTCTTCATTAATCGAAATGAGGGTAAGCCTTTTTCCACATGATAATTGTTTATTAAATCTTGAACTATACTTCACAGATCCCATCAAAAGCTTAAGAAAAATTCAAGATCTCTCCTCCCATTCTTCGTTATTGTACTGCTCAGAAAATAGGTCAAGGTCTTTGAAAGCGAGGTGCTTATTTATGTTCAGAATTAAACTTTATCATGCGATAATAATCTCGCTTAACCGATGCATCCTAATTCTTTTCTTGGATTTATCTTGAAAATAAAAACATTAATCGCGTTATTAAACATTTTACACGTTATCTATGAAGTGAAACACCTATTCCCTCAACTAGTTCCTCTTTGACTTCCTAGTAGTTTTTATCATCAGGTGGTCCCTTGAACATGCCGAGTAGGAACGCTTACATAAAACACAAATTAAAGAAAAGGCGAACAAACTTCACGATTGATGTTAACACGCAATTCATATCAAGTCGTGCGATCTTGACATAATTTATTATCTTTCATGAAAGTAAAGCTAAATTATGAACGTTATCCAAAATGGATCCGTAAGACAGCCCTCCGGCATACAATTGCCCGTGCGTCATCTTTCTTCCCTATAGGACCTGGTCCCTCAGCCTCTTAAGAATTTGTCTGAAGCCATTTTACGAATAAGGATATGGTATAAAAACAGCTAAAAGAGTGAATAGTGCAAAGTAAGATCTTAGTGGATAAAATATGAAAACTCAGAGCAATATCTTTGACTGAAAACAAAATGTTGCATCGGCCGGGAATCGAACCCGGGCCGCCCGCGTGGCAGGCGAGCATTCTACCACTGAACCACCGATGCGTTGTACTACCAGGAGGAAAGGTCCTATTGGATACTGAGGTCATCAGAAAAATCTCACTTTCGCTCGTTCCTTTCACTCGGCACTCCGCTCTTCTGCCAGCTCATCGGAAGGCCCGACTCCCCGCGGAGTTCAAACCCGAATTATGTGGCGATCTGTGTGTTCATGCGGCGTTGAATTGTGAATTCGAGTCGAGAGAGGAGAGCGATGCGTCGCACAGAGTTCTAAAAATATCCTGCGAGATCTTCCAGTTTCCAATATCTGACTCAGACAGATATTATTCTGGGAATCAATTGAAGACGTGCAAACATTTATTTTTAGATATGCCGCAGGCATCGTAAATAATCTCTATGGATTTGTCGTTGGAGCAATGGAGCAAGTCATAATATGACAATGCTTGTAGATCTCAGAGAGATTATGGTATTCCTTGTCACACTTTAACATACCTATGCAGACATAGGGCTAATTAGAATAAAAAATGCACATTAAGTTTTAATATTTAAATCGAGTCGGATTGAGAAGGGTAGTAGTGAAGTAGAGGAGATTGGAAGAGGAGTGTGGATGGTAATGTAATTGGATATCGTCTATTTCGCGAGCGAGAGGAGATATTATTGTTTATAACGTTAGTAAACGCGAAAAGTTTATGATTAATACATTAATGTTTTTCTGTTTGAGTCCGTCCATCTTTATCATGCTGGGAGGCAGGAGTGAGTGGGGGTTGGACAAAGAGGAAAACGAATGCCGCGGTTGAAATAGGACGGACTAAGAAAATAAATCAATGTTGGAAATCCGATAGAGGCAGAGGAAATGGACGAAAACGTCATTGAAAGGTAGTTAGATGTTTCCCACTACCTTTTAATAATTGAAATGTGGATAGATGAGGGTTGATTGTATGATAGAAAGGCGAACACTGAGGAAGCGGGGCAGAGGGAAGAAGAGAAAAGATACCTTATTCTGATACATTATCACTCGTGGGAAAATAAAATCTCTGAATCTATCTGTTCTAGTTCTCTCAAATTGTACTCACCTGATCTCTCCAATGGTATTTAGGTGGCGCACGTAACACATATTCAACATCATCGCTAAAAATACAGCTTCCAATTTATGCAAAGAGATCCCTAATCTGTGATTAAACTTTTGCTCCGTGGGTAATTCACTACTTGGTTCTTCTAAGAATATAGATACGCTACTAAGTAATATGAACGTTTTAATAAATTTACGTTTCAGTAATCATTTAATCCCCTATACCCCACGTGATGGAACACAACATTTCGCCTAAATCGATGCACTAACGTTTCTGCGGGTCCATACATTTTTCTGACGAATTCTGTTTTTCTGATGAAAATTGGAAGCGGGGAAGACTATATCTATACACCACTTGTCCAGAATAACACAAATCCTATCTACATAAAGGTAAACCGCCAACAACTTAGTTGGTCCCATTGCAACAGTTTCAGAGTGTAAAAATCATTCGCCTTGACTGGGATAAGTTACTGTTGCGGCATCTCCCGCAGTTTCTTTGGAACTTAGTTGGTGTTCCATCATTTAGCCAGTGAACCCTTAGTATTAAACTACTAAGTTTTTGTTTTAATGACATGCATAAACACTCATAATAATCCCAAATTGTGACGGCATTCCAATTATTCTTCTTTAAAATTCCCCTTGCCTCAGCGTCTTACAAACATTTTCGGCTGAACGAAATGTAAATTATTAAATACATGTAGATGACACCGAATTAAACATTTCAGAACAGGTTAAATGCATTGGTTTCTCACTGAAATCCGACTTTTCATAGGGTGCGCACATTTGAAGAATATGCGGATCAGGCGTGAAGAAGGTGAGTTTCATTAGACGGGTGGTAGCAAAATTTATTCAAGATGGTAGGGAGAAGTAAATGTATGACTACGCATTATCACGTATGTCAAATGTGGGAAAAGTGGCAAATATTCGTTTTCAACGGGATTAAACGTTCATTAAGCAAGTGGAAATGTTTCGGTGAATATCCGCCAATTTTATCAAAAATGCTACGTAAAGAGAATAAGTGTGAAGAGTATGTTGGAGGAATTAGGTTGGCAGCTCCTTGATTCTCGAAGAGCGCCGGTGAAATTTTGAGCTTTTAGAAAGGCAGAGCACCCCCGAGTTTTCCTTCGACAACGAGGGAATAATTATGGTATCCTATTACCACCGGGATAAAAGAGATATGGACCCTCACGAACAGATTCACCTACTCGTTCTTCCATTCGAACACGGGCTGAATTCCAAGCACTAAACAAGTTCATCTACATCTACATAATACCCCCGCAAGCCGCCGCAAGGGCGTAAGACAGGGGGTGTTAGGTCACCACCCGTAAATAGAAACAATACCTCATGCAAAATCAACACATACATGCAAACCTATACCCACATTGGCGTACATATTCATGCGAAAACCCTTTCAACTTACACGCATGCAAATACATATACTATCAACTTTCAAACGACTGCACCTTAGGATGCAGTAAGAAATTTATCCGATAACGAGCAAGGTAGAATTTGAAAAGTAAGAAGAAGAAAATCCACTACCACATGGACATACAATTTTAGAAGTTTTAAGTATAAATGTATAGCAGCCACTGGGTAATAAACTTCAGGGTAGTTGTAGTTGTAGAAAATATTGTTTGTATGTGATGTGGACGGCATTTTGTATGTGATGTGGAAGTTTGTCTGTATGTAATGTGAAAGTGTCATTGAATGTAAAAATATTTTGTCTCTTATCTGTTTTTATATGTGTCCGTATGTAATTTTCGTTGTAAGAGATACAGCATACTGTATTCTCCTGTATAGCAGCCACTGGGTAATAAACTTCAGGGTAGTTGTAGTTGTAGAAAATATTGTTTGTATGTGATGTGGACGGCATTTTGTATGTGATGTGGAAGTTTGTTTGTATGTGATGCGAAAGTGTCATTGAATGTAAAAATATTTTGTCTCTTATCTGTTTTTATATGTGTCCATATGTAATTTTCGTTGTAAGAGATACAGCATACTGTATTCTCCTCCCCCTAAAGACACAGGCATGGACAATGCGACCCACCACTGCAGGTAGCGGGAGGGTCCCCCCACGGAGAGAGACGAGGGATGGAAGGGGACACATAAAAACAGACAAGATAGAACAAGCAATATTGTAAAGAGCACCACATTATTTAAGGGCATTCTAATGCGGTCATGCGGAAAGAAAGGATTTAGACAACAAAACACACAAGTGTTGTTAGTAAGTGCTCGGATTCTTAAATTTAAAGGAAACACGAGTCGCGCTAATGGTAACGACATCAATTAAGTAAAAGACTGAAAAATAGCTACACAAGGATCCCACCAAGGATAAGAAGTAGTTTCTTTATCGCCGCCTATGGCAGTTATTCAGATCTCTTAGACTTCGTGGGAAGCATTACATTTTCAAACTGTCACCATTTATATTTCTTTTCTCATTTTTTCTGACCTCTACCGTCGTTTCACGGAGTTACAATGGTAGCAAACTTACAAAAGCCAAATTCATTTCATCCGTGGAAGAGATCTAATGTCTCATTTAACCTTTTGTTCGTGAGCGATTCCCAATCAAACTCTAGTAATGTAAATGCAACGATAATGTTTATCTACATCTGCATAATACCCCGCAAGCCACCACAAGGGCGTATGGCGGGGGGTGTTAGGCCACTACCTGTAAAAGGGTATCGTCATATGGCCTTGTAAATCAGGTTCCTCTTCGATACAGTTGATCTGATTTGGCAATCGCACTGAATTTTTGAGATCGATTTTCACTGTAATGTTAAATTTTCGAGCACACTTAATCGTTGAATGTGATAAGTACAGAAAATCTCGATGGTCGAAATTTTATCAGATAAATCTCTGAAATAGTCGAATCGCTCATGATTCCATTGTACCTTTCAACCACGCTCTTCAAAGAGATTTGATCAAAAAAAAGAACTTGAAGTCATCAAACATAAATCACTCTGCTCTTCTAAAGGAAACCAATCTTATGGTTTTAAATGCCACTCAAACCTAAGCTGACGTAATCTCAATTCAGCAAACGGAAGCAATTGTAATTCTAGGAATAAATTCAAACTCTAATGAAAACACTCTATTGAATAAATGTAGGGACTTATCAAATTCAATAATGTTGATATTACTGCTTTCCCGTTCTCTGAAATCAATTCATTTAACTTTGTCGAAATTCATAACTGTTCGAATGCATTAATTAAGGCCCACGAATTTGCATGACCTGAAAAAGTGTAAAGTGGCACTATTATTATATACGTACAGCGATGAATTCGAATGATTTGTGATTTTGTAAAAGATACTCTTGTACGAAATCTCTTATTCGAGAGTTCCCCGAGCAACGCTTCCCAATGCTGCGTACTCTGCTGGTTCATAATGCTTCTTAAAGTTCACCAGGGCCCACCGTGCTAGTCGCTGAAAAATGCAGGAGGGTCGCCTGCGATGCCAAGAGAATAAAAATGCACTTTTCCATTCGTAAGTCTCTCCGGCCGCGGGCCTCTGCTCCTCGTGTATCGCTTGACTCATGGACATCATCAATCGATACGGTGGAGCATCTGACGCGCCAGCTCTCCGCGCTTTTTCCATTGCCTGTGTTTCTCCTGCCCTAGAATACTCTTCCCAAAATTTGGGCCACTGCCCCACCCACTTCTCTCAAACTACTTGTACCACTACTCAAACTACTTCAAGTCCCTTCGGTAACTTCTCCCTCGGCTATATCAGTTCTTCTTTCGGCATTTCCTCCATTACTGACCGCCGTGCCATGCATAATAAAAAGTTTTTCCTAAAACTCTTCCATGTTAATTAAAGGTCATCTTAACTTCTATCCCTTTTTCCCTCTTAGAGTGCCTCTGCGTACGACGCGGTTGAATGACCTCTTCCGTTGCATCACCCTCTCGTCTCTCAATTAAAAACGCTCATCCATCTTTGGACTCCCATCAACCTGTAATGCAATGATGAAACTCTTCCCTGACTTCGACCCGCTCCAAACTCCTCATTCCGTCCGTCCCTGCCCTGCTCTTTCTCCCATCTAATTTTCTTCGGACCACATCCTCCGCACTCCTCATTTTTCCCCCCTCCTTTATTTAAACAAAACCGTATTTTTTATGTGGTGTTGATATTTTTTATTCCCTTAGTTTTTAATGCAACAATTTCAGAGCGTAAAAATCATTCGCCTTGACTGGGACTCGAACCCAGATCCCTCAATATCCGGTCGAGTGCTTTAGCCACTTAAGCTACCGAGGCGTCCTCTTAAACTCTGAAATTTTGGGGCTTTTAAAGGAACTAGATGTTATGACGAAATACCGTACATACAATGTCACATGCATTCGTAGTCGTGCGCGAGGCGCCACTGTCCACGAGGTTAAAAGCCAACTTTAAACACGTATGGTGTTTTCCCTTTGACAAATTCCGAAGAAACTGCGGGAGATGCCGCAACAGTAACTTTTAACGGAGTCATCCGCTAATGTGCATTTTAATGCAACAATTTCAGAGCGTAAAAATCATTCGCCTTGACTGGGACTCGAACCCAGATCCCTCAATATCCGGTCGAGTGCTTTAGCCACTTAAGCTACCGAGGCGTCCTCTTAAACTCTGAAATTTTGGGGCTTTTAAAGGAACTAGATGTTATGACGAAATACCGTACATACAATGTCACATGCATTCGTAGTCGTGCGCGAGGCGCCACTGTCCACGAGGTTAAAAGCCAACTTTAAACACGTATGGTGTTTTCCCTTTGACAAATTCCGAAGAAACTGCGGGAGATGCCGCAACAGTAACTTTTAACGGAGTCATCCGCTAATGTGCATTTTAATGCAACAATTTCAGAGCGTAAAAATCATTCGCCTTGACTGGGACTCGAACCCAGATCCCTCAATATCCGGTCGAGTGCTTTAGCCACTTAAGCTACCGAGGCGTCCTCTTAAACTCTGAAATTTTGGGGCTTTTAAAGGAACTAGATGTTATGACGAAATACCGTACATACAATGTCACATGCATTCGTAGTCGTGCGCGAGGCGCCACTGTCCACGAGGTTAAAAGCCAACTTTAAACACGTATGGTGTTTTCCCTTTGACAAATTCCGAAGAAACTGCGGGAGATGCCGCAACAGTAACTTTTAACGGAGTCATCCGCTAATGTGCATTTAGCATCAACTGGTTTTTAATTTAACGACTTTATTCCAAAGATTTAGTGTAAATAGAGCCGCTGCGTGGAATACATTTTCCACTTGTCTTTGGGTAGTTATCACCATTCAAATTCTCTTAGTCTTGTAATTAAAGTCTCCTTAGTCATTTTAAGCCGCTCCACGTCAATCCACTCAAATAATTACTATGCATTCTTGATTAAACTTAAAAACCTTGATTAAACTTAAAAATTATACTAGAATCATCTAAAATAATTAATTTTAATACTGACTAATTTTAAACACGCATTAAAGAGGTGGATAGTCGATAGAAAAAGAAGTTTAGCGAAATTTCCTGCGAAGATGCCAATTTAAGGTATCGATTTTTATTTGTACATTTAGTGACAACAGTTATAGGAAACATGGCGTTGGACGAGACGAACTTAGTGAAAATCAATAGATACGGAATTAAATTCATCATCAATTACCCTAATGGCTAGTGACAAAATTGATTAGCAAGAGGGATAAATCTACATAATACCCCGCAAGCCTCTTCAACAGCGTGTGGCGGGGGGTGTTAGTTCACCACCTGTAAAAGGGAAAAAATATAATAACTACAAGATAAAAGGGTAATTTAAAATTAGATACCAAAAGAAAAATATAATGAAATATAATAATGAAAAAGAAAAAAGGTTATGAAAAAACATGTGGAAAAAGAAAAATAATAAAACATTATAATAGCATAAAACGCGGGAAATATTTGAAAACACATAAACACATAAAACGCAAAAAAAAAAACGATTAAAAAACGACAGAAGTCCTAAAAAATGAAACATAATAATGCTCTGCTAGTTTTAAACATTTTCCGCAACATTTTTAGCATATATTTTACCCTTTATGGTATATTATTTATATACCATGAAAGGCTTTATTATACCCGTTCATGTTCTCAAATTTCAAGCAAATCATTGTTGCATGACTACCATATTTTTTTCACCCACCACTGTCTCGGACGACGCGACAAAACCTGATTTAAATATAAAGGAATTACCATAAGCAATATTAATATTTAACAAAAAAGTCATGAAAATCAAGGTAGGATGTAATTGGAGGTTACTGTAGCTCTAATTTCAAATGAAATACCTAAAGATTTAAGAATATCACAGTCATTAAACGCTGTGAAAGAGAAAATAAAAGGTTAGGATATTATACTCGTACAGAATGTACTAGGGCTTGCAATAAAACGTGACACTATGTACATATGTAGCTTTATAATTGCATAAACTTTAAGCTCTCAATTTTGTTCACGTGGCACTTGCTGTCGAGCCAGAACTGACTGGTTTAGCAGGACTACTACAGTGAGAGTATTACATGTATACATTTTCAATGCTTACTACTATTGTATATTGTGAAGAGCATATCCCTACGCCATATGATAAAGATTATCTGTAATTGTACGTTGTATTGATTGTCTTAATTCTTTGTATACATGATGAAGATTATATTACTAGAGTTATAAATAAAATGATAAAAAAACCTTTAAACAACTCCCCCCACCCCGGATCGGTGCATCTAAGCCCATATGTGCAGCCGTTGCTGTTGATCTGCTAATACCTTTAAGAGTTTCTATCTTTAACACATTTCGGTTGAGTTAGCTGCTAACAAATAAAGAATCTCTGCTCTTGCTCTTTGTTGTTGAAGTCACAACTGAATGCATAGAATAACACGAAAAAAATATAATAGAGACTCGCGGGTGTCTTTGTTTTTATCCCGTTTTTCATATGATACGTGCTCAAATCAATATATGAACATTGAAATCTACATCGATTATTATGAGTCGTTCATTGCTTGGAATGGGGAGCTTTTGATTTGCGTACTTGTCTAGTTTTAGAAGTGAATTAACTCCACCGTTCGTTGTCCTATTTAATCCGCATACACAAATTCTCTTGGGCTGCTACTAAAGATAGATTCTGTAATTTTGCTAAATACTCGGTCAAAAATGTCCATCTGAAATTCAATTGATTGCTGTAAAATCAGGTATTATTCCCAAACAACCTAGATGACAATATTTTTTATATGCAAATCCGTTACTGTTAGGTGACGCTCGAAATAAAAAAATATCTTCAATGCAATTAAATGCATGCATACTAGTTTTGTAGGTTTGAATGTGCTCAAAATAGTGTATTTGGCACTGGTTGAGAGTATTTTAAGATACGGTATTACCGTCTGGTGATCCAATGGTTCTACAAAAATAAAATCCTAAAAAATAAGCAGCAAAAAATCATGGAAGAAACATCCGAGGTTAGATAAAAAAAATACAAATATTCTAGATGAAAGAAATATCTTTTTAAAATTTGGAATTCTGCCCGTAGACAGGCTGTACAGATATACAATCATAATGGGAAACTATTTGTAAGACAAATATCAGATTTAAATAAAAAGGAATTACCATTAAGGGGCAATATTAAGTATATAACAAAAAATATCGTACAAATCAAGGTAGCAGTAAATTGGAGGTTATTGTACCTCAAATTTTTAATGAAATACCTACAGGTTTGAGAATCTTACAGTCATGTAAACGCCGTGAAAGGGATAATAAAAGACTGGCTATTATAAAGAATGGATTAGGGCTTGGAACGGAACGTCACACAATCTACGTATGTAGCTTTATAATTGCATACACTTTAAGCTATCATTTTTGTTTACGTGGCACCTGCTATCAAGCCAGAACCCGACTTGCTTAGCAGGACTGCAGTGAGAGTATTCCATGCATAAATGTTTAATTTATACGACTATTGTATATAATGAAGATCATATCACTGTGGTATATTATAAAGATTGTCTGTAATTTAATGTTGGATTGATTGTCTTAATTCTTTGTATATTATATATGATGAAGATTATACTACAATTGTTATAAATGTTATGTTATGAGAGAAAAAAAAATATTACACATTTTGCATTTACATAATATATGTGCAACTACACAATTTGCTACATTTTATTTGACGTCAAAGCCGTTCGTTTCTTTAACCCACGATAGAAAATGGCGTAACTAATATGCGTACACATTCAGGGGATTCCCCATAGTTTTATTTTTTATTTTTAACTAGTTCAAATCTCATAACATTAATTCAGGCGACGCAATAGAAGAAGGCAAAAGAGGATTTATCGCATATCGCCTACGTGCATCAGTCACTGATGCATGACCTGACGCAAATTGGTCTGGGAATCAATTTCATTTTACCATTTACTTTGTTTTATGATATCGGTTAAAAGGGCGAACGGCTATCCGTCAGTATTTATGGTCTATGCTCGGCAAAAAAGGTACATGAGCGTGAAAATTTATCATTCAGTCAAAACATCAGGAGAGTTTTGCTTTCGACTCAAGCAATTAAAATAAAAATAACCCTCATTGATAAATGTTGCCTTTTTTCGTCGGGGTATTTAAAACTATTGGGTAATTAATGAATGCTTTATCATAATTGACTACTTTATGATTATTTTAATTAAACATGGGCCTAATTAGAATATTCAAAAATTACTTCAAATCATGCAAGTCATTTAAAAATCGGATGCAAGGTCCACGTTAAAAATAGGGGATGGTAAAGTTTTTGCAAGCATTCATTTTTTGCTTATTTAAGCTTCCAAAGATTAATACTCTAGCTGTTACAAGTAAAATATTAGAAATGGAACAACATATTCTGAGTATCAATTTTTTAGTTCAAGTGCCTATTAATGGCATTTAGCAATAAACATGTCAATCAGTACACAAATTAAAAAGAATGTACCGGTCAGTTTTAAACATGCTAGGTTTCATTTGACGGATTGCAGGAAAATGTAATGAAAAAGTAAGACAGAGGTGTTACTTTGCTTTAGTTACGCTGCATTTAAAAAATGCAACAATCGTCAGGAATTTATGGGAGAAAACGTAAATTAAGAAATTGGACGAGGATTCTAGAAAAATGAACTAGAATTGTGTAAGACTTGCTGCGAGGAAAGAGTAAATGTGACGGGTATTCTGGAGGAATTATTTAGAGAACCTTTTGATTCACTGAGAAAGTATGGCATGCTTTTATGTGTACGTAGACGATGCCTAATTTTTCTTGCGGCACCAAAAGAAACGAAATGGCACCACAATACACAATAATAACAAAGTCGAACCCGTGTGCCCTAATATATTTAATTGAAGACTAATACTTATATATTATTTGAACAATACTCTATACCTGGTGCAAATAATCATGTATTTGTATACCCGACTGTTTAGTATATTAGTTGATGTACAATATATATATAATGTATGAAGTTACATTTCTGCATGCATAGCTGCCCTCCTAATTCTCCCTGCCACGCACCATTGCGGCCGTTACAAAGGGTTTTGGGTGCATCTATTTTTTTAATCTACAATATTTGGTTCAACTCCACAGTCATAAGAAAATCATGGAAAATAATAGAGATAAATGGACAGAGATACGAGATACACAAGGATTGCATAAAAAGTATCCGTAACATTTTTTTCCCGGCATTTGCACACCATTATCACTGAAAATTTGGCGATGCGAACGATCTGCGACTATCTTGTCCTACCGAAGTTATATGGACGGACTACCAAGAGCAGAGTAGACTGTCTACTTGCGAAGACCTGCTATGGCATCGCGTTGATTCCCCAGCCACCTTAATTTGAACAAACTTGGCACCAGCAAACAATTTCCCATTCCCAAAGGGAAATCATCACTCAAAGGACACCACTATGGGACCCTTAGTGCCGTCAAGGAAGTTCGCACGCCTACCCTTAAGAACCTTCCGGAATCGGCCTCACAGGAACCTACCAGTAAAGGAAAAGCCGCTGGTAAAAGTGTGTCAACGTTCAAAGGATGTACTTTGAAGAATTTTGAGATATTGTAGCAATATCTTAAATAATGACATTTATCCGAATGTTTTTTATAGATACCATGTCTTCATGATTCGTTTCGTTCTTCGTTTCTTGGATTCGTTTGTCAAGGGTCGTTTTCTAATATCTAAAAATGGCGGATTAGAAAAGATGTACAGCATACGCAAGCAGAGCTATCTATCGTGGTTTCATCGTGACTGTACAAGTCAATGAGTCATCTTAGCACATGAAGGAATGACGAAGGATTAAACTTAAGAATGTAACACTCACATCTGTGCATGCGTATCTTTTGGCAGATATGATGCAAAAATTAATGTTAATTCCTTTTGTAATGTGTTCCAAAATTATGTTTCATCTAGTTTAGTTTTTAGGGTCCCACTCGTTTCTTCCCCTAGTTCTTTGAGCAAAGCAGTTTGGTTTGAAAAGTTTCTTTTATATCAGCCCTTTTAGGGCTTGAAGTGCGTGAATTTTTTTATTTAAGGTAAGGAATTAGTAATGCCTTACGATAGGAAGGCTACGCTAATTATAAGTCTAAATGACTTTAAAAAAAGCGCTACCGCCGTAGAGGTCCACCGGTCCATCGGTGTCGAGTTCGGGCTTAAATTGGAAGAGTTGATGGCTATACAGTTCGCAATAACTAGGAAATTTGTCTATATTAAGGTAATTAACGAAGAATTGGTGGAAAACATTTTGAGGTCGAAAGGGAGGCCCATTGACTTTCCATCAGTATCCGAAAAGCTTGGAACGGCGACCCTGGAGTCGGCTTCTAGCAGGGCAACCTTTGTTAAGGTGCTTTCACTCCCTCCCGAAGTCCCTAGATTTGAGGTATAAATGGCGCTGGGGAAATACGGCAAGGTGGTCTCCTACACGGACAACCAGTGGATCGGACAAGGTCTATACAAAATTAGTACAGGCACTAGAACAATCAAGATGTATATAAAGAGCCCCATCCCATCATATATACCTATAGCCGGGCATAGAGCCGTAATACATTACGACGGGCAAAAGCAAACATGTTCCAGGTGCGGGAGTGAGGAACACCTAAGAGTCAAATGCACAATGATGAGGACGAGCACAGCATATTTTTGGATCGACAGAGACAGAGAGACAGATCGGAGATCACACAGAGACAGACAGAGAGGACAGGCAGGACAGGACAGGTTTTCTCTGATCTGGACCGAGGGTTATTCGTAACCATTCTCCCCTTTTCCCGTAAGGGAAATTGGTAAGAGTTCACTCAGGAATTCCTAATCCCAGCTGGTGAGAGAAACTGAGAAATCGCAATTTTAGTGAAACATTTCACGGAACAAGGAGTCTCTAAATACGGACCGTTTGCGCTTGGGGGGGAAGGCTAACTTAGTCCCTTCTTCTCACCCCTGAGTGGTGTTTCGGTACGCCCCATAGGTTGTCTCGTGTTCGTAAACCTGAGAGGAGGGACCTCCCTCATTGCACTCTCAGGGGACCGGCACGGGTCCACTTCTTAGGGAATAGAGAGTAGGATAGGGAGGAACAGGCTTAGACCTGCTGTGCCCGTTCAGCTTGCTGGACGGATCGGCGGGATTCGCCAAGTTTCCTCAATTGAGAACCCCCCCCCCCCCACTAGGTGGAGACTCCTTGCACGAAATTACGCCCCTTTGGGGTGAACATAAAGAGGATGTTTCGATCCCCCGTGAAAAGTACAAGGGTCATCCGGAAAGTAGTACCCGTTCGTGAAATAAAGACACAAAAGTAAATATTAACAAACATAAAAAATTTTATTTGAAAGAGGATACTTTAAACTACTTCTCAACATAATCTCCAAGCAAATTAAGGCATTTGTCATAACGTGTGACAAGTTTCTGTATTCCTGCTGCATAGTCCTTCGCCGCCAGCTCATTGAGATACGCGAGGGACCCATCTTGCACAAATTTTTGCATAATGCAGATGGTGTTTAACAATTTCATGAACAATTGTTCGAGAAACATTGGGAAAATGCTCACAGATGTCATCAATTGTGACGCGCCGATCGTTCCTCACGAATTCGTCAACTGAGCTCACCAGTTGGTCTGTAATGACAGACGGTCTCTCCGAACGCTCATCGTCGTGTGTGTTCCCCCTCCCCATGTTGAAGTTGCGACACCACCGCCGAACAGACGACTCGTCCATTACATTGTCTCCATACACCTCCTTTAATTGGCGATGAATATCACATGGGCGAACGTTTCTTGCATTGAGGAATTTAATCACTGCCCTCACTTCACAACTGGCGGCGTTCTCAATTTTTTTAAACATTGTAAACAATCACAGAAACAACACAGGCAATGCTAGCGTCACGCAACTTGGCTCAGAGAAGGCAGACAAGCCACTGAAGCTATCTGACCTCGTCCAGCGGCTACTCGCGTCGTCAGCACTTCATGCGGCACGAACGGGTACTACTTTCCGGATGACCCTCGTAATACGACTCTCGGGCACGATTCGACAAAAAGAATCCCGATCCCGGAAAGCATTACCTCCATACTCTGCCAGAAGGCAACGAAGGAAGCAGGTATTGAAAAACGTAATAAAGACCTTAACCCGGAGCCAGGCTGCTCGAAGATGACTGCCAATGTAATTCCTGCCGCTAAAATCGACGCCCGCTTGACCGAAGCCTCCTCCGACATGGAATACGATGATTCCTCTTCAGAGGGCGAAACCGGAGGAATCTTCACGACAGTTGAGGAGAAAAAAAGGAAGAGGGCAAAGAAGATCCAGCGCCTAGGACCGGCGGCACCTGCCGCGACAAAGAACCGGTTTGACCCGCTCCTGTCGGAGCATGACATGACTACTGCTACCGAGACGACGGCTTGCACAAGTAAGCCAAAAGAGAGGCGCCCGCCACCTATACTGGTTTACGATGTTAAGGACCAGATGGCGTTTGTGAAGGCCATCAGAGAGAAGGCCAAGGACCAAGGCTTCTCACTGAAGAAAACCGGCGAAGGCTGCCGCATACAGATGACTAACGGAGACGATTACGCCTCAATTAAGTCGTTCCTGACAAACGCCGGCGCCCAAATTTCGACCTGGGCAACAAGAGAAAATAGGGTACAAAAATACCTTATCCACGGGTTAGACAAGGGGATGGATGTGGCATTCATCGTCGAGGACCTGAAGGCGAAGGGCATCCCCGCTTTGACAGCGCGCCCAATGACGAATCGTGGCGACCTGTACACCGTGAGCGTCCAAATGGGAGGAGGTTTTGCGGCAAAAACAATTGGAGAGATTAAATCCGTCTGCCACTACCGGGCGAGACTGACCGTCTTCAAATACCAAGGGCCACAGATGTGCTACAGATGTAACCGGTTCGGACATGGTTCCTGGGGATGTACGGCGGCTCCTCGATGCTACATATGCGCCGAAACCCACGAGGGGCGAGACTGCCCCCTGAAGAAAACGGAGAAACCGAAATGCTGCAACTGCGGTGGAGAGCACGTTTCCTTCGCCAAGAGCTGCCCAGTCTACCAAGAGAAAGCGAAGGCACTCGAAGGAAGAAGGAAACCATTCAAAAGACCACTCCCCCCTGCCCCTTCTAGGCAGACAACCCCTCAGGACAGCGCCCCCCCGAAGGAGAACGTCTGGGAGATCCGAGCACAGGCCGCCAAAAGCGCCGCTGCCCCCGCCGAAGTACAGGTAGTACCCCAGCCACCGGTCAATCAGGAAACGAGTCAGCAGAGCCCACAAGGAGGAATGGAGGATGAACTTCGTTCAATGTTGCGTGCAGTAACGAACGTCATGTCGACCTTGCAGACGCAGATGACGGCAATTCTTACTCTCCTCTTGCGGGCTTTCCCTGAGCAACCATAATGGCTCACACAACCGCCTGTAATGGGACTGCGATCATCGCCTGGAATGCCAACGGCGGACTTCGGGACAAACTTCCTGAGCTTCTAGATAGCCTAGAAAAAACAAATAGCACCGTTTGCCTCCTGAGTGAAACTCACCTCCTCCCGGGTAGCAGAATTTCAACCCCCGGCTGGTCACTCCTCCGAAGTGACAGAGAAGTGCCCCCAGGTCACCCAGGGAAAGGAGGAGTTGCGGTGTTAGTACGGGACGGCGTCCGCTACAGCCCCTTGCCACCGCCAGATACAAAAGATCTAGAAGCTGCTGGCATCCAACTTGATTCCCCCGGCGTGAACATCTTCAGCTGCTATGTGCCACCTTCAAGGGAGCTTCTAGAATCGGACTTGGACTCACTCTTTAACTCCAATGAACCCGCGCTGGCCGCCGGAGATTTCAATGCAAAAAGCTGTCACTGGCACTGCATTAAGGAAAACACCAAGGGGAAAAGACTGAGTCGCTGGGCGAATAACAACGGTGCACAGATCTCCGCGCCCACTGAACCAACACGGCCAGTACCAGGACGCAGAGGAGCAGTAATCGATCTCGCCATCACTCGCCGGCTAACCACTCCCGTCAAGGCAGTAACCATCCTCGGGCCACCAAGTGACCACCTTCCAATCCTCCTCCGACTGGGGTCCGGACCTTGTCTCCCACCCCCTACGGAGCCGAGAATGATTTACGGACTGGCGGATTGGGCGGCTTTCCGGGAGAGAGTCACCTCCTCCCTACCAAATAATCCAGTGCCAGCCAACAGCACGCGCCAGCTCGACGCTATGGCCACGAAACTCTCCGCGGCAATCAAAAAAGCTGCTGAAGCAGCCATCCCCAAGAAATGTCCAAGACCGGCGAACTTCCTAGCTGTCCCACCGGAGATTGCCGCACTTATATCAGAGAGAAACCGGGCACGAAGGCTTCACCTAAGATATGGCACGGCGACGCTCAGGCGAGAGGCAAACCTCCTGCAAAAGAAGGTCCGTGACGCCTTTAGGACTTTAAGGCGGCAAAGATGGGAGGACAAACTTACATCCCTCAGCCTGACGGATGGAAGTGTTTGGAAGCTGGCTCGCAGTTTACGATCAGCGCCGAAAACAGATCCACCGATAGTAACACAGGATCGGAAAAAGAAAATCTACTGCGCCCAAGAAAAAGCTGACCACCTAGCTGAATACCTCAAAGGAGTCTTTTCACCCAATCCGGGAACGGAGGAAGCTGGGAAAACCAATGAACACCTGGAGGATGAGGGAGCCCTCCCCCGGATCTCTCTAACCGATGTTGCAGCCGTCATCAGCGCTCTTCCTACGCGAAAGGCGCCTGGACCTGACGGAATCCCAAACGAGATATTGAAACGCCTCCCTGTGGCGGCCGGCGACTTCCTGGCCTGTCTTGCGACGTCGTCCATCCAGCTAGGACACTTCCCGGACCCATGGAAGACGGCGACGGTGAGATGCATCCCGAAATGTGGACTCCGCGCCTACACGGCAGACAAACTCCGCCCAATATCCCTGCTGTCCGGCCTTGGAAAGACTCTAGAGAGGCTGATTCTCCCCCACCTGCAAAAGATGGTGAAGTTAAAAAACGTGCTCCCCCCGGAGCAATTCGGATTCCGGGAAAAAAGGGGCACGGAACAACAACTGCACAGGGTGGTTGAGTTCGTCGCGGACGGATTCAACAAGAAAGCTCACTCGGCCGCAGCGTTCTTCGACATTTCAAAGGCGTTCGACCGAGTATGGCACGAGGGCATCCTGGGAAAGATGTCCGCGGCGGGCTTTCCTCCTTGGCTGGTCCGTTGGACGCGCTCGTATCTCACAGGCAGGAAATTTCACGTGGACTGCAGAGGCAGAAAGAGCAGCGATCATCCTATCACGGCAGGCGTCCCCCAAGGATCGGTCCTAGGACCTATCCTATTTAACATCTTCACAGCGGATATCCCGAGACCCGAGGGGGACTGGCATACGATTATCGCCCTATATGCCGATGACGCAGCGATAATATGTCGAAGCGTGAAAGCATCTCTGGCCGTGAAGTACCTGCAAAGAGCAACCACCCGACTGGCAGATTGGTACGACAGGTGGCGAATCGCTCTCAACCCAGCGAAGACGCAGGCTGTCTTATTCTCTAGAACAGTCAAGAGAAGCAAATCCCCAGGAAATCTCTACATTAAAGGAGAGAAAATCGAGTGGAGTGAAGCTGCCACCTACCTGGGCGTCACACTGGATAGGAGACTGTCCTTCACCGTCCACTCTAGAAAGACGGTCTTAAAAGCAGCAGGGGCAAGAGCAGCACTAGCACCCATACTAAGGTCAACGGACGTCGACAAACTGACAAAAATAAGAATATATACGGCTTGTATCCGCCCAATAATCACATACGCCTGCCCCGTGTGGACGGGAATGACGACGAAATTCGCCATCGAGAGGATCAGCGGCCTCGAGAGGCGATGTCTCCGGGCCATCCTATGCCCACGCCCAAGGTGCCGCGTTAACGTATATGAAAAGACAGGTGTTGACAACATCCTGTCATTCATGCAAAAACGCTCCCGAGACTTTTTTAAAAAAGAAGGAGAACATGAAGACGACGTAATTAGACGACTGGGCGAACACACTGTGTGCTTCGCCTATGATATTCACAAGAGACCACGCTCATCCACGGGCGAACTGACTGACCTACCTCAGCCCAAGAGGCCGAGGCAAAACTAACATCCCGGTGGATGACCGGGAAAAGAGGAGCGGCTAAGCCGCGAAGAGCGACAAGAGGATAAGCCCCGATGGAGGCAAAACCTCGATTTAGTACATTGATCACACAGCACAGCATACTACCTTGATCAAAAAGTTCCCGGAATAACCACCGTGTGGCGCACCCATCGTTCCGATTTGAGTTCTGTTTTTTTTTGTTAAATTGGTACATCTGTTGTTGATATTCCCTTTAAATCTTAGTGTCATAACTTGACATTTGCAAACGTTACGTAGCCAAGAGTACATCTATCTCTGTGTGTGTTGGCGATTTTTTACAATTTCAGAAATGGATTTAAATTTGCAACAACGAACTTGTATTAAATTTTGCGTAAAAAACGGATTTAGTGGCGCACGGACGTTGGAAATGTTGGAAAAGTGTTTCGGCAACGATTCTCTAAAAAAAACGGTCGTTTACCAGTGGCACGAGCGGTTCAGAAGTGGTCGTGAGTCAATCGAAGATGATGAACGCAGTGGCAGACCATCGACATCGAAAGTCGGTGAAAAAATTGATAAAGTAAAAGAAATGTTGGTCAATAACCGCAAAATAACCATCAGAGAAATAGCGGAGGACTTGAACATTGCCTATGGATCCGCCCAAGACATTGTGGTTAATGATTTGGGTTTCCGTCGTGTAGCAGCAAAGTTGGTGCCAAAAGACCTCGATTTCATGCAAAAAAGAGACCGTGTTGACGTCGCAAAAGACATGATTTGCGAGGCTGAATCCGATCCCACATTCATCAAAAGGATCATTACTGGAGACGAGACGTGGGTTTATGAGTACGACACGCAATCCAGACATCAGGCAAGTGAATGGCGTTCACCAAATGAGCCGAGACCAAAAAAACCACGTCGTTTTCAGTCAAAAAAGAAGGCAATGCTGACGGTTTTCATGGATTACAACGGTGTAGTGCATCATGAATTTTTGCCAGAAGGCCAGACGGTAAACAAAGAGTATTATTTGGGCGTTATGAGACGTTTGCGTGAAGCAATTTGCCGAAAGAGACCAGAAATGTGGGCAGAAAACTCGTGGATTTTGCACCATGATACCGCACCGTCGCACAGTGCTATCATTATTCGTAATTTTTTGACGAAAAATGCAACAAATACCATCCAACAGCCACCGAATTCACCTGATTTGGCTCCCTGTGACTTCTTTCTGTTCAATCGAGTTAAAAAACCATTACGGGGAACGCGTTTTAGCAGCCGAGAGGAAGTAATGGAAAAATCGCAGGAAGCACTGATGGACATACCGAAAACCGAATATAAAAAATGTTTCGAGGATTGGATCAAGCGCTGGCATAAGTGTGTTGCAGTCGATGGGGATTACTTTGAAGGGGACAATATAGATTTAGATGAATAAACTTGTATTTTTAATTTTCTGAATAAATTCCGGGAAATTTTTGATCAAGGTAGTATGCGGATGCATTACAAGGGAAGAAGTTAAACACGAAGGAGGATATTCCGCTGTTGCAAATTCCGGAAGAAGACGTGGATGCTGATGCAATCATGGAGAATAAACGGGCAGAGGATTCTTTTTAAGAGGAAAAGCGGCGAGAACCACGAAAGGGTCCCCGGCGACACTCCCCGACGAGCGAAGAAGATGACTCATGCAGTGACGGACCGGCAGAGGCTAACGGAATCGGTAGGAAGCGGAGGAAGGGGTCAAAGAACAGGGGGCGGGGTAAAAGGATTTCGACATCAGGTACCCTTATGAATCCAATGGCGGCCACCGGCGAGGGAGGGGAAGCCGGCAGAGGGAATCGAGAGGAGAGGGGGAACAGCGAGGCCGGGAATACGGAGATGGACATTCAGGAGGAGGTGGGAGAAGGAAGTGAGGAAATGTTGAAAGACAAACCGAGTGATGAAAAAATGGAATGGAATGAGGAGCACAGGGCAGCTGAGCCAGTCGGAGGGAATGAGAGGGGACCGCCGGGCGACCGTGGAACCCCCGGGAGGAGAAATGGCTCCAGGGCTGACCAGCAGGGATACATCGCACGGCGAGGCGGAAGAGCCGGAGGCAAGCGGGTCCAGGCAGAAAGCAGAGGGAATAGCAGCGGACCACGGACTGAAGAGGGCGGAGGCAGGAGCGAGCAGTGAATTCACCGCGGGGGCGGATCGGCCGAGCCGGCGGGGAAAGGAAAGCGGCAAGAAGAAAGGGGTGTTGCGCGGGAGCGGTACTGAGGGGGAGCAAGGAGAAGAGGCTAGGGGCAGCACCAGTGAGAGCAGTGTTGCGGACGGCCCGGCGGAGAGCACCAGCCGATTCTGGAGAGGGTGTAAAAAGGCGGCGGCAGAGCAGAAGAGGACGAGACGGCCTAGAGGGGACTGCGGCAGCTCTGGGCCAAGTCCGGCAATGGCGGAATGGGCCGAAAAGTTTGCTTATGTTAAAGAAGCTAAATTCAAACCCACGAATAGGGAATTGAATAATTTGAAAAAAGAATAAGCCGTTTCTCACTTAAAGTAAACAGATAGATTGAAGAAAACAGCTAAAACAATGGTGACACAATCTAATACGTTAAAGATAGGGACACTAAATGTCTGCGGAGTAGGGAAAAGAAGCAGAATAAGGAAAATACTCTCGCTCTTCGTCGAATTAGACCTTGACGTACTTTTTCTCCAAGAAGTAGTGGGCACCTATTACTGGGAGGATGGCCCGGGGAATAAAGAATAATATGTATGTTTAATATGTTTTTTAACTAAAATGGCCGCCCCTCCGGAGAGGGGCGGCCATTTTAGTTAAAAAACATATTAAAACCGCAAATATAACAATGCACCCTTCCGGAAGGGCGATAAGTCTAAACACCCATGGCTTAGGTCTGATTAACGTATACGGCCTCTCGGGCACAAGAAAAAGCCAGGAAAGGAAGGATTTTATCACAAGGGATATCCTTCCCATGCTGGAAACATCAAAAAGGGAATGTGATAAAATGGTGTAAAAAACCCGGCACCCAGGACCACAGAGCATTTCAATGCACATCGGAAAAGATAAGATGGGATAAAATTAAAAACATATACTGGAAAATCAACAATTTCGGCGAAGCGGGAATAGGAGATAGAAATCCCATGGTCTTAGATTTTAAACTGTTTCCAAAGGCGAAAATGGAACTTATGATGCGGATAGCAGCGCAACATCTGGCACTAGTCCTCGAAGGAAATAGAGAACCATGGGAGTCTTGGTGGTTAAGGACAAAAAGGGAAGTAAACAACTTACCGGGGAGAGTGAAACCATACTGGCTGGCTGTGAAACAAATAATAGGAAATGGAGACTCAGTGCTGAATATTGCTAAAGTGTAAGTAAATTTAAAAAAATTGTTAATAAGGAGTCATGTGACAAAAATAATAAAATTGTTTTCATATAGATGGAAACATGAGATGTATTAACAACCCATATGCATGCATTGACAAAACAATAATGTATATAACTATGTACAAAAAAAAGAGAAGGGCCTAAGACTATTTTGTGACCACTATCGATTTCAAGTTATAATGTGGATAGTGGTGAAACTTTTGAGAAAATAAGATCGCAAAAAAGCAAAGACCCGTGAGGATTATTGGTGGGTAAATATAAAAAGGTAAGGGAAGAAAAGATTAAGAACCGTGTAACCCGCCGACCCCGGTGGCGGCGGGGTAACGTCCTCGTCTGCCATTCCAAGGGTCGCGGGTTCGATTCCCGCCTGGGTGAGTTTCCCTCCATCTAGGGCTTGGGTGTTTGTAAATGTGACCATTGTTATCGTTGTTAACAGTTCGATGTAAAGGCCAAAATGCGTTTTCGCTGAATAAAATAAATAAAAATAAAAAATAGTAAAGTTACAGTGGGTGAGTGTAAAACTAAAGCTGGTAAAAAATAAATGCCAAGTGCCTGGCATTGTAAAAGCCTAAATTAAAGATTTGTGAAGGAACTTCTTTATGTAAAGAATATTAAAAACAAATGGTAAAAAAACAATTACCTTTATTTAATATCAATGAGAAACTATTATGTTTTATCCAACTCATATTTATTTAATGAGTAAACAAGCATGTAAAATTTTATGTTTAAAAAATTATTAATCATTTTTTAATTGCGAAGAGTAAAAAAATTAATTAAATAAAGAGATTTTATAAATGAAAAAAATGGTGTAATGCTTAGCACTGTGGACTTTGAATTTACATCTACATCTACATAATACCCCGCAAGCCGCCGCAAGGGCGTGTGGCGGGGGGTGTTAGGTCACCAACCGTAAAAAGGAAAAATACCACATGCAAAAAAACAACACGGAAAATTACACCCACAGCAGCGCACACACTCATGCAAAAATCCCTTCATCCAATACTCATGCAAACACATATACCGCAAAACAACTAAAAAACTGCACCCCATGATGCAGCACGAAAGCCATCCTACAACACGGAAGCCAGGACACAACAATCAAGAACGTGAAACTCCAATACCACATGAACAAGCACCAAAAAACACCCCACCCCCAAAGAGTCTGTAAAAGGCAGGGAATGCGACCCAACGTTGCAGGTAGCAGGAATTTGCCCCCGCGGAGAGGGACGAGGGATTGAAAGGGAAACTTAAAAACAGATGAACAGAACATGAATGAGGTCATTCGGAAAGAATGGGTTATTATAGCAAAACACATAAGGTTAGTGGAAAAGCATGCATTTATCCAGCGATCCGAGTTGAAATCTCGGTGGGATCTGTGACATTTTTTTTTAAATTGTAGGTGCGAAATGTAATCATGTCTTGCCAAAAAAACTCTGTCATGTCTGAAAAAATGGCGCGTTACTCACAATAACATACATACTTGTACGTAATTGCTAACCACAGTCTAGCTTGACAATTCGACGAGTGTATGGACTTTCTCATCCAGCGCATCCTTGAATACTTCCTCCGGCCATCGAGTCTTGGAACTCCGGGAGACGAGTAGCTCGTTTCCCCCAAGTGTACGCAGAGGTGCGGCTAAGTGCGCGTGAGAAAAGTGACTTCATTTTAATTGTAGCCGTTCGGTACGGCTGCAATTCAGTGTATTGGTGTACTTAGCGGAAACGCCATACGAGAGGAAAGCCGCTCTCTTGATAGGACTTAATCACTTAAAAGAATTCCCGTCCGCCATTCACGTCCATCGGTTCATAAGTTGCCGAGCTGGGAGTACAGCTTGAATACTTGGTGACAATACAATTCGGTGCTTAGAGAACGTATTTTGATCTACATCTACATCTACATAATACCCCGCAAGCCGCCGCAAGGGCGTGTGGCGGGGGGTGTTAGGTCACCAACCGTAAAAAGGAAAAATACCACATGCAAAAAAACAACACGGAAAATTACATTTCGATGGTGAAGAATGCGGAAAATGTCGAAATCTTAATGAAAGGGAAGGGGACTCGCTTTGCTTTCCATCGGCGGAGGACGAACGCGGCACGGTGACCTTGGACTTGCATCAAGTAGAGCCTTATAGGTAGGTCAAGGTGGTGTCGCTCCCTCCCGAAGGACCGAAATTCTTGCTGGAAGCTGCGCTTGGGAAATATGGAAGGATGGTGTCCTACTCCGAGAATCAGTGGATATGACAGGGATTATTGACAATAAGTACCGGGACTAGGACAGTAAAAATGGGACAGGGTATTGATTCACTCTGACGGACAACGCCAAACATGCTCTAGGTGTGGGAGCGAGGATCGTTTGCGATTGAAATATACAACGCCAAATACATTTGCCAGTGAGTCATTTTAGAAACATTAAAAATATTTAACTCACAAGTCGGAACAAAATTAAACATTGCAAAGATATCGGGTATATTTGTAGGTGCATGTGCATGTTAGTTGGTAGTTTGAGTGTTTGCATGTGTGTGGGTTGTAAGGGGATTTTGCATGAATGTATACAATGTTTTGTTTGTGGATGGTATTCATTTGCGGCTATAGCATGCGGTTTTTTTATTAATTACGAGTGGTGCCCTAAAAACCCCCGCCGCAAGCCCTTACGGTGGCTTGCGGGATATTAAGTAGATGTAGATTACAGCGGAATCGTTCGCGTAAAAACACACTTTGCTTTGTACAGTTCGAACGTAGATCAATGAACTTCAATTACGAGAATTAAAGGGTTTAAGAGTTGATATTCATTCAAATTGATACGAATGGAGTACCAATGACAATCGGCATAATATGAGGACATACTAATCATATAATATTGTTTAGCAACAAAATACTAATGATAATGAGTCATCTTCTTTGATTGATATAAAAATATGTCACACTAACTTGACATATACTTGTATGAAAATAATTTTGGTGCATGTTTACAAGCGCAATTATAAAAAAAACAGGATGGCGAAATAAATCAAGAGAATTTCTAATTCCAACGCTGTTTCTGCATAGCATTTATACGTTCTGAGCCTCACTTAACGGCGTGTGTAAATGCATTCGCTCTGAGGGAAATTGACAGTGAATAAGCGTCCATCACGCCAATTCGGGCTGACAAGAACATCATCCAGCGATTATTTAAATTGAGTATAATTAGTATGCAAGTCAAAGGCGAACGATTTTGTTATCTTAATTTACTATTCACAAAGATTGCGAATTAATTAAATTATAAGTGTTTGAGTGTATGTGCAATGAACGGAGGTCATAGCTCGTAGTTAGTCAATCCACAAGCAATTTACTCGCCGTCACGCCAACACACAGCATGCGATCATTCCATCAAAGCGACATAACTGCCCGTTGCAAATTGAAGAGCGTGATGACACATGGCGACCCTGTTTCCCCGCTCGAAATTCGATCGGGCGGCTTATTCCGCGCCCGCGCACCCCCAAAACGCCTCGTCCCACCCCCACAAACAAACCCCCGTCGGCTTGGCGACCTGCAATCAAATTCTCGACCACAACAGGTGGTTTTGATCAAAGGAAATTTTTATTTCTTTTATATATTCACTTAACCTCGCATACATATTATGTTTGCCCCTAAATATAACCCTCCATGCTTAATTAATACTATTGTGAGGTAATCTACCGGTTAAGGTAGGTTTGGATGGACACGACTACCAAATAAATAAGTATATTGTGACTCTTAACAAAACACAATCAAACATCCCACTCCCTTCATCACGTCCGACGCCCCTGTACCCTATTCCTGCCCTTTCCTTGTTTGCCTAGTATTCTCCCCTCTATTACAGTCTTCAACATCCAACTACCGATCAATACGCCCGTCATCCATTTTTCCTGTCTCCATAGGATTTCTCCCAACAAACCCCTCTCCTCGCCCACCATACCAAGTACTTCCTCGTTTGTTTTCCTTTCGGTCCATTTCACCTTCTCCATTCTCCAGGTACAAATGAAACAACCATGAGGCAAAAAAGCAATGAAACTTGTAAAAAGAGGCATTGAACACGGAAAGGTGTGTGGAGGAAATAAATAGACGACTAACCTATGTACAAAAATATGATTTCTGCGAAAATAGGTTAACAGGAATTGACTTTCCGAATATCGGTATGTACCTGTTGCTGGTACATGTTGTTGCATTGGTCCCATGGTGTAATGGTTAGCACTCTGGACTCTGAATCCAGCGATCCTTGTTCAAATCTCGGTGGGACCTCAATTTTTTCTTCTAGACATTTGCCAAAAGTCAGCCATCATTCCCATTTTCATCAACTTTCTCCCTACCTTTTTAGGTCCTTTTTCTTAGGAATGGCAATAGTAATGTGTAATGTCGTCACATGGCAGTGATCCAACTAACATGAACACTGCAGGCTAAACAACGATTGAGAAGCGTAATTTTTCTTCCTTATCTTGTGAAATCTGTGATGAAATCAATTGCTAGGAGAATTTAAAGATAAGAAACCCGTTTGGATTGCGTGTATTAAGATAGCAGTTCAGTTAGGTAACACCCTTGTGCCCTTCGCATTAGAAGTTGTCCCCTTCATGGAATTGAGTTTCTAGTGAACGTTGATGTGGTTTAAGAGCCATTTATGATAGTAAAAGCTCGTTGAGCTTAACAACTCAAGATAGGACGCGAAACCGAGCCATAAGCGGAATTTCCAAGATGCAACCCTCTCGAGACTCGAGCCTTTGCGAGATTCAGCCAGAAAAGAATAGATTAAACTATGTTGTTTCAGTAGAGCTGAGCCTAGAAGAAAGTTATTTTAAATTTGCACACTTCCATATCTTTAGTTGTAGCTAATAGAATATGCCAGTGTACCTAACAAATTATTATCTTGAAAATATCAAAAGAAAATAATACGCGGAAGTTTTACGGAAAAATCTGATGGGATAAAGTGACCAATGGTCGTCACGAGTTAAATAATTCTACATCTACATCTACTTAATACCCCGAAAGGCGCCGCAAGAGCGTTTACTTTTCGCGTTTTCTTTTCTCCTTTTTCGCGTTTACTTCTCCAATGACTAAACTGTAACCGTTCTGAATACAATGATTCCAATTTAAGTACCAGTCAAATAAAATATAGGTATTATTAAATATAAAAATTATTTTACTTACCATTGTTAGATAGTTTTAGCTTGCTGATTTTCTGAGAGTCAGTTCTTCAAACTGATCGTACGGACCCATAGCCAAACCTGCGGAAATAAATAAAATTTCCCATCAGTCTTACATGACTGAGATATTTCTGACTGGCAAAACAGAAACGCCACTCATTGTATGATATTCGTTGAGCCGAAGTATTTTTAATTTAAACCGATTGTAGAATTAGGATTACGGTGGTTATGCCTTACAATCGTGCCAAAACATACGCGTTTACTTACAGTTAAATGTCTAACTTTGCTGCTGTTGAGACCCACGACCTTGATGGTTTTCCATACAAGAGTTAAATATTGCAATGAATCTTTCATCATAACGGTCCCATGGTGTAATGGTTAGAACTCTGGACTTTGAATCCAGCGATCCGATTTCAAATCTCGGTGGGACCTATATTTTCCCTTATTTTATTTGGTCCTAGATTACCCAATATTCTATTAGTGAATTTATTCTATTACTAAGGTTTGCCTGGGGAATCACGACATGAATATATCGAATGCGTAATAGCATGTCGTGTTTTTTTATTTGAGCGTCCCTCCGGACGTCCGTAAGGTGAAGGCACTGTGTGCTTTGATTCCAGATGAAAGAATTCAATTCTCCTAGGTACTTATATTATCCACGTTGCAGTCACTCCTACCATACATCTACATCTACATCTACATAATACCCCGCAAGCCGCCGCAAGGGCGTGTGGCGGGGGGTGTTAGGTCACCAACCGTAAAAAGGAAAAATACCACATGCAAAAAAACAACACGGAAAATTACACCCACAGCAGCGCACACACTCATGCAAAAATCCCTTCATCCAATACTCATGCAAACACATATACCACAAAACAACTAAAAAACTGCACCCCATGATGCAGCACGAAAGCCATCCTACAACACGGAAGCCAGGACACAACAAGCAAGAAATTGAAACATCACTACCACATGAAAATGCACCACAAAACACTCTACCCCCAAAGAGTCTGTAAAAGGCAGGGAATGCGACCCAACGTTGCAGGTAGCAGGAATTTTCCCCCGCGGAGAGGGACGAGGGACTGAAAGGGAAACTTAAAAACAGATGAACAGAACACGAATGAGGTCATTCGGAAAGAATGGGTTGTTATAAATTACCATATGTCTAATAACATGCTTTTCGTCTTATGTAAATAATCTCGAGGAATTCATATGCTCCATTCCTGACTGATTTTGAAACTTCGAAGTATCTGGAACAACCACATCTATATGACCTTCCTCTTGTCAAGGAAGGACGTGCTCGAGCTGGGAGGGAGGGAATGGTAGTAATAGGTAGTTTAAAGGTCCGCCGTATAATGATTCCATTGAGGGAAAGAGCGCGCCGCGGAGGCGTCGATCAACGGGTGACTGCGTGGTGTATACCAGGCGGAGAAGTCCCTCAGGTGACGATGGCGTTCGAGGCGGCGGGCAAAGGCACGAAGTGCTCTAGGTTACAGGTCGTGACCCATGTGGGCACCGATGACGTCACGGACCGTGGATCCGAGGAGGTCCTCCGTTCCCTTAGGGAACTGAGCTCCGAGGTGAAGCGCGTCCAGGGCATCGAGGGGGTTCGGCTGGGACTAACGGTCTGCAGCATCGTTCCGAGGGAGGATCGCGGGTCTCTGGTTTGGAGCCGAGTGGAAGGCATAAACCAGAGACTATCGAGATTCTGCTCGGACATAGGAGCCTCCTTCGTCGACCTCAGACCAACCCTCCGATCTTGCAGGACTCCCCTTAACCGATCTGGGGTCCATTACACGGCGGAAGCGGCGAGTAAGGTAGCGGATAGGATACTCGAACACTATAGGCCTAATGAAAACTTCGTTGCAATTTTCCACAGTTAAAACTTTATTGCCGACCATGGTTTCGATACACTGTATCATCATCAGGTGAGGAAAAGTACAAGGAGAAGGGATATATATTCTCCTTGTACTTTTCCTCACCTGATGATGATACAGTGTATCGAAACCATGGTCGGCAATAAAGTTTTAACTGTGGAAAATTGCAACGAAGTTTTCATTATGTCTCGATTCCACAACATCACGCCTGACTCTTCACTTTTCGTACTATAGGCCTTTTTTAGGATAGAGGGCAGGTCATTTAGTGTGTCGGTAATATTGGTGGGTGGGACTAGCACAGTTAAAATCATTAATAAGCATATGAAGGTGACGAATACCACTCACATGGATGTAGAAGGACATTTGACGCGCACTTCTCCACAAATGCGTCCTAAATTACTGTCAGATATAAATACGGGCGTCATTCAACATAAAAATAATCTATCTTGTACTAAATTGCAGAAGTCTCAAAAATAAAACAGCGGTTTTGAGTATAGTATATCCAATGTTCCCTCCCAGGACTACAACCTTAACGTGGTGGAAGGGCTTGTGCGTTCCGATGACCCCTAGAGCTGTGCTGGCGGGAGTAATAAAAATTGCTCCTGGTGGGGTCACCCATGCCATATAGGTCGAAGGTTAGGAGCCAGACGAAAGGTAGTCCACGCAGCGTCTGTTCCTCAGTGAGGCGGCTGCAATGGCGTCTGACCCCAGTGGGGCGGCCAGTAAGTGATGGTGTCACGTTAAAAACACTATTGAGGAATGAGACAAAAAACCACCTAAATTATCATTCCCAACATTTAAATGATGGAAAATACAGAGATTTTGAGTCCTGGCAACTATGGGGCTCGGCCCAATCAGCCGTGTGTCGTGCCCGGGAGCGGGGGAGGCAAGGCTTCCGCGGTCGTCATCCCACGAAACCCTTGCAAGGGAAAACCAGCAGCAGCAGGACAGAAGACGCAGGAGAAGAAGACAACATTAGTTAGAATAGGAACGTGGAATGCTAGGACAATGATGAGGACAGGGAAATTGGAGAATGTTAAGCGAGAGATGGAAAGGGGAAATATAGATATTTTAGGTCTATGCGAGGTGAGATGGAAGGATAGCGGGGATTACTGGAGTGATCAGTAGAGAATAATACACAGCGGCGGGGACGAGAGCCAAAGAGAGGTTGTCATAATATTAAATGAAGAGGTAGGAAGAAGCTAGTCAACATAGAGCAGGTAACGGATAGAATACTACTAGTGGAGATAACAGCAGAACCGACGAACTTAGTTATTATTCAGGCATACATGCCACCGAGCAACCATAAGGAAGAATAGGTCGATAGGATATACGATCATTTAGAGGACATGATCGCGTGTGTTCCTGCAGGGAAACATTAGATAGTGATGGGGGATTGGAATGCGACCACATGGAGGAGATGATTACAAAGATGGATGAGCGGAGAAAATGGAAGAATGTAAATGCAGAATTAGGCGAATTGAAGTACAAAATATTAAACAATAAATTGAGGTGGGCAACAAATAAAGCAAAAGAAGCATGGTGGAAGACGCAGTGCGAGGATATGGAAAGTCTGCAGAGGAAAGGTGAAATCGGTGCGCTGTACAGCAAAGTTAAATCTCTATCGGGAAGTAAGAAAGGAAGATCTATGATAGCAGTTAAAGATAAGGCGAGTAAGGTAACAGTTAACGCAGGAAAGATCCAAGAGAGATGGAAGGAATATATAGAAGGACTGTATGGTAAGGAACTTAGACTAACAAAGTTAGACATTGAAAAGGAACATGACGTAGAGGAAGACAGCTTAGGTCCAGGCATACTAGACAATGAGATAGAAAGGGCATTAAGGGAGATGAAACTAAATAAGGCCGTGGGGGTGGATAACATTCCCGCGGAACTTTTAAAAGGCTTAGGAAAATGCGGGAGGAAGAGGCTATATGGGCTGATCCGTAGTATTTACGAGGAAGGAATCTAGCCGGAAGACTTTGTGAGAGCAGTTTTAGTTCCTATTCCGAAAAAGGTAAAGGCTACATCATGTGAGGACTATGGGACAATAAGTTTGATATCCCACGCAGCTAAAGATTTTCTCAGGATTATAAAATAAAGTAAAGAGAGTAGGGCAAATGATTACTTAGGAGATGATCAGTTTGGGTTTAGGAAGGGGAGAGGTACGCGTGATGCCATTGCAGTAATGAGATCATTAATCGAGAGGAATGTAGAATACAACCAGGAGGTATTTGCCTGTTTCGTAGATTTCGAAAAAGCGTTTGATAGAGTGAACTGGGAAAAACTAATGAGTATATTGCAGGAAATAGGAATAGATTGGAGGGAAAGGAGGCTAATCCGCAACCTGTACATGTCTTAGACTGCTCAGGTGCGAGTGGGGAACGGGGAGTCAGGATGGGCAGTGTTAGGAAGGGGTGTAAGGCAGGGTTGCCCATTATCACCGTTGCTGTTCAACCTGTATGCAGAGGAAATGATCAAAGAGGCATGGGAAGAACTCGAGGTAGGAATGAAAGTGGGCGGGGAATTCGTAAAATCAGTTAGGTTTGCTGATGACCAAGCTTTAGTTTGTCAGTCAGCCAAGGGGCTGCAAGCATTGCTTAGTGAATTGGAAATTCAGTGCGACAGGTATGGGATGAGAATCAATATTAATAAAACAACAGTTATGCGATTCTCTAGAAAGAAAAAGGCTAAGCTTAACATTAAAATAGGAGGGCAAAAACTGGATCAGGTGGAGCGGTTTACGTATCTCAGTAGTGTTTTGGTAGGGACGTAAGGAGAAGAATTGCGCTAGGCAAAGAGGCTTTCACAAGGAGAAGGGAGTTGATGACGGGGACGTTGAGTAAGGATGTTAAGAAAAGACTCGTAAAAACTTTGATATGGAGCGTAGCTATGTACGGTGCGGAAACGTGGTCATTGAAGCAGGAGGATAGACGTAGATTGGAGGCTTTTGAAATGTGGGTGTGGAGAAGAATGTAGGAGGTGAAATGGACAGAGAAGAAAACAAATGAGGGAGTACTTGGTATGGTTGGCGAAGATAGGGGTTTGTTGGGAGCAATCCTATGGAGGCAGGAAAAGTGGATGAAGGGGGTGTTGACCGGCAGTGGGATGTTGAAGACTGTGATAGAGGGTAGAATGTTGGGCAAAAGAGGAAAGGGAAGGAACAGGATAGGGATGTAGAGTAGGATGTTGTGTTTTGCTATGGACCACAAATTATTTAATTAGTAATTACGTCCTTCCAGAAACCTACCTTAACCGGTAGATTACCTAAATAAATAATAATATTTGACGTGTTAATTTGCATGCGTGTGAGTTGGATGGATTTTGGCAGGAATGTGTCCACCGCTGTGGGTACGGGTTTGCATATATTTGTTGATTTTGCGTGTGATTTTATTCCCTTTCACGGGTGGTGGCCTAACACCCCCCACCCCACGCCCTTGCAACGGCTTGCGGGGTGTTGTGTAGATGTTGTGTGTGTAGATGAATCACCATGATTCGGGCCGTGGGTCCAAGGATCGCTAGAGTGATGGGACTAGGACGATTGGCCATCCAGTGTGGGAGAGCCCAGGGTATTGACCCGGAGCGATATCCGAAAGTGGTTGGATGAGGATAACGTTCGTGGGTCAAAGGGGATGATGGCTCAGCAGTCGGTGACTGGTAGACGCTAGGGGCGGAGGTCCACCGCATGAATCTTTTTCTTCTCGGGAGTTACGTCGGAATTTGTATTCCTCATTTCCCCACTGTACCACTAAACGGGGTATAAAAACTACCAATCGCTAGACGATCCCCTCTCGCCGCTCGAGCACGGCAACTCTGGGCATTCATCATTGTTTAAAATTCACGTGTCTCATCTTCAAGTGCGGGTATTGATCTTTTTAAGCCCCTTTTTTACAAGAATGTTTAAATATATTCCTCCTGAAGATTACTTCCGATGTAATTTTTTATTTGTTTAAATATTATTTAAATTATTTATTAAATATTAAAGTCAATATAACATTCCTCGTCTAATGGTAAAATGGGAGGAAGAGAAATTAATATTCTGACCCAACTCCCGAGAGCAGTAATCCTCCCGGGTTAAACAAATACGGGGAATATGTGGACAAGCTAACAAAAAAAATAAGAGTTATTAAAAGAGTAGTGGGTTGAATGTGATGAAAAGGTAAAAGATCAATTTTATCTTTCGCTGGTTAGGCCTCATTTAGAATATGCTCTAAATCATAGGATCCTCACGAAGCTGAATTAATTGCTAAAATGGATCGCGTGCAGCGTAGAGGAGCTACGTAGATTTGTGAAACGTCGTTATGATAAGCTTCGTAGCTTATCCAAAATATTAGAGCAGTTGAGCTGGGAATCACTCACGGAGAAAATGTTGAATTACAGATTTAGTCTCTTGCATAAACCAGTACGACGTCAAGCAGTGATGTTGAAAATGTAGCATATTATTACCCCAATCGTACTACGGTAGGAGAGATCATGTAAATAAAATTAGTGAGATCGAAACTAGGACAGACACATATACGTTTTCATTGTTTTCACGAAAGATAAGGGATTAGAATAACATTGTCCGACCTAGGTAGGGTCTCATTCGGGCCAAAATTAGTCTAATGTGTATTTACATCCTGCCACACACCCGAGCGGTGGCTCGTAGGATACTAAAATAAATGCAAAAATCCTTCATCTATCTGAGTAGCAGTGTAATATCTTGGGATTGAATAAAACCTAGAGCTAATTTTTAATAAATGTGTTTCAATAACTTTTTGGAGGGAGTATATTTTACACGAAAACACTGTCGCTATACTGGGAACCGACATAACCCACGAAGGATCTATAAAATACTCGGATGTAATGAGAACTAAGTATATGTCCTGGAGAGAACACATTCATGAAATTTGCAGAATAGCAAATATAAAATTAGGATTCATAAAAAATACTTGGGAATTGTAACTATAGGGTCAAGGAACTTGGTTATTTCACGTTACCCCAATTTGAGCATGCTGTAAGTGTATGGGATCCTCATGAAATAGCCTTAATTTTGGAACGAGATCGAGTGCAATGTAGAACAGCTACGTTTGTGAAAAGTTGTTATGAAGAATGTAGAAGTGTCACGACACTATTGGAAGAATTAGGATGTGAGCCACTAGTTGGCCGTAGCATCAAATATAGGCTAAATTTACTGCCTAACTTTGAGGAAGGTTACTTATCTGAGAATGTTAAGGAGATGTTGCAAGCCACCACTTACAATAGTAGATCAGATCACCGAAGTAAAATCATGGAGCTTTATTGTAGAACGGATAGATTCAATATGTCTTTCGTTCCTCATACCATTACAGATCAAAATATATATCTACACATCTGCATAATTCCCCACAAGCCTCCGCAAGGGTGTGTGGCGGGGGGTGTTAGGCCACCTGTAAAAGAGGACAAACCACATGCAAAATCAACAAATCGGTGCAAACCTATGCCCACAGTGGCGTATAGATTCAGGCGAATACCTTTTTAACTTACACGTGTGCTTAATACGTATACTATCAATTAACATACATATACACCTTGACATGGCTTTAGTCGCATTGGAGATAATTGAAATTGGTAGTGCATATATTTTTCGACACCCTGCATGTTATTATTTGATTAAATGGACCCATCTTTTTAATAGTTCTAGGGCATGATTTGAATTTACATTTCCTGCTATTGAATTTTATGCCAGGCAAATACTTTCTATCGTGTGATTAAAATTTATTAAGTGCATGTTCGAACTTATATTTGTTTTGAGGTAACATGATTTTGTTTGTGCATGGATCGTTGGTGACGGAACACCCCCCGCCACACACCCTGTCTTAGATTTGCGGGGTAATGCGTAGATGTAGATGCAGAAGAATCAACCTTCAAGGCTGCTGCATTGGATAATTTAGGGAAGAGTACATCGTCCCAAATGCACTGAATATGAAATAGCTGGCCATCTCTGAGAACCGTGAGTTATTCGCATGCATAAATCTCTTGCGAATAACGCAATTCGAGCCGCCATGAAATTCAAATGAAGTTTAAGGTGAAGTAAGAGAAGATCCGCGCTGCGTCCTCTCCGGTTGAAATTTCCATCTTCCATTACTCTCGAAACTGCGCCCATAGATGGTGCATCATCAACTCTGGAAAATATTTGGGCAAACCAAGGAGAGGAACTAATAAGGTCCCGAAATAAATACAATGTACGCAAACTCCATCTTTGGATACTGAACCAGGTGGTGTACTCGAAGAAAAGATAGCTATTGACCATCTTTCCGAGAGTCTAATTTTCAATTACCTTGTTGTTAAATATGACTTAGGTGACAATGAAAACATTGTGCACTCCTCCCAAGGAAGGTACGAGTTAGCACTTTTAACAAATTAATTCACAAAATAATTAATAAGAAACGGAAAGGGTGAATGTTAGGGAATGATTGGAAACAATTCGTGAAAATGTGAAAAAAGAGTACGTAAAGTATAAATACAAGGGTTCTGAGATAAATATATTATTTTATAGATTCATATGATAGAGAATCTGAAATTAAAGTTAAAATAGAATTTCGCAAAACACAATGCCTATATTTATATCGTTTTTAAAACGAGTCAATGAGCATGACAAGAAATCACACTAGTATGGTGATGTAAAATTCACTTTGAAATGAATCAACTTGGATTCGAATGGAGTGATAAGGGTTTTCAATTTTTGCATCAAATTTTGCTGCGAATTTCCATCATTTCCAGCCAACCGAGGGTTGTGCACGCAATATTTGAATAGGCACCCAGGAAAGTATACATTTCCTACCTGTGCCCTGGGGGAGGAGGCCGTTATATGTCACATCTCCATGTGGCAGTGGAATTTCGCCTTCTTACTTTTCAAACTCTAGCTTGCACCTTATTGGATATATTTCTTACTACGGGCTAAGGTGCAATTATTTGTTAGATGATAGAATATATATTTGCATGCGTGTAGAATGAAAGAATTTTTGCATGAAGATATACGGCACTGCGGGTATATTTTTGCATGTATCTATTGATTATTAATGAGGTTTTGTTCCTTTTTACGGGTGGGTGACCTAACACCCCCCGCCACACGCCCTTGCGGCGAGTTGTGGGGTATTATCTAGATGGAGATGAAAGTACCTAAAGAGTGTATTGAGGAGTAGATTTTCTTCGGTTTATCTATGTTTAAAGCTGTAGTTTGGAGACTCAGTTTATGAAGAAAGTTTACAGCAATTCTAGCCTCGTTACTATTGCTAAATCTTGGAAACAGGGGCAGACAGAATTAGCATGCCTTGTGTAGCATCATTAAGTATGTTAACTATCGTCTATCACCTCCACAAAGTTATCCAAATGGAATTAGATCAATATTCTAATAGCATGACATCTTCAGGATAATTTAATGCCTTCTGCGTGGACATTTGCCTAGTCATAGTCAAATAGATGTATGCGCTCATTCTTTACTCACTTAAAGTACAGTTCCTTGCAAAAATAAGGAGTAATTTAGCAATAAAAGAAGTACTTAATGACATTTCTCCACTTAGTTAACCCAACTGTTATTAGAACGAATAAAAACTAGGCCAGTGAAACAAAAAAAACGGATACTTTCTCCTGAAATCAATCCTTCCAAATTGCTAACTACATCCTCCTTAGATGTATACACATTGCATTAATAAAAGGTTTTCCTCCTTTCCACTCAAATACTCATTTAGTCGTTTCTCACTGATCTACTCATTGCCACTTCCAGTAACGTTTACCAGGTACTTATTTCGTTCATCATAAAAGTTAAAATATTTTAAACAAAAATTCTCCACGGAAAGGCATGCCGAGTTTTTATGAACTCCACTTAATTTTATGGAGAAAAATCACCGTCAGTTGAAATATTAACTAGTAACATGTAAACCAAACTTCCAGCCATTAGATAAGATTGGTGTAAAAATATTTCATCATTAAAATAATACCATAACGTCAAAAAATCTTTGAGTACAACGTATATATACTTAATAAATGGATGGCAATTTACACTATAATCTCAGGTCAATAGAATGAGCTAAGAGCAAATATATGATGGCAAATTTATCAGTTGCAAGCGTTGCATCTTAAGAAAACCTCTGCCTTAATCACGTAATGTTTTTTTCTCAATTAGTTCCAATCATCTGCATATCATTGTGTGCATAAATCAAACACGGGGAGAGGATAATATTGATCGAAATTTTAACTGCTTTTCCCGCAGCAGTTTCATCGCTATAGAATGTGGAGCGCATTGCCATTAACCTGTCGCGTGGGATGATGTCTACGCGACATAACTCAGCTGCATTGGCCACGCTTTCGCGTTTCCATCAAGCGGATGCACTCTTCTTTCTTGATTATCTTAACCATGCAGGAGACACGGACGGAATGCATTAACTTATTTGGCGACACAACGACTCTTTCGGATTAAGTCAGGACTTTGATCGATTGCCTCCTGCATTTGAAAAATCACCATCATCAGTGACATCAGTATTTCAATCCTACGATTGGTGTACTTCAGCCCTCCATTCCAATCTATTCAATGTCAATACCCTCAATCCTTGATTCCCTCTCTGTTCTACGTCCTTCTTAATTTGTCCTATGTCCTCTTGGTCTTCCTCTTTGAATCCCGTTCCCTTCTATTTTTCCTTCTACTATGTTCCTAATCAATCCATTGAAGGGGGAACCTCCGGCTACCTGCAGCGTTGGGTCACATTCTCTCTTTGGGGAGGAGACCGTTTTATGTCGCATGTCCATGTGGTGATGGAATTTCGCCTTCCTACTTTTCAAATTACACGTTATTGGATAAATTTCTTACTGCATCCTAGGGTGCCATTGTTTATTAGATGGTGGTGTATGTATTTGCAAGCGTGTTGAATGAAGGGATTTTTGCATGAATGCATATGCCAGTGTGGGTATGGTTTTGCATATACAGGGTTCGTCCGGAAAATAAGTGTACTGAGCTCAGGAAAAAAAATTTACTACACTTGTACATATCTTAAGCTAATATTCCTCAAAATAGGACCCTTGTGAGTCGATACACTTGTTCCAGCGGCGTTCCCATTCCTGGAACGCTCCCGCGAAGGCATCATCGGGAACCTCTCGAAGACACGTCGTCACGGCCTCTTTGACGGCGTCCAAAGTCCCCTATCGTGTTCCTTTCAAACTCCTCTTTATCTTCGGGAACTGAACAGTTCTCTAAAAAATGTGGATCATTTTTGCAGTGATCCGCAAGTTGTGTCGCGATTTCCAAACGATTGAGTCTTTGATCATCACTGAGCACTTTCGGCACCAACTTTGCACAAATTTTTCGCATCTGTAATTGCTCCCTAATAATCTCGTGCACTATTGTTTTTGGCACATTACACTGCTCTGCTATCATCCGAACACTAAGACGACGATCAGAGTTCAGTACATCGCGAATTTTTCGCACATTTTCGTCGGTGAGTGTCGTTGATGGGCGTCCAGGCCGTGGTTCGTCGTCGTCCTCTTCTCTGCCCTCCACGAACATCTTGTGCCACAGAAAGATCATGTTTCTGGACATGGCTGACTCCCCGTAAGCCTGGTTAATCATACCGACAGTTTCGGTAGACGATTTCCCAAGCTTTACCGCAAATGTGATGGAATAACGCTGCTCCAAAAACTTCGGCATCGCGTTCCGTGACGTGGGTCGAGCGTGGAGGTTCGCGTTAACAGAGCTCCTCACTACACCACAGCTCAGAGCCGACTGCCTTTTTCAGCGTCGCTTGCCAACATACCCCCCTCTAATCGCAGCCCGTCAGAGCGGTGCTGGGTGCGCCTGGAGCGGCGGGAAAAAATCAGTACACTTATTTTCCGGACGAACCCTGTATGTGTTGATTTTGCATGTGGTTGTGTTCCTTTTTACTTGTGACCTAACAACCCCCGCCACAAAAACTTTCGGCGGCTTGCGAGGTATTATGCAGATGTAGATTTACCTCAATGTAAGCCCAACCCATCTATTTCTTCTTGGCCGTATAATTCTCCATATGGTCCTATCCTCTTCTGCTCTTCTATATAATTTTTCGTTCCTTATTTTGTCTGTCCATTTAATCACCAGCATTCTCCTCCAGCACCAAGTTTCTAGTGCTTCTTTCTTCGCGGATTCACGTTTCCAAAGTTCCAGGTCTCGGAACCATAGAGCGCCATAAGCTTTTTTTAAAAGCAATAGGCTTTTAATTAAGCCATCTTCTAGTTGTTTGGGAGATTGATAAAGTACTTCAATGTCTTCTTTCCATCTATTCCCAATGTCATCATCATCTATTGGTATTTTTTCACTAGCGGCTCGGATATTTTGCGATTTTGTTTTTCTTTCCCCGCATTGCCTCTTAACTAATTTATAAGCCATCTCGATATTTACCTTTTTCATGTTGTCATTAATTCCCTCCCAGCAGCTTTCCATCCATTCTTCCTTTGCCTTCTTGCACTCTCGTAAGACCTGGTTCTGCAACTGTTTGCAGAGTTCTTCTTCACTTTCATTTTCTGGATTCTTGTATTTTCTTCTTTCGTCTATGAGACCCTTTATTTGAGCCGTTATCCATGGTTTCTTAGATATTTCCGCCTTACCCACAAGGAGCCCATCTGCAGATTTGGTAATTATATTCTTCATTACTTTCCATCGAACGTCAGTGCTGGTATTTTAATGATTTCCTTATAAATCCCTTTTGATGGCCGTGGTGAACTTTTGTCATGCGCTCTTTTCTTCCAGTATCTTTGTGTTTCATCTGGGTTGTTGTGTCTCTTTCTTCATCTTCTTGTATCGCAGTCTGCTGTCCAGGATCAACAGGTTGTGATCGCTATTTATATATGCGTCGGGGTAGCTCTTACACTTCTTAACTTGGTTCTTATATATCTTCCTTACAAGGATGTAGCCGATTTGGTATCGTGCTTAGTTTCTAGGTATCTTCCATGTGTATCTTCTTCTCGGATGTTGATCGAAGATGGCTTTGAGGTTGTCCTTCCCTTTAACTGTTCCTAGAACCTCTTCCAGTTGTTCGTATACTTCCCCTATTTCCTCACCTGAATGACAGGACATCGGCATATGTACCTGTAGCTACACTGTATCCGTAGGTTCAGACTCTAACCTTATCATCAGTAACCTTTCATTGTATTGTCAACACGATATTAGTTTCTTTGTCAATTTCTTTTTGTGAGTATGATGCCTACTCCTGCAATTTTCTGACTGCCTCACTAGGATATCACCCTGCAGCCGTCGCTCCAGAAGTCGCTCGCCCACCAAATTTCGCTCACTCCCAAGATATCTTTCCCCAGCCTATCCAACCCCATTTTTGCACTGTCTAATTAACCGCACACCCCTAATGGCCTTACGTTCCATATTCCTATTCTGCATTTATCCACCTTGACTAATGTTCCCCTCCCAGTAGTCCCCACTCGGAGTTCCGATTGGGGGACTAGTTTACCTCCGGAATATTTTACCAGGAGGAAAGCCATCTTGTCCTCTTGTCATATTTTAATGCAAGGCTGCATATTCTAGGGAGAAGAACGTGGTTGTTTCCCGTTGCCTTCCACATCGCAGTACTGCGGCCGATACCATGAACTTCACTCTCGCCCACTCAGTCGAGAGTGAAGGGCCGACCCTGCGCCACCAGTGCCTAATGGTAAAACTGCTGCCTTTCACTATGGGTTCAGGGTAGCTCTTTAGTAGGAGTCCATTTTTTTCGATGTCTCTTTCCGAAATACCATTACTGTGTTTTTCCAGTTAGTATATGGTTACCTCGTTCCGAAAAACCATTTATTCGCATCAAATCTGGGCATACGCAGCAAGAAACTAGCCAAAACGCACGAGATTAAAAAATGTTTCAAAAATAAAAATTAGTTATTTCACTCCCACCCTCTAAAATGGAAAGCATTTTAGAAATTTTATGTTTTATTTTATATAATTTAATAATTTTATAATGCGGAAAATTGATCAGGAACAAAGCATTACGGTGTCGGGAGCTTTAATTTTGAGTTTCAGTGCACTAAAATCGTCAGAATGGCGCGTTCGTCAACTTATTAACGTGTTCTCCGATTGGTTTCCCTTGCGTGGCTTTGGTCGTTTCCCCCAACAACCCGCTATCGGTTTACCGAGCGCAAAAATACTTGCAGGCTCATGTACGATGACCGACATTATTTTCTCCCCGCCATTCTGTTTACATTGTCAGGGATCTTCCTCGATGAGAATGAAAGGATGGACAGTACAAGAGCACCCATCTATGTAAACCCTCTGCGGCCGAATTTACGACGTCACGGAATTGCTTGAGCATTCCGGGAAGGGCACAGGAAATTGAGGACGGCGCAAACGGCGACTCTGCCCTAACGCTGGACCACGTCCTTCGCTCATTGGAGACGTCATTTACAGTGCTCACGGCGAGGCGGGGGAGGGGTGGAATCGGTGGGTCAAGGCGGTGAGGGAGGGTGAGGGTGACGTGGGACCACAGCTAATGATATCTCCCTTAAAATTAAAGGCGATTGGGAATGAAACACACACGAGGAATCCATGGGGAAAAGCGTTAGTTACGGAATTATATAAGGTCAAGATGAAATCCGATACATTTATTAGATTCCACCCATTTAAATCCTAATTCTAACAATATTATCGGAATTAAAAAGGTTGTACAGGGTGCGGTAACGTAACTTCCTTTTTTGATAGCGTTTTGCGTTTGAAAAAAGGAAGTTATTTTGCCGCATCCATTACAATGCTACGAGGATACATCTACATCTACATAATACCCCGCAAGACGCCGCAAGGGCATGTGGCGGGGGGTGTTAGGCCACCACCCATAAATAGGAACAATACCACATGCAAAATCAACAACATGAAAAACTACACCCACAGCGGCGTACACACTCGTACAAAAATCCCTTCATCCAACACTCATGCAAACACATATACCATAAACCAACCAAAAACTGCACCCCAGGGTGCAACACGAAAGCCATCCAACAAAAGGCAAGCCAGGACACAACAAGCAAGAATGCGAAACTCAACCACCACATGAGCAATCAACGCAAAACGCTCTGCCCCCCGAGGTGACTGTGAAAGGCGGGGAATGCGACCCAACGTTTTTTGGGATAGAGAGGAGATCATTTAGTGGGTCGGTAACATCTGGGGCTAGCGCGTATAATAATATTAATAAAAATATAAAAGTCACCGACAACACTGGCATTGATTTAGAAAGACATGTGACACGCACTTCCCCACAAAGGCGTCCTAAATTACAGTCAGTCACAAATAAGGACGTTATTCGAAATAAATATAATTTAACTATACTTGTGACCCCAGGTGGTACAATAAAGACGTTGGAAAAGCCCTTCGAAAGCAGAGAATGCTACACTCTAGGGTAAAGAGGGCAGGCGTTAACACATCATCCCCTGAGAATAAACAATTATGGGACACATATAGATCCTCTAAAATTGAAACCAAAACAAAATTACGTAGCGCTTTACTGGACTTTAAACGCAAAGTACTTTGCGAGCACTTGGACACTGACCCCAAAGCTTTCTGGTCATATGTTAGGGAAGTAAATGGGAGTAAACAAACCGTGGCTTGCTTAAGGGATTGTAGCAATATAATTCATACAGACAGTGAGGGTAAAGCTAACATCTTAAATTCATTCTTCCAAAGCGTTTTCTCGAATGATGTTGCCACCGCATATCTCCAAGAAACAATACATACTCCACCCATGGAAAAAATAACAGTGGACCAACAAGGAATTCTAAAATTGCTTAACGAGATTAAACCCAACAAATCCCCGGGTCCCGAAAATATACCAGCTAGGGTGATAAAACATTTAACTCCAAGCATTGCCCCGTACCTTGAGTTTATATTTAAAAAATCCCTCACAGAGTGCAAAGTACCTAAGATTTGGAAAACCGCGCAAATAACGCCTATTTTTAAAGGTGGTGACAGGGAGGATCCCAGTAATTACAGACCTATATCTCTCACTTCTATCTGTTGCAAAATCTTAGAGCACATAATTGTCAGTACAATAATGAGACACCTTGAAAATATTAACTTTTTAAGTGACAATCAACACGGATTCAGGAAAACCCGCTCCTGCGAGACCCAATTAGGATTATTTACACATGATTTACTTTTATCGGGTGAGAGAGGTAGGCAAGTGGATGCCATCTTCTTAGATTTTCAAAAGGCATTTGATAAGGTCCCACATGGTAAACTCATTCATAAATTAAAGGTCGCGGGTATAAACAAGGGCGCCATAAGTTGGGTTAAAGATTTTCTTTCAGAGCGGGAACAGAGGGTAGTCCTTGATGGCGCTAGTTCCGACAGCATTCGAGTCACGTCGGGTGTACCTCAGGGAAGTGTGATCGGGCCGTTGCTTTTCTTGATTTTTGTTAACGATTTGAACCGCGAAGTGAAAAGTAAAATTAGGATGTTCGCGGATGACACGGTGATCTATCGGGAGATATCTGGGGATGAGGATCGTTTTATTCTAGAGCAGGATTTAGATTGCATTATTAATGGTGTTCTAACTGGAGATTGACTCTAAATTATAAAAAATGTTCAGTGGTAAATTTCTTTAAAAGATCAACGGGATTTGCTTACAAATTAGCTGGAGGTGACCTAGCAGTAGTTGATACGGTAAAATACCTAGGTGTCACATTCACAAGAGACTTAACTTGGGGGACTCACATACGTAAAGTCTGCGGTCAAGCATATAAAAAATTGGGATTCATTGGACGCATTGTCGGCAAAAGTGACTCGAAGGTCAAGGAACGTTGTTACCACGCTCTTGTAAGGCCTCATTTAGAATACGCATGCAGCGTGTGGGATCCGAGTGAAAAAGGTCTCATTCGGGAAATTGAGAAGGTTCAACGCCGGGCAGCCCGTTTTGTAAAAAATTCCTACGATAAAACGCAAAGCGTCACCGAAATTCTCATGGATATGGGGTGGGAATCATTGGCAGAGAGACGATTCAATGCAAGATTGAAATTATTAAATAAATTCAGATCCGCTTGTTTCAGCACCGAGGTTTGTAAATTATTCGTACTCCTACATACATTGGTCGCTTGGATCATGCATATAAAATTCGGGAAATAGATGCCAGAACTAGCCGACTCAAGGACTCCTTCTTCCCACGGACAATACGGGATAGCAACTGCAGGGTTATAGATGGCAAAAATTCCACTTGCCACCCTCAGCGTCTAAAAAATAATTAGTTCTATTTAAATGCATGCTCTTCCACTAACCTTATGTGTTTTGCTATAATAACCCATTCTTTCCGAATGACCTCATTCGTGTTCCGTTCATCTGTTTTTAAGTTTCCCTTACAATCCCTCGTCCCTCTCCGCGAGGGGAAATTCCTGCTACCTGCAACGTTGGGTCGCATTCCCTGCCTTTTACAGACTCTTTGGGGGTGGGGTGTTTTTTGGTGCTTGTTCATGTGGTATTGGAGTTTCACGTTCTTGATTGTTGTGTCCTGGCTTCCGTGTTGTAGGATGGCTTTCGTGCTGCATCATGGGGTGCAGTTTTTTAGTTGTTTTGCGGTATATGTGTTTGCATGAGTATTGGATGAAGGGATTTTTGCATGAGTGTGTGCGCTGCTGTGGGTGTAATTTTCCGTGTTGTTTTTTTGCATGTGGTATTTTTCCTTTTTACGGTTGGTGACCTAACACCCCCCGCCACACGCCCTTGCGGCGGCTTGCGGGGTATTATGTAGATGTAGATGTAGATGTTATAAAATGTAGAAGCCTCAAAAACAAATGAGCGGATCTCGAAAACATAATCCAAACTTATTCCGCTGATATAGTATTAGGGACAGAGAGTTGGCTGTGCAATGACATAAATGACCAAGAAATTTCCCAATATATTTCAAAGTTTACCGACACGATAGAGATACAAGACACGGAGGAGGGGTTTTCGTGCCAGTGAAAAGTCATTTTGAAAGCAGGCAAGTTTCATTTAAAAATAATAACATAGAAAGTGCTTTGTGCACCTTAATACGGACCAATCAACCCAACATAAATTTAGGCTCTTTCTACGGACCTCCAGACTCAGATTTGAAAACGCTTCATACCCTCAATGATCAAATTTACAATTTTACACGTAAATATAATAACAGCATCAACATAATTGGTGGCGACTTTAACCTCCCTGGTATAGATTGGGACAACAATATCGTTAAATCTGGGACCCGCGATCGCGAATCATGCAATTCCATGATAAAATTTGTTCAAAGAAATCCCTCCATCAAGCAGTACGCATGCCCACCCGTGGAAAGAACATATTGGATCTATTTCTTACAAACACGCCTGAACGTATTATTAGTGTATCAACTGATGAGGGCTTGAGTGACCATAAAGTAGTTAATGTCCACTTCGACATAGAAATAAAAAAGATTGTTAAACCAAAAAGAAAAATTTATAATTACCATAAAGCAGACTTTGAAACTTTTGCCAATCAATTAAACTCTTCACTACCCGAGTTCAAAACCCGCTTAAGTCATGTCAACGTGGAAGAAACTTGGACAGAATTTGTCATTATCAAGCAAAAAGGAATCGTAGATTTCATACCTAAAAGATACGTTAAAGCAAATCGCGACCCCAAGTGGTACAATACAGACGTTAGAAAAGCCCTTCGAAAGCAGAGAATGCTACACTCTAGGGTAAAGAGGGCAGACGTGAACACATCATCCCCTGAGAATAAACGATGTGTCCCATAATTGTGCTTTGGGATCAGTGTCCAATTGCTCGCAAAGTACTTTGCGTTTAAAGTCCACTAAGGCCCTACGTAATTGTGTTTTGGTTTCAATTTTAGAGGATCTATATTGACCTGGCTTGCGTGTTGTTGGATGGCTTTCGTGCTGCATCCTGGGGTGCAGTTTTTTGTTGGTTTGTGGTATATATGTTTTCATGAGTGTTGGATGAAGGCATGAGTGTGTGCGCTGCTGTGGTGTAATTTTCCATGTTGTTGTCTTGCATGTGGTATTGTTCCTTTTTACGGTTGATGACCTAACACCCCCCACCACACGCCCTTGCGGCGGCTTGCGGGGTATTATGTAGATGTAGATGTACAGGTAGCGGGCGGTTTCCCCCGCGTAGAGGGATGAGGAGGAGGGATGGATAGGCATTAGAGCAACCGTGACGGATACGTTGAAGAAATTGGGTAGCAACTAGATTCATGAAGAGAGCATCCAACACTTGAGACCTTAAGAGAGGTCGGTCATGTGAGATTTCTTGCGACACAGAGGTGTAATTATTATGACTCCAAATAACAAACTTAGATTCGACAGCAACCACAAAACACAGATTCAAGTTCTCATACTTCCTATGCACGACACCCAAACATAACAAAATCAAACCCAAGAAACCAAATGCATAGTATATGCACTTAAAAGTAAAAATTTAATGTTTTAGTTAATTATTGCATGATTTAGGCTTCATGCATGTTTTTATGCGCTAAACAGGAGCATTTTTGTACATCTACAGCTACGTAACACCCCATAAGCCGTCGCTAGGGCGTGTGGCGTGGGGAGTCCGTGCTCCACCCGTAATTAAGAAAAAAACCGCATGCAAAAGCCGCAAATTTCTACAGTCCGCAAACAAAACATGACATGCATTCATTCAAAAACCCTGAACACCTAAACACATGCAAACACTCAGACTACCAAACAACATGCACATGCACCTAGAAATATATCTGATGCATTTGCAATTTTTAACTTTATTCCAACTTTTAAATTAAGTGTTTATTATCAGGAGGCGTGGGATTGTATGTAATGTAAGTGCAGCGGTACTGAAGAATCTTGAGGATTAAGTATCCTGTAAGCCACCACTAATGAGTAGGTGGAGTGCGATTGCATACCAGATATACTGTATCTAAATGAAATATTACTCAAGTACAAGTTACCAATAAATATGTGGGAGAATTCAAATAATTGAAATAATGTTATCTACGTCTATGCATACACTACCTCGCAAGGACGTGAGGCAGGGGTTATTAGGTCAGCAGCCATATTACACCTAATGTACCTGCGGATGATTACCTAACATCCCCCGCCATACGCCCTTGCGACGGCTTGCGTGGTATTATGTAGATGAGATGATTTCAATACTTTCACCAACACAATTTGCACAGATGTAAACAACGTTGAATCTGAATGCAGAATAATTCTGAAAATAAGCCACTAGAAGGAAGAACAGTAATATAATTGTAAGGTGAAATAATGACGAACCTAATAGGCTACTTAGAACTATTATTCCCTTAGCGCCTTCATTTGCAGTAATTTCGATACTTCTCCGTTTAGCGAGAAAAAAATGGCATCATAAATCTTTCGATCCCAGGCTTAATCTCAATAATCTTACTGCCATGATCTCACCTGAATTACAAAAATTAAATTTTGATGTTTCATCATCCCCCTGCCAAATACTCTGCCGTTGACTTGTAAGGTATAGAAATGCATGCTCTTCCACTAACCTTATGTGTTTTGCTATAATAACCCATTCTTTCCGAATGACCTCATTCGTGTTCCGTTCATCTGTTTTTAAGTCTCTTTCCTTTCAATCCCTCGTCCCTCTCCGCGGGGGAAAATTCCTGCTACCTGCAACGTTGGGTCGCATTCCATTCCCTTTACAGACTCTTTGGGGGGTAGAGTGTTTCGTGGTGCATTTTCATGTGGTGTTTCAATTTCTTGCTTGTTGTTTCCTGGCTTCCGTGTTGTAGGATGGCTTTCGTGCTGCATCATGGGGTGCAGTTTTTTAGTTGTTTTGCGATATATGTGTTTGCATGAGTATTGGATGAAGGGATTTTTGCATGAGTGTGTGCGCTGCTGTGGGTGTAATTTTCCGTGTTGTTTTTTTGCATGTGGTATTTTTCCTTTTTACGGTTGGTGACCTAACACCCCCCGCCACACGCCCTTGCGGCGGCTTGCGGGGTATTATGTAGATGTGGATGTAGAGATGTAGATGCTGTGAAGCCACCAGCCTTAAAAATCAGGCGAGCCCTATACCATCAATCCAACAGTTAAAGAGTCAATGCCTTGCAATTTTAAATGAGAAAACCCAGATCCTAGATTGCAATTCGCTGAATTGCTGAAAACATTGACGCCTCAAAGGGTGGCCCACGTAAATTTGAAAAAATTCCGGGAGAATTTCCATGCAATGTACTAGCCTAGAAGTACCAATAAAACTCTCAAAAATGCTGTAGCCATAGATGCGAAAGGATTTTGGATAATGCCGAGCGATTTGGAAAGTAAAATTGCAGGGGACTCAATGGACGAAAAACATAAATCATTGATCCATAAGTTTAAATTGTTATGGAGTTAAATCGTCGTGGGTTAGCCCTCAACTCGCGCGTCGAAATGAGGCCTCTCTCCAAAAGTCATTTTCACCACATCGCCAGGAGCTTAAGGGTTATTTGAGGTAGAATCTCAAAAGGGTCACGTACCTGGGAAGTCAAGCTTTGGACGGTCGCGACGATAATCTATATAATCTCTTGTTGGAATCTGCGAATGGGAAGTCCTGCTAGCGCTCATTCCAACTTCCCTCCAACCCCACCGATAACCTATTTGTGGGACCAATGCCATTTACCCTCTCTTTTCCTAGAATTTATTCTCCCATTCCCTGAAATATCCTGGCAGTCGGCCATGGCGGGATCCCAAGGTTGGGGCCTCCCCGAAACATTGACCCAGCCCTCCGGAACCCGCTTGAGTTGTCAAACCTTCGCAAGGAGATGAATATCTCTACCAAGATGTCATTGTTCCCTTGCTTACGTAACCTTGGCCGCTACAGAGAGCCTTACCCAGTTTCGTGAAACTCGCACGGCTGCCAATCTACACACTCTGACCGCCTTAAACCTTATTGTTCCCTCGTGTTTTCAAGCTATATAAAAATCTTTTAAAGGTCGGGGAAAGTGAAAAGTGATTTGTTTCCTTAGGGTCTTAAAACCTCCTCTGTCAGGTCAACTCACACCAAATCTCTTTCTTTTTGCTATGGCGGCGAGAAAAACAAACGCTGATCCTTTTCGTGGGAAACATTGGTCAAGTAGAGAAGCGAATTGTGGAGGGACATGGAGCAATAGGGTCAGAAACACCAATTTGCTCATTGGAATGTACTCATTTCTTAGTTTTACTGACCACTTCACAATTATATTCATAAGAAGGGAATACAAGTCTCAATCTCGCTCGACCAATTCGAAATAAATAAATATATTAAAATAAAAAAATAAGATATCAGGTACATTCTGAAAATATGTCGAAATTTCTGAATGAAAAATTGTCTAGTACTTGACTAGACTTTCATCTACATCTACACTACATTTACATATGCATAATGCCCCGCAGCCGCCAAAAGGGCGTGTGGCGGGGGGTGTTTGGTGCAAAAGTACGTACTGGGCATTCACCCTGCAAACCACACGCAAAATCAATGCGTCCATGCAAACCATGACCACAGTGGTGTATACATTCATGCAAAAATCCTTTCCACTTCCACGCATACAAATACATATACTATCAACTAACAAACAATTTCACCTTAGACTGCAGTAAACAATGTATCCAATAGCGTGCCAGATAGAATTTGACATGTAAAAAGACGAAATTCCACTGCCACATGGACATGCAACGTTCAACGGTCTGCTACCCAATTTTATTAATTGTACTTGGCTTTAATATCGGCATTAAGAAGGCAGGGAGGGTACAGTTAGATGTTAAAAAGAGTTTAAAAAGTGACGATTTAGTTTATGTGAATACGAGTAGATCTTACGAAACACAATAAGGTCTTTTCATTCACGATATACTTAGATCTGGAGAAACCACACACAAGTCGATGCAGTATTCCTAGATTTCAAAAAAACTTTCAATAAAGTCCTACACATTAAATTGTTACACAACTTATATGCTATGGATTCAATGGCACCACGGAGCAGATGTTCTCTTCCCTTCTTGGTCAGTGTTATATCACTTTTGTGTTCCCCGGTTGGGTGTGGAGGATCGTTTTGCGCGTTTGTCTTTATTGTACACGCTCTGGAAAAATTCTTTAAAATATCTGCCTTTTTCACGCTATCTATAATAACTTCCCCGTTTTCCGTCTTCAAAGAATGTAGAGTTTACCCTATATTTCCCTAACATAGGACCAGAATGACTTTGGATATTCCTCAATATATTCGCTTAGCATATTAGATTTAAAAGAGTGTAGTGCTACGCGCATGATACTCATTTGACGGCGAAATTCATCTAGTTTCTGTTTGGAAGTATTCACATAAACTTTATCGTCACTTTTTAAACTCATTTAACAATTTAAATGTAGCCTTCTTTGCCATTTTAATGCCGATCTGACTTCCTCGTTGTTCCATCTAGGTTCCTTACGGTCGCATTTAAGTTTGCATGGGATATACGCCTTCATTCATTCGCGTAAAATATTTTCAAGTGTTCTCTATACATATATATAGATGTAGGTGTATACCGGTTGTCTGTGCTTTTGTCTTGTATTATGGTAATTCTTTGTTGAAATATTCTCGTAATCCGTTAACATTTGCCATGTGGAATAAGTATATTTTACTCTTTTTTGTTTATTTTCACGAACTTAGTTTTTAACTCTACATAAAGGAAATAACGACATTTTAAAATATCCGATCTACAATAAATCTCCCTTATTTTACATTACTGATCTGATCTACCATATTAAGTGGTGGCCTGTAATATTTTCTTAACTCTTTGAGATAATTGACCTGCCTCAAATTTACGCAGTAAATGTAACCTGTATTTAATCCTACGGTCAACTAGTGGCTCCCACCATAATTTTTCCAATAATGTCGTGACACTGCTGCCTTTTCCATAACAACTTATCACAAACCTAGCTGCTCTTCGTTGCACTCGATCCAGTTCCAAAATTAAGCCTACTCCATGAGGATCCCAAACACTATACCCCGCAAGCCACCGCAAGAGCGCATGAGGGGGGGGGGGTTGGGTCACCATCCGCAAAGCAGGGCAAAACCACATGCAAAACTCATGCCAATTCACACCAACAAATGCATACCATTGCTGCAGAAACCATTTTAACTTATACACATGCAAATACATATTCGAGGGTAATCCAGAGAAAAACCTCCGCTTTTGTTTAGCTTGAGAACTAGTGGAGGGAGCCGAATGGTCGCTGAATTGACCCACAGAATAGTAGGTCAGCACGCCTCGAGCTGCAGTGGTTGGAAGGACGCGCCGCTTGTTATTTGTTTAAAATAGCAAATCGAAATGAACAATGCAACTGAAATTCCCACCAAATTTGAAGCTCGTTACGTGATAAGGTTTTTACTGATAAAAAAACTTCAAAACTGCTGAAATCCATCGGAAAAGTATTGCTCTCTATGCGGGCCATATGTGATGAGTGACCAGAGTTGCGCGTCAGTGTTGTCGTTCGTTTAAGAGTGAATCCAAATCTCCATGATGGCCTGTGGTGAACAATGAACTGCACCTGAAAATTGATGAAAAAGTTCGTGAAAATCGTTTCAAAACTGCTGAAATCCATCGGAAAAGTATTGCTCTCTGTGCGGGCCATATGTGATGAGTGACCAGAGTTGCGCGTCAGTGTTGTCGTTCGTTTAAGAGTGAATCCAAATCTCCATGATGGCCTGTGGTGAACAATGAACTGCACCTGAAAATTGATGAAAAAGTTCGTGAAAATCGTTTCAAAACTGCTGAAATCCATCGGAAAAGTATTGCTCTCTGTGCGGGCCATATGTGATGAGTGACCAGAGTTGCGCGTCAGTGTTGTCGTTCGTTTAAGAGTGAATCCAAATCTCCATGATGGCCTGTGGTGAACAATGAACTGCACCTGAAAATTGATGAAAAAGTTCGTGAAAATCGTTTTGCGATAACTAAATTCTTTAAAGAGTTTTCCACAGATTACTAGGACTCTTTTGCATGGGAACACGACTGAAAAGTTAGGCTACTACGTATCTTATACAACGGAGTTGACTTTCTGGACGGTTCACTTTGGCGCGAATTATAATTGCGTTGTTCATTTTCACTCGCTATTAAATGAGCAAACAGCAAGCGGCAATGCGACCTTCCAACCACTGCAGCTCGAGGCGTACTGACTTTCCGTGTGTGTCAATACAGTGACCAATCGGATCCCACCACTAATTCTCACGCTGCACGAGAACGGAGGGTACTTTCTGAACAGCCCTCTCAGTAGCAACTAGCAAACACATGTACATGCGAAATGGATGGGTTTGATGTAGATGGGTGTGGTGGGAGGAGATTAGGGAAGAGGGGACTCCACTCCCCTCCCCCTCCCATGGTCCCTCCTCCATAGTTTATTTGTGTGGGTCGGAGAATTCGAGTCGAGAGAGAAGGAGGAATACAAATGAAGGCGTCAAAGGTGTCGAATCCAGTCGGGGAAGGGGAGAGCATTGCGTGGGTGGTGAAACACGTTTGGGATGAAAAAAGTTGACTTCGAAGAAAGCGAAAGGTGTTTCAAAGGTTGAGATGAAAGCGAGACATTGAAAAGGGACTAGGGAGGAAGTGAATGGGGCCTCTAATATTACGTGAGATAGAAAAGAGCAAGGAACGATCCAGGAATTTAAAGACGTCAGCGAACCCACAAGGAAAGAAATACGCATGGTATGCTTGCGAATGGGAGTCACAGAACAAGTGCGGACGCGAATGACATAGAACGAATGGCATTAAAAGAACGCTCTCGTGGTGAATTAATTTTTATTTTTTTGAAGCCGACATTTCGCCATTAGTCTAGAGAAGACCTTTATGAAGGGCGCATTGCAGAGAGAAACAATTATTGAAATCTTGCTCATTAAAATGATTTTGTTTCGTGCATGGAAATTAATCCCTGTAATTACTTCATTTGAACGTAATACCCGAGGAAACCCTGCATGTCCCCACTATCCTGTGAGGCAGGTAATAATTCAACATCATATTAAAGGCTTGCTTAAATGCTAGATACAATTTACACGCATTAGAATTTAAAAAAATGGAGATAACAATAACTACAGGTGTATACACTACTGTACCTCAGTGTGAATACTTCTCACATCCTAAACGAACTACTAAAAACAAGGACAATCAAGAATGCTAGGTAAACTAATGACAGCATACTTGGCTACTTACGGGAATGGCTAATGATAAAATCATATCTTTCCCTTAGCCCTGTCCCTTACAGTTATCCTGGTCTATTATCATTTTTGAGCGCAATGACATTTTGCATCAGTTGGTTCTACATTGATCTGTCTAAACTTACTGTCTTAATCTCAGGCAGTATGGCAGCCTAGATAAAAAGAGAGAGAGCGTGCCGCAACTAGTATCTGCATTTACATCTACATAATACCCCGCAAGGGCGCGTGACGGGGGATGATAGGTCACCACCCGTGATAAGGTAAAATACCACATGCAAAATGAACAGTAACAGGCAAAACTACACCCACAGCGGCGTACACACTCATGCAAAACTCCCTTCATCCAGCACACAAGAAAGGACAGATACCATAAACCAACAAATTATTGCACCCCCGGATACAGCGTGAAATCCATCCAACGACGTGGAAACCAGAATATGAAAAGTAAGAAGCCGAAATTCCGCTACCATATGAACATGCAACATAAAAAGCTCTCTTCCCCGAGGATAACGGTAGGAAACCTAAATCTGTAATCGGCATCTATTGTTTATTGGATGATAGTGTATGTGTTTCCATGCGTGTTGAATGAAGGGATTTCCGCATGAGTGTTCTACATCTACATCTACATAATACCCCGCAAGCCGCCGCAAGGGCGTGTGGCGGGGGGTGTTAGGTCACCAACCGTAAAAACGAAAAATACCACATGCAAAAAAAATCCACGGAAAATTACACCCACAGCAGCGCACACCCTCATGCAAAAATCCCTTCATCCAACACTCATGCAAACACATATACCGCAAAACAACTAAAAACTGCACCCCATGATGCAGCACGAAAGCCATCCTACAACACGGAAGCCAGGACACAACAAGCAAGAAATTGAAACATCATTACCACATGAAAATGCACCACAAAACACTCTACCCCCTAAAGAGTCTGTAAAAGGCAGGGAATGCGACCCAACGTTGCAGGTAGCAGGAATTTCCCCTCGCGGAGAGGGACGAGGGATTGTAAGGGAAACTTAAAAACAGACGAACAGAACATGAATGAGGTCATTCGGAAAGAATGGGTTATTATAACAAAACACATAAGGTTAGTGGAAGAGCATGCATTTAAGTATAACTAATTATTTTTTAGACGCTGAGGGTGGCAAGTGGAATTTTTGCCATCTATAACCCTGCAGTTGCTATCCCGTATTGTCCGTGGGAAGAAGGAGTCCTTGAGTCGGCTAGTTCTGGCATCTATTTCCCGAATTTTATATGCATGATCCAAGCGACCAATGTATGTAAGAGTACGAATAATTTGCGAGACCTCGGTGCTGAAACACGCGGATCTGAATTTATTTAATAATTTCAAGTGTTTACGCCAATGTGGGTACAGTTTTTCATGTATTTGTTGATTTTCGAAGTGGCATCGTTCCTATTTACGGGTGGTGACCTAACATCCCCCGCCACACGCCTTTGCGGCCTTGCGGATGTAGATGAGGGTGAGGATATTATCCCCCCCCCGCACGGTCTATACCGTCCGGGCCCTATTGTGTACTTCACCACACGCGGGGGGGGGGGGGACAAGGGGGTTTGGGTTTAACGCCGGGTGAATGTGTCGGCGTCGTAGCGGCGCTGTAATTGCAACGGAGAAAAGGCTTCGGCTTAGCTTGTGGCAGGTCCGGAAACTGGAGCGGGCTGAACATGATGGACAGTCAAAGCCATTGCAACGGAGCGCACGATATTACCCGCGGACTCGATTAAGTACCCGCGTAATAATTTGCTAGAGCATCGATGGAAAAATGAGAGGTCATCAACCAAAATGATTCGTTCATTAATCCGGCCAGCGTTGTTTACACCTCACTTTGGATACGCGCCAAGCATTCAACGCCTTTACCCTCAGCGTCTTTACCCTCAGCGATTAAAATATCGTAAATAGTGCTTATCACTTTAACTAATCTCGTGTGATTCGTTGTCAAAATCCCCTCCCACGTGACAGCATTTGAATTCCATTAAATAATTCAGAGTTCGTCAGAGTATAGCTTACTCTGCCTTTTCTGTTTTTAAAATTCCCCTTCCATCCCTCGTCTCTCTCTGTTGGGGACCCTCCCGCCAACTGCAGCGTTGGGTCACATTCCCTACCTGTGTCTTTAGGGGGAGGAGACCGTTGAATGCTGCACGTCCATGTGAGAGTGCAATTTCGCAATACTGCTTTTCAAATTCTAGCTTGCAAGTTATTGGACTAAATTTACTGCACCCTAAGGTACAATTGTTGGTAAATTGATAGTATATGTAGTTGCATGCGTGTAAGTTGAAAGGGTTTTTGCATGAATGAGCACGCCACTGTGGGCATAGGCTTGAATGGATGTGTTGATTTCGCATGTGATTTTGTTCTAGTTTTTGAGTGTTGACCGAACGCCCCCCGCTACACGGCCCTTTTGGTGGCTAGCGGGGTATTCTACATCTACATCCACTTAATATCCCGCAAGCCGCCGCAAGGGCGTGTGGCAGGGGATGGTAGGGCACCAGCCGTAATTAAGTAAATAAAACCGCATGCATGCATTTTGTGGATGTAGATGGTAATCTGTTCTCCATAGTAAGCATGATCGATACGTACCCACAGATAGGTGTTTGCATGAGTATTGGATGGAGGGATTTTTGCATGAGTATGTGCGCTGCTGGGGTGTAATTTTCCGTGTTGTTTTTTGCATGTGGTATTTTTCGTTTTTACGGTTGGTGACATAACACCCCCCGCCACACGCCCTTGCTGCGGCTTGCGGGGTATTATGTAGATGTAGATAGAAGTTGACTATTTAGTGAAAACACCGTCACAAACAAACAGTGATCATCAATTTATTATTCACAGGTCAGGTCGCACGCAAACTGGAAGTACGCATATCACATCCACGACTTAAGGTATTATGTGAATTCAATACAATAGAGTTTGAAGGTGACCCACGGGGGGAAAATGTATGGAAAATGCATGGTCATGCATGGCCATGCATCTCATTGTTACTTTCCTGTTCTGCATAAACCGTCTTTGAAAGCTTGAGGTATATTTGCATGGCAGAGGTTTATTAGGGTCAAAAAGAAGAAGGGATCTTGTGGTCTCAATTTTGCTCGAATGAAGACGGTTGTCTAACCATCTATCGTATTAATGGTCGTTCTTCTTTTTTATTTCCTCCTTTCTCGCAAGCAGAAGGAAATTTTAACTGGCTGAAATCAACGCTTGCTTGGAAATAGGATTTCCGCTAGCATGAATACAGATTCGAGCGTCTTTTTTTGTTTAAATGAATGTTTTTCCCTTTTCTTGACCCTTCAACCACCCTTCCTCTCCCTTATACTTTCCCCATTCCAATTGGTTCTTTCATGGCCCCCTACCACACGCATTTTAGGTGGATCGCGAGGTATTTACGTAGGTTTAGATGCAGTAAATGTTAATAGTCACCAATTACGCTAACTTAATTTCTGCTGGTCGTTGACATAACAAAACCCGTCACGCGTTCTCGACTGATGCGGTAGCTCGTCCACTAGTTTCCGTAAGAGAAGATCCAGATTCGATTCCTGGTCTTCCCAGAATGCTCCAGAGGTATCCCAATCCCCACTTAAGGTTCAACGGTGGATTGAAAGCACTTAGATCGGAATACGTCGTCCGTTGTATCGGACATCAATGTGTGTGACCCATAGGCGCCTTTTTCATTCGAGTCGGCCAAAGCCGACGCTGCGTTTCTCTCAACATCTTTCCATCTCACCTCGCATAGACCTAAAATACCTATTTTTCCCCTTGCCATCTCTCGCTTAACATTCTCCAATTTCCCTGTCCTCATCATTGTCCTAACATTCCACGTTCCTATTCTAACTAATTTGGTCTTCTCCTGTGTCTTCTGTCCTGCTGCTGCTGGTTTTCCCTTGCAAAGGTTACGTGGGATGACGACCGCGGAAGCCTTGCCTCCCCTGCTGCCGGGCACGACACACGGCCGATTGAGCCGAGCCCCGTAGTTGCCAGGACTCAAGATCTCTGTATAGTCCATCATGTTAATCTTGTGAATGATAATTGAGATGGTTTCCCGTTGCCTTCCTCAATAGTGTTTTTAACGTGACACCATCACTTAATGGCCGCCCTACTGGGGTCAGACGCCTTCGCAGCCGCCTCACTGAGGAACAGACGCTGCGTGGACTACCTTTCGTCTGGCTCCTAACCTTCGACCTATCTAAAAATAGAAGATGTGGAGCTATTGGCTGTTGAAGAAATTGTCACAAGAAGAGAGTCCTATAGCCAATAAAAATAATTAAGAAGAACTCCAATACTGGTATTTCGGTCACCTGGTGACCATCTACGGGGAGAATCAAATGGGGCCTTGAATTTGGAAGCATGTGCACTGGGCACTGTCCAAAGTCAAGTGGGTGTTCAGGTCGGGGGGTGGGGTATATATACCCGGAGGGACAAGGGGGGAGGGGGTAAGTGATGGTCGGTAGGTGGGGGGGAGTTTGTTGAGGTCACGTGGCAAGGAGTGGGGGAAGAGTGGTGGCTATTAGGAGGGGGCCGCCTATTTTTGAATTGCCTAACGAAGTTAAAAAGTGAACTTTTGATGATGCCTGGTTCATTGTTCATAAGTTTATTCTTGTTTTAGTGAATGTGTTAACTCTCACATGCATCGAGTTTACAGTGCTGTATCGGTTTTAATAATGTTAAGTCGTTTGGAGTGATGGAGTGTTCAGTTTCAAATATGTGTTTGGCGACAGCTGATCTTTCGAAACGTCCGTTCTTAAAGTGTGCTATGTGTTCCTTAAATAAGATTTTGGGATTACGTTTCGTCTGTCGAATGTTGGAGAGTTGGCAGTGCGAGCAAGTTATTTCGCAAATACCCGATTTGTCTAAATGTGGTGTTATGTCTTTCGGGTTCCCTAAACACGTAAGAAGAGTGTTACGGTTCGAGTAAGTGACTTTGGTGCCAATTTGTTTAAAGACCTTATCAATGCCTCGGGTTAATATGGGGTACAAAGGTAATGCGATAAATTTATTACTGTTGCCTTCCCGCTGTGGTAGGAGTGTTGTATGTTTATCGGCAAGTTTTCTTTTTTTGTTTCTAACTAATTTGTCTATAATTTGGGGTGTGTATCCGTTGTTAATGGCTATTTGTTTGATGTTTTCAAACTCTTTGAATAACGTTGTTTGTTGAGTGGTGTCGTCAGTAATCTATGTATGAGAAAATTAAAAGCTGCCATTTTTTGTTGAAAGGGTTGGTGTGAATCTGCTTTGATGTAGTTGTCGGTGTGGGTCTGTTTTCTAAAAATGTCAAACTCTAAGACCTCTTGGTTTCTAATCACTAGTATGTCCAAGAAAGGCAGTGAGTTGTGTTGTTTGACTTCAAATGTAAATTTTATGGAATCTTGTTTTTTTGTTCAGCCAGTCCAATAAGTCATTTATGTCACACTTGCTGGTGTCAAAAATGGCAAAAATGTCGTCTACGTACTTCAGTGTGGAGCCAATCTGCGATGTTGTCAAGGGCAATATCAATGGGTACGCTCGGGAAGAGTTGTTCCATGTCAAAAGAGACAAGAATCTCATGGGGCTGGATACATTACACCCATTGAAATTAAAGAATACGTTACCCTTACTAAAACTTGCATGGACATAACATACTTTAAATTCAACCAAAAATTTTACAAACAAACGCAAGGCACAGCTATGGGAAATCCTCTTTCCTGCTTTGTCGCTAACATCTTCCAACATTACTTTGAAAAAGACTAGACACACGTTTGACTATTTCCCTAACACTTAGATACGTACGAGGAGACGTACGCGTGATGCCATTGCAGTAATGAGATTATTAATCGAGAGGAATATAGAACACAACCAGGAGGTATTTCCCTGTTTCGTAGATTTCGAAAAAGCGTTTGATAGAGTGAATTGGGAAAAACTAATGACTATTCTGCAGAAAATAGGAATAGATTGAAGGGAAAGGATGCTAATCCGCAACCTGTTCATGTCTCAGACTGCTCAGGTGCGGGTGGGAAACAGGGAGTCCGGAAGGGCAGTGTTAGGAAGGGGTGTGAGGCAGGGTTGCCCATTATCACCGCTGCTGTTCAACCTGTATGCAGAGGAAATGATCGAAGAGGCATGGGAAGAACTCGAGGTAGGAATGAAAGTGGGCGGGGAATTCGTAAAATCAGTTAGGTTTGCTGATGACCAAGCTTTAGTTTGTAACTCAGCCAAGAGGTTGCAAGCATTGCTGAGTGAATTGGAAATTCAGTGCGACAGGTATGGGATGAGAATCAATATTAATAAAACAAAGGTTATGCGATTTTCTAGAAAGAAAAAGGCCAAGCTTAACATTAAAATAGGAAGGCAAAAGCTAGAACAGGTAGAACAGTTTACGTATCTCGGTAGTGGTTTGGACCAACACGGTCAAAGTAGTAAGGACGTGAGGAGGAAAATTGCGCTTGGCAAAGAGGCTTTCACAAGGAGGAGGGAGTTGATGACAGGGACGTTGAGTAAGGATGTTAAGAAAAGACTCGTAAAAACTTTGATATGGAGCGTAGCTATGTACGGTGCGGAAGCGTGGTCATTGAAGCAGGAGGATAGACGTAGATTGGAGGCTTTTGAAATGTGGGTGTGGAGAAGAATGGGGAAGGTTAAATGGACAGAGTAGAAAATGAACGAGGAAGTACTTTGTATGGTGGGCGAAGATAGGGGTTTGTTGGGAGAAATCCTATGGAGGCAGGAAAAGTGGCTGAAGGGGGTATTGACTGGCAGCGGGATGTTGAAGACTGTAATTGAGTAGAGAATGTTAGGCAAACGAGGAAAGGTAAGAAACAGGATAGGGATGTTGGACGGGATGAAAGGAGGAAAAAGGTACTCAGAGATGAAGAGGGACCTGATATAGAGTAGGATGATGGATTTTGTGTTTTGTTAGGAGTAATAAAATGTTGGTTTGGTAGTTGTGTCCATCCAAAAACCTACCTTAACCTGTAGATTACCTTAAAAAAATCTGCATAAATTTATAATCCTCTGTGGGTTTGCTCTTATATGTTGATTTTGCATGTGGTTTTGCTCCCTTTGACGGGTGGTGACCTATCACCCCCCGCCACACTCCCTTACGGAGTCTGGCGTTGTATTATGTAGATGTAGATGAAATGTATGCATAGTTGGAAAATGAAGCGACGAGAAAAGCGAAGGAGATGTGTTATTTTTCTTCAGTAAAGCCCTACATTAGGAGTATGATTCGAGAATATGGTAACCTTCTCAAAAAACACTCACTGCAGGACTGAAAAAAGTGTTTGCCAGGTATGTGTTCTTACATGAATGTGTGACGTGTTTTTTTGTGGATGCATAAATTTGTGGCTTTTGCATACGGTTTTGTTTCTTTTTCTTTTCTAAATTACGGGTGGTGTCCTAACACCCCCCGCCTCACGCCCTTACGGCGGCTTGCGGGGTATTAATTATATGTAGATGAAAAAGGAACAAACTAGAACCTGATTCGTTGAAAATTCGTGTGAAGAAACACAAAACGTCAGGCATTTAGTGCAAGATCAGGGATGGGAACTCATAGGTATACTCGTACGAAGACTCATATTAAGATTAAACCATTGGCAAAGATACCAATAGTGTGGCTTTGCATTCGACACAGAAGAGTTATTTCATATTTCAGACCTTCAGATTACATAATCAGGATAGACAATTGTAATAAAATGATAGTCATGCAACCGATTGGAGACTTCACACTTTTTTTGTGGACCGCCGGGTATTTATACATATGTGAGGGCAAATAAATTGCATCTACACCAATGTACTGCCTCGCAAGCCGTTGCAAGGATCTGTGGCAGGGGGTGATAGGTCACCGGCCATACGAAAAGCTACTCCAATCCTTCCTTTATATGTGGAGAAACTAACCAGGAGTAAATATGTATTAGAAGTGTTCTGGGTAAATTTGATGACAAGGTTGAAGAGAAATTTTATCATTTATATCATGGCTAGGCATCATTTAGAATATGCCGCAAGTATGTGGGATCCTCACGAAGATGGATTGATTGCCGAATTGGATCGCGTGCAGCGCGGAGGGGCTAGATTTTTAAAACGTTCTCATAATAAACTTAGTAGTGTATCCAAAATATTAGAGGAGCTGGGCTAGGGAATCCCCCACGGAGCGAAGGTTAATTACAGATTAAATCTATTGCCACGTGTATTGGAGGGACGTCTCTTTAGCGGTGATATTGAAAATGGTTTATTACCACAATCGCACTACGGTAGGAGAGATCATGCCAATAAAATTGGAGAGATTAAGTGTAGAACAGATAAATTTAAGAAGTCATTTTTTCCACGAACGATAAGGGATCAAAATAACAGTGCCCGACGCGGTACAGTCATATTCGGGTCAAAATTAGTCTTTTGTGTAATCACCCCCTGCCACACACGGACTAGCGGTGGCTTGCAGGGTACTAAAATATCTAAAACACACGCAGCGGAGAGCTGCAATAATTAGTCGCCCGTCGCGTCGGCGTGTCTCGTAATGTCAGGCATTTGATATTCCCTCCAACCTTCAAGTTGATGGCTTTCCCGCACGCAGCAGCACTCTCTGGCCGTCCTAAAGAAAGCCCTTCGGTCCCGCACGGGGAATGATGGCGCTGCACGAATGCTGATTCCGCAAGGCCCACCGCTCTCAATGTTATGCTTTGGCCCCTTCTACCTTTATGAAACCATTGTCTACGTTACTTCCATCCATCGCAACGATGCAGCGGATGTTAATGTATGCCGTCACGTTAGGAAGTGAAATAACTTGTCACCGTGAAATCAACGTTTAAACACTCGCGTTCCATCCCAATTCATCGTGACGGCGTTGAAACATTTACTCGGGGACATCCGTTCGAAAAATCCCCTCCAAAAGTGCACTATTATGCTCGTGTTTTGGAACCATTCTGAAACCGAAGCGATTGTGACATGTCAAAACACATCAAAATTATGCATATCACTGTGGTCTCCAATGCCAGTATTGCAGTGAAAAATTACGATGAGCGTAATTTTTTTATTATTTTATTCTAGTACCTTGCGAGTCAGCGCTAGGTTATGTGGCAGGGGGATGAATACAAAAAACACTAATTTTGATCCGAATGATGTCCTACCGCGGTCGAACAATGTCATTATGTTCCCCTACAGTTCGTGTAGTCTCAGCGTCTTTCAAATTCCGCCTCGCACCGTCTGGAAATCCGCTGCTACAAACCATCTGGGACTATGAGAGAAACTCACTTATACACTGCCTAAAGATATTACTCGCCTATGAGTCTTTACTATGTCTTTTGATTTTAAATTTCCTTCATAGCAATAAACCGTTTCAGGGCTGGACGGATCTCTTCCTCAGTCCTCTAAGTTATTTCAGTATCATTTTATCCGCTTCACGGTCTTGCTGTCACCCGCTTCCTCAAGCCCAAGTGTAATTTCCCGCTGTGGGAAATGGGCGACCCTCGCCTCCGCTTCCATTTTGTACCGATCTATGCTCAGAGTGTACCGGTGGGCAGTTAGTGCTTTTAGTGACGTACTTTTTTTTTTCTTTTTTGTAAAAATTCGTCCCCTGTCGGCTTTCCTTTCTTGTTAGATTAAGAATTCATATTTTATTCCCAGTTTTAAGTGTCACTTTCTCGCAAACCGTACTTCCACCTCAGCCATGTTTCTTTCTTCAATGCCATGCGTTTCTTATGTACAATGACCGGTAAAGGTGGGACTTCACTCACCGGGACGGTTTATACTTGCCCGCTTGGGCAGTCAATGAACTTTTGTGTGTGTGTGTGTGTGTAGTGTGGGGCCATTATAATTCCTTTAGTGTCATCGTGAAACTCGTTTGTTCTGAACCTCTCTAAAAGTCTCGCTTGTTCTCTTCGTATTTCAAGTGGTTCCCAGCCTAAATCCCCCCAGAGACCTGTCACACTTGTACCCTTATTATAACAATTTTTAACGAAACTGGCGAATTTTCTCTGGACTTTACCTAATTCTTTTCGTCATATTTTCTCCAAAGGATCCCAAATACTTGCGGCATATTTCAAATGAGGTCTAACTAGATTAAAATAACACCTCTCTTCAAGTTTCTTATTATATTTCCCCACCACCCGTTTTATGAAGCCGAGTTTCTTTAAAGCGGGTCCGCATATTGTCTTGACATCTACTCAATACCCCGCAATCCGCCGCAACGGGGGTGTGGAGGGGGGTGTTTGGGCACCACCTGTAATTGAAAATTAAATGAATGACGTATGATAGTATACAAAATTTCTATATTTTATTTATTTTAGTATCCTGCAAGCCACCGCTAGGGTGTGTGACAGGTGGTGAATACACACCAGACTAATTTTAACGCGATAATGATCCTACCGCCGTCGGACAATCTTATAAGACCATGAAAGTTTCTTGAAAGTCAAATTCATATAAAATAGACCACGAAGGAAAGACGTGCAAACAAATAAACAAACAAGTTACCGAAATAACTTTCCAGGATATTAAGCGAGAAATAAAAGGACGTCATCTTTTGGAAGACAGAAATCGACAATGCTTTCGAGTGTTTGAATGATTCTTCAAGAAGCAATTCAATTACACAATTCAAGAATTTTATGCCTCCCGTGGAATCTTTCTTTTATCTAGTTTAGAAATTGAAATTTTACGGGCCCGTAAATCTACATCTGCCAATTGCCCCACAATCTGTCGCGTTTGCATGCGGCAGGGGGGAGGGGAAGCTGCCGGGCACACAACTATCAAATATTAGTTCACGAATGCATTTGGGTACATAATTATATATATATATATATATATATATATATATATATATATATATATATATATATATATTACATATAATATTATATAATATATAATATATATATATATATATATATATATATTATATATTATATATATATATATTATATATACACATATATATATATATATATATTTACATATATATATATATATATATATTAATATATATATATTAATATATATATAATACATACATACACATACGAGGGTGATTCGAAAAGTAAGGTCTCCTATTTTTTTTCATGAAAAATCAAATTGATTCTCACCTTTGCGTGCATCGTTGGAAAGATTGAGCAATTAGCTATTTTTTTACATGGCCGCTTTGACGATCAATCACTTTTTGCATCCTTGTAAACAGCTTTTTAATACCAGCGTCGAACCTTGCTCCCGCCGGGTCACGGAGCCAACTGACGACTCGACATTAGAGGTATCCAAATACAGCTGTGGTTGTAGTGAAAGTGGCAATCATTTTAAACTAATTTGTTTTGTAAACACCAAAATTCTTGAAAACATTTTATTGGTATGAAAGATGACAATAATTAACAATTTAAACTGATGAAGTAAGCAACTTTCTAGTTTTGCCCTAAGATTTAAGGTTACACCTAAACCAATCAGCCCGTGGCTTCGTGACCGCAAGCATTGACACTACATTTTAAAGATAAAAAAGGTATAATATATATAGTATGCCTTGATAAAAACAGCTTCTCTCACCACTTTCCTATTCTGTTGACCCCTCCAATTGGCCTTGAGAAGTGACTTCGTCGAAGATTCCCTCCCATGTGATACAAATCATGCTATTGAATAAGATGTACCTGTAGATGAAATAAGGAGCGCATGGAAGCAAGTTCATATGTATTTTTCCTGTCTAACACCTCGCGATAGATAGGCATGAATCAAAAATGGGTATCCGTTATAAATACAAGAATAATTCATTTAAACGATTTGGTTTTACAAACACACAAACTGCCAACTAACATACACATGCACATACAAATATACCCGATGTCTTTGCATGGTTTAATATTGTACCGACTCGAAAATTAAATGAATGACGTGTGATAGTATAAAAACAAGAAATATTCATTTAAACTATTTGGTTTTATAGTTACATGCTGGAAGTTTCTGTTGAAAACAATTTAAATATTTACTTCAAAAAAGAAGAGGGTAGATACTGACTTTTTATTTTGAACGGCAAGATGTGAAGATTTCGCGAAGCACGTCGAAAGGGGATTAATGGGAAAGAAAATATGAATAACTGGGAGAAAGAATGATTAAAAACGTCTAATCCGTCAAAGAAGGGAATAGAATGTCTTACCAAGGCAAGGGTGTTGTAGTGTGCGATTCGCAAGCACACCATCCTCGATGAATGAGCTCGATGTGCTGCGTTGGCTGGTGCTGACTGCAGGTGAAAATTATATGGGAAAAAACGGTTTGCCTGAATGTAATACAATAGACTTATAATATTACAATGAGCTTCGGTGGTTCAGTGGTAGAATGCTCGCCTGCCACGCGTGCGGCCCGGGTTCGATTCCCGGCCGTTGCAGTATTTTTTTCTTGAAGAAACTGGGTAATTAATAATGTGGTGCTAATATTTTCCTATATTTATTTCATAATTTTAACCCGTTAATCGATGTTTAACAGTTTAACAATACACGATTTTTACATAACATACGTTCTCGCTGTCGAAGAGCAAATACTATATATCCTTTGTTTTGAAGGAGTGTGGTGCTTGAATTAAAGTGTGTATATAGGTACAGTTTTTTAAAAGTCCCAGGCAGAAAACACTATTTCTTTTCCTCAAAATTTCATCAGTTACTTTTGGGAGTCCTGAGCAGCAACCGAAAGCTTTTTACAAGTGTGTCGTATTTCAATAACCCCTTAAGTGATACACGATGTTCCATTAGTCTCCCCACCCATTGAAAGTTCTAATATTACCACGTTAGATCCTGATTAAATCTAATTTGAGAAAACGTATTCAAATAGGTATAATTACGGTAAGGTATAATGACTTCTACTTTCAAAAATTAAATTTAATAAAATAATATGCCTAGAATGGTTTGAGGCGTTACTTTGTGGAAGCGACTCATATCGATAGATAAAATAATTTGACCTTCCACATATAATATATGTGTGGGAAAACAAAGTATTACCTTTTCCAAAAATAATATGCCATTTTTATTTTGAGCTAAACATTTTTTAAATGCCTTGTGTGGGCTTGGGGTTTTTTCAAGATCGTTGCAATTGAGATTATGATTTGTAAGATTTAATCTTAAATCCCTTATCTTCCAAGTTCAACGTGTTTTTGGCTTGAATGGTAGTGCGTTGCCGTGGTTACATCCAGTTGAAGTATATGTAAACTGGAAGATGTTAAATACCAGGGTAATATTGTTGTTCATCGTACTTAGTATGTATTCGCATCTGGAGACCCTTTTTCGTCCTGTGGGCATCGTAAACGCAAGAAAAACTTTTACCACGATTTCAGACAGTCCATAAGAAATCCCACGAATGCTACAGATTTTCCGGCGGGACCTTACTAAAGGGCAATCCTGCAATGAAACACTGTTTTAATCGCGCATGATTACGTAACCATGCAATTAGTTGAACTTTTACACAAAGTAATATTTGAAAATCATATCATAGGAGTTAAGGCGTTGTCATTGATACTCTTGGCAGTGAACCGGGAATTTTCTCAAGCCATAATTTTGGAGAGAAGTGTTGGCAAATGTTATTCACTTATCTTAATCAATAAAAAATGCAGTGTGTGCTCAGATCAACCCGTTTGCATAGAAAAGTCTTCGTTAGAAATAAATTATAATATTCGCGTAGTAGCTTAGGTAAATTCAAATTTACTTTTTTATTGATTATCCTTTCTTGCAATATAGTTGAATTATCTATCTCATTGAATTTTATGTAGGGCAATAATATATGTTGAACGAATGAATTGAACGAGAATGAAGGAACAGGATAGGGATGTTAGACAGGATGAAGGGAGGAAGAAAGTACTCAGAGCTGAAGAGGGACCTGATATATAGTAGGATGATGGATTTTGTGTTTTGTTAGGAGTAATAAAATGTTTGTTTGGTAGTTGTGTCCATCCAAAAACCTACCTTAACCGGTAGATTACCTTAAAAAATATATATATAAATACATATATAATATAATATACATCATATATATATACATATATATATATACATATATATATATATATATATATATATATATATATAAACACCATAATCAACCCGAAGGTCGGTTTAGTAGGTGATGGTAGAGTAGTGCATCCAGTACTAAGCCCTATACGGCGTGTGAAATTCACACATCAGGGTAGGGGGGCCAGTTCCTTTCCCTGTGCCGGTTATGGTTTCCCAGGAAGACTTGGTACCAGAAAAATCACATAGCTTGGGTGGAGCCATTGGTGCCCAGAGTGCCTCGCCCGGGAATCGAACCCGGGACCCTCCGGTCAGTATTCCAACGCTCTACCCACTGGACTACCGCGACCCATATAAATATTATATATATATATATATATATATATATATATATATATATATATATATATATATATATATATATATATATATAAATGATGTTGTACCACTTACAAGAGCAATATAACATTTGGACGGCAAAATAGAACACAAATAAAATAGATTAACTTATAAGAACACTCACATTTTAGATCGTTTGAGCTTTCGGCCTTCTCTGAGGCCGTCTTCAAGTGAGAATGAAAAGTTTCGGAGAGAAGTCAGGGGCCTGGTGGAGGCCAAGGTGCAGGGGATGCTGGGAGGGAAATTAAAGATGGCGGTTAAGGGTAGGAATTTTAAAAGATCGGAAAGCTAGTTAATAACGTCCTCAAGACACAACATCCGCGGAAACATTAACCTTCGTAACGAGGTAGCATTTATTTTACGTTTTATTTAAAGTATTTTTTGGAGAGCAATATCATGCATGGTCCACGAATATGCGTCAAAAAGGCCTATTTTGAATGACTAGACGACCATTGAGGTACATAGAGGTATTTTCAAACCTATAAATATCATTATTCAACAGAGGGATGCTATCTCCCAACCCGCACGCGGATAAAAAAAAGGTCAGCGCATTGGGAAGCGCGGCGTCGACATAGTTCATCACATCCCCAAATGGCGCTGGTGAATGAAGCTGACTTATCCGCGCGCGGGAAGATCGAATGAGCTGAGAGAAATGATGAGAGAAATGATTCGTCCAAATGGTTTGTCGAAACAGGCTCGTTCAAAGGGAGGAGAGGAAGGTTTTTTTTCGACGAATGCCACTCTAGGTCATCATTATCTTTCATCTGAATCCACTATTCATAACGTTGTCCTACCGCGCTTGGAGGGAAAGGTATTTTTGGTCAAAAGTAGTCTAGTGTGTAATCACTCCCTGCCACACACCCTAGAGGTGGCGTTCAGGCTACAATGTAAATAAAAATTAAAATTAATGTGACAACATATCTTTCCCGTGCGTCATTACATACTCATCCTGTATTGTGTGACGTTTTGAAATATGATATTTTCATTATCATGAGATCCAAATCAATGGTCAAAGGTATATGGGGACGAGGTAGTTTCACACCTGGAGCAAACAAACAAATTGAAAGAACATAGCTTTTCCTCATTAGGTATTTCCTTATAAATGGATAATATATTGAGATCCAGGTGCAAATAACTTTACATTATTTCTGCAAATTAGTTCTAATAAGATCTGAGTCTTACAGGAATTACTCCGCGTTGGTCTTCTCAAATTTCTCATAGTTTCTATAAAACTTTTCATTTCACAAGCCCACCCCGTCATTTCAATTTTACTGTCTTCAGCGTATTTCAACTAATTCTGTTCAAAAACCGGCAAGGATATCTTTCACCAGCACTAGGAGAAATTACTTTAGGAACGTTAAAATGAAATACGTACGTAGGGTCGGCAGCAATTAGAAATCTTAATAACAGAACGCGTTTTAGCAAAAGATGAACCTAAGATGCGGGGATCCCAGATTTCTGGATGCCTGTGAACCTGGATATTTTAAAACTTGACTTTCGCGAACTTGGTAATGTTTAAACCCGGCTTTCATAAGCAAAAATTTCCATCTATTTAACAGTAAGAGTTCTTTGTTCCAAAGCTTAAGGCAGTCACACCTTTCTCGGGAGCCATCGGAGGAATTCCAAAAGGAGGTCATATATTCTTATAAGTACAGAAGTTCAATAAGACTTTTAAGCGTCTTAGCCAAGTTATGAACCAAGTGACAGATTGATTAATAACAGAGGGCATTTTAATAATGTAGATAAGGAATAAACCAAATTTAGAACATCTGAACTAAACAAGTAAAACAACAGGTAGATACTATAAACAAATTCAATTCTCTTTCCGATTAAAAAAATGGGTTAGATTCAATTTTCGTACACGTCTTGGTATTCACAGTATTTTTGCATGGCATAGTGATTAAATGATATGAAACGTGGATTTAAAATATTGGATAAGGTCCAGATGAATTCGTTTGGTTATTTAAAAATTTCTTTGAGAAGAAATTATTCGTGATTTTCGCAACAATTAATGTGATTTTCATCGCAATAGTTTTTGGATAAAAATTAAATTTTGCGTGCTCACCAAAAAATACATACAAATTTACGCCATGTGAAGGGAGTTATCCTCTCTACCCCAATTACCTGGAATTGTAATTCGAAGTACCTATTTAATCATTTATCCACGTTCAACCTCCCCTCCAGAGAAGTTCGATGGTAACGCACTCGTTTTATGGGAACGACTCAGAATGTTTTCAATAGATGTCTGCTTTGGTAACATTCATACAGTCTGTGTTAAATCTGCCAAGAGACATGTGCATAAGACAAATGAAGAAGGACGTAAAACAGGGAAGGCATCAGGGATTGAGGGAATCGACTTGAAAAAGAGTAGAGGCTGCAGTAAACCAATCCTAGGATTAGGATAATGACAATGATGATGATAGAAAAAATAAACACAGCGATTTCACAATTAATATATTTATTGCCGACCATGGTTTAGCTACTGTGCGGCATCATCAGGTGGTATCATCCAATGCTGTTTCTTTTTTTATACGTTTTGAGCTTTGAAGGGGGAGGAGATGAATGTAGTACAAGCAGTCCCATACCGTATGCAGCTAACTGACAAATAAGGATTTATATTTAAACCTTAGAAAATATACAATACTGGAGTTTTTAAATAAAAGAAAAGAACTACAAAGCGTATATTATAAAATAAATGGGATCAAATCGGACATCTCAAAACAGATAAAATACTCGGGGTGTAACAATTACATCAAACCTTTCATGTGGTACACGTTGCAGCAGAATATGAAAGCTAAACTTGAAGAAGCTGGGCTTAACAAGACGGATTGCAGGAAAATTGATGAAAAGGTAAATGGCAAGGGAGGGGGAGGGATGTTAATTCGTTTCATTCACGTTTATGAAACGTAGTAAGTAACAGGGACCCAATTGGAGAAAACGTTCATTGAAGAATAAGATAAGGTTTAGAGAAAATCCGCCATATTTGTTTAAATTTTCTACGAGACAGAGTAAACATTACAGTTAGTACTAAAGGAATAAGACTGGGAGTCTCTAAAATTGGGCTGGGAACCTTTGGAATTAGACTGGGAGCCTCTTGAATTAGAGTTGGATACTCATGAATTTGCTCTTGATCCACGAAGAGAGAAGGTAAAATTTTTAGAAAATTGCAGCGCACCAGAGTTTACTTGAGAAATTAATGGGAATTGCAGCGGGAACAAATTATACCGATAGCATCGACCACCGTAATAAATAAGAGAGAGAGAGGCCGTCACCGACATATTCAAGCGCCCGTTCTTCCCACGCACCATGCGCAATCAAAGCAAAATGGAGCGTAGCTATGTACGGCGCGGAAACGTGGTCATTGAAGCAGGAGGATAGACGTAGACTGGAAGCTTTTGAAATGTGGGTACGGAGAAGAATGGAGAAGGTGAAATGGACAGAGAAGAAAACAAACGAGGAAGTACTTAATATGGTGGGCGAAGAGAGGGGTTTATATATATAATATAATATATATAATATATATTATATATATATATATATATTATATATATATATATAATTAAACGTTTTCCTGGGGTAATCTCCGTCGTACTATAAAATACGCTTGAGTGCATATAGAAAATGTATTATATTCATCTTCAAACTACAAATCTCTGCTATTTTATACGTAGTCACCACACGGATTTAAACATTTGCCATATCTCTGGCATAGTTTACGAATTCCTTCAGCATATAATTCTGCCGCTTATATCAGCCAATCGATCAGACGGCATCTCTCGAAGTTCCTCGTTGAGACGAGCACAAAACATAATGGCCTGATATTTCCGTCGTGTTTCCGAGCAACAGAGTCGTCGAAATATATGGGAAATCTTAGTAATATTAGAGCTTTAAATGAGAAAGGGAGACTGCTGGAACATTGGGTACTACTAAAGTGGTTATTGGCATTTTAAGTTTGCAGCTGCTACTCAAGACTCGCAGAAGTAACCCATGGAAATTTGTGGAAAAAATTAGTGTTTACTGCCTTTGCAAAAAAAATACATGCACAATGTTCGATCGTGAAACGTCGATTAATGATTTAGAAATATGAAAAAACTACTGGAACATATCATAACCGGATATTTACTTTCGTTTCGTAAGGAAAAAAATGCATGCATCGGCCGGGAATCGAACCCGGGCCGCCCGCGTGGCAGGCGAGCATTCTACCACTGAACCACCGATGCTCCTTACTTTGATTGTTATATCCCGTGTTCCATTGTCTTTTTTCCCATATAATTTTCACCTGTAGTCAGCATTAGCCAACGCAGCACATCGACCTTGATACTTTCACCCTGCGAGGCGCGTTTGAACAGGGATGGTGTGCTTGCGAATCGCACACTACAACACACTTGCCTTGGTAAGACATTCTATTCCCTTCTTTGACGGATTAGACGTTTTTAATCATTCTTTCTCCCAGTTGTTCATATTTTCTTTCCCATTAATCCCCTTTCGACGTGCTTCGCGAAATCTTCACATCTTAAATTTTTAAAAGAAAAAGTCAGTCTCTACCCTCTCCTTTTTTGAAGTATATATTTATATTGTTTTCAACAGAAACTTCCAGCATGTAACTATAAAATCAAAAAGTTTAAATGAATATTTCTTGTTTTTATACTATCACACGTCATTCATTTAATTTTCAAGTCGGTACAATATTAAACCATGCAAAGACATCGGGTATATTTGTATGTGCATGTGTATGTTAGTCGGTAGTTTGTGTGTTCGCATGCGTTTGAGGTGTAAGGGTTTTTGCATGAATGCATACCATGCTTTGTTTATGGATTCGCGTAAGTTTTCAAAATCTATCATTTTTTTCACATTCTAAAGCATGACGCATTTTCTCGATAGCTTCATCAGAGACACTCCTACTATTTCTCTAAAAGGACTGTTTTAGGAAAAATGTTCATATCTAGTTGATTGATATCAACATATTAATCCGTGTTCAAACTAAGTCCAACTTTCGATTGGATCCATGATTTCATATATTTTAGTAGTTCAGTCTTTGGCAAAGAACTTATATTTCGATGGTACAAAGTTCAAAGAACTTATATTTCCGTAAAGGCAAATCCTTAGAGTCACAACTTTTGCTTATGATATTCTTGTTTCGGGAGAGAGCAATTTTCCAGTGAACGCGATTTTTCTAAATTTTAAGAGAGCCTTCGACAATGTAAATCATAGTAAACTACTCGAAAAGCTAGAAGCATACGGCATTGAGAAAAATATTCGGGTATAGACTGAAGACTTCGTGAATGGTCGCGTTCAAAGATAAGTGATAGATGCAGTTAGCTCAAATGCAGTCGAAGTTGCGTCGGGTGTTCCCCAGGGAAGTGTTATCGGACTTCTTTTATTCCTACTTTACGTTAACGACATTGAATCCGTAGTCACAAGTACGAGTGAGATAAGTGAATTTGTCGAAGATGCAGAGGTTTACCGTGATATCCGTGATCCTGAGGACACAGCATCTTTTTCAGATGACCTTAATGCTACTCAACGCCGGTGTGACACTTGGCAATTAGAATTTAACTTAAAAACCTACGTAGTCATAAATTTGCTATATTTGTAAAACGTTGTTATGATAAACTGAGTGGTGTATCCAATATATTAGAGCAGTTAGGCTGATAATCACTCACGATGCTAAGCTTAAATTAGAGATTCAATCTCTTGCATTAATGGAAGGACGTCTCTTTAGCAATGGTGTTGTAAAAATGCTTTATTACTCCCATAGTGCTGCGGTTGTAGGGATCATGCCAGTAAAATTACAGATATCAAATGTAGAACAAATAGATTTAAGATGCTATTTTTTCCACGAACGATAGGGGATCATAATAACATTGGTCGACCAGGGTAGGGTCATGTTAGGGCAAAATTTCCCTGGTGTTTAGTTCCCCCCCTGCAACACCCCCTATCGATGGCTTGCAGGGTATATAAATAAATATATATATAATTAAAGGAAGGCAAGATTTATTAGAAACCTGAATTATCTCTAATGGGCAGCCATAAAATTTGATTTTGGTAAATCGTAATTAGACTCATTAATATAAAAAGGTCACTATTTTCCTTAGTATTTTTAGTGAAGAGTCAGGCGTGATGTTGTGGAATCGAGACATAATAAAAACTTCGTTGCAATTTTCCACAGTTAAAACACTTTATTGCCGACCATGGTTTCGATACACTGTGTCATCATCAGGTTATGAGATCAGATCATCAGATGATGACACAGTGTATCGAAACCATGGTCGGCAATAAAGTTTTAACTGTGGAAAATTGCAACGAAGTTTTATTAATATTTTTTAGATCATGCAACCAAAAAAGATAGAAATTAAAAAAAGTACCGTGCTCAAATAAAATGATAGTGGTTATGGCAATGGAAGGCATTCTATTCAACCGTAGGAAGTTCAAATATTTGGGATATGGGTGAGGGGTAGAAGATGGGAGGTCGAAAGGAGTATTGAACGAAATGAGGATGCTATTTGCCTCAGTCGTCGATTCACGAAAGAACTGAATTTATACTACAAAGTGAGGACGTGTGTAACTATAACTCTGCCCATACATGCATGTATATTTTTTCCACGAACGATAAGGGGTCAGAATAGCATTGTCCGACTGCGGTAAGGTCGTAATCGGGTCAAAATTAGCCTATGTATATTCAGCCCCTACCACACACCCTATCGGTGACTCACAGGGTGCTGAAATAAATAAATATATGCAATACTAACATACCAGGTCGACTTTTACCGAGCTAGAAGAATTGCATTTGCGTCTCCCCCTTCACTAGACTCTAAATTCATTCATCTATCAGGTATAATATTCGACTGGCTCCACTGCCATTCTTCCTTCACCAGCAAATTAAAGTAAACTTAAACCTTTCTCAACTTTCGAAGTAAGTGGTTTGTTTCCATTCCACCGCTGACAAACCTCTGGTGTAGGTTCTGGTTTGATTAATTGGAATGCCGTTAAGGGCAATCACATTAAACGTACTATCAAGAGCGCTGACAGGTTTTCAAGTCCTTTAAAAAGTTCTTTCCTGACACAAAACGCACACTATAACGAATCTAATATTATTTTTAGGACAATGAAAGTCAACTTTAGAATGCAGGTTTTCGGCATTGAACCACGCCGTGATTTTTTTATGGTGATATTTCTCCTACTGTGTCTACTCTAGGCGTCTTCAGGCCAGGCTTAAGGTATCCCAGGCCACTCACGTGCTCTAGATGTCCACTTCAGCCCGGCCTGAAGATAGACACACCAAAGTGGAAGGAATGCTGGGCATCAAGAATGTGACGACGCGGTGCAGTCCAGAACACATATGGTGTAATGTATAAGGCCGGGAAAACCATCGTCTAATAGAGTCAGTAGAACAGCCAATGAACTAATATTGTTCCTGAAGGCGGAAAAAATGCCAAATAAACCTTTCGAATATGAATCATCCCCGCTATAGATGGAGGATAATCGGTCAATATCTCAATTAAAAACTCTGCGGAAGGTCCGGAAAAATTGACGTCCGCTGAGAATCGAACCTCAGTCGCCAGCAAGCAGGTGTCGCCTATGAGTAAAAACAAAATTTCAGTGCAAATAATGTCAGTGGGTCTATTTTGGCTAATTTATTTTCCAATAGCATAGAAAATAATCAGAGAAAAAGCATATGCTGACAGAGAACCAATAACGTACTGGGGATGAAGAAATATGAAGATGTCACAGTGAAGTGAAATATTTTACACATAAAAAATGTCTTTAACCAGGGCAACAAAAATCCATTCATTCCCATATTACTTCAAAAGTATGTGCTTCTGCATCACTAAAATCAAGGTCTAGGACGGCGCGTAATAACGCCAACGTCACCCATTAGGAAAAAACAGGTCCCACCGAGATTTGAACTCGGATCGCTGGATTCAAAGTCCAGAGTGCTAACCATTACACCATGGGACCTTGATACTAATATTATGGAAACCGGGAATCAAATTAACCCAATTAATCATCATCTTCTCTACCCCACATTCCTTTTGGAAAAAATTCGTATTCGTTCCACAAATGGACTCTGTATTTCATAATATAACTCCCTGTCCAGATGGTTTGCCCCTACAATGATAGGGTATGCGTGCGTTCCATTGATCTATAGATATTCAGATGGACTCGATGGACTTTCAAGAATATTTGATGAACTGACGACTTTTTTAAATTCCTTGTTTATTTCTCGGGTAATCGTAATGAGGGTAAGCCTAAGTGTTTATTAAACCTTGAATGATCATTCATTGGTCCCATTAAAAGCTTAAGAATACTTGAAAATCTTTCTTCCACAACTTCTTAACTTCACTTCTGAGAAAATGGGTTAAGGCCTTTGAAAAATGTCCGCTGTGGCCAGTGAGTTGATTAATGAGCGTGGTGCCTATGTCTGGGGACAATTGGATTTTATCATGCGATGTAAAACTCGCTAAACCTATGCATCATAATTCATTTCTTGCATTTATCTTGAAACTCAAAACGTTTTTCACGTTATTAAACATTTGACACGTTATCTATGAATTGAAACACCTATTCCCTCAACTAGTTCCTCTCTGACTTCCTAGTAATCTCGACAATCAGGTGGTCCCTTGAACCTGCCGAATAGGAAAGCTTACATGAAACACAAATTAAAGAAAAGGCGAACAAACTTCACGAATGATGTTAACACGCAATTCACATCAAGTCGTGTGATCTTGAGATCATTTATTGTCTTTCATTATAATAAAGCGACAAGATAAAATACCCAAAATGGACTCGTAAGACATGCAATTGCCCGTGCACCATCTATCTTCCCTATAGGACCTGGTCCCTCAGCCTCTAAGAATTTGTCTGAAGTCATTTTATAGACAACGGTATGGTAAGGACACAGCAAAAAGAGTGAATAGTGAAAAATAAAGATAGTAGTTGAAAACATATGAAAACTCAGAGCAAGTATCTTAAAGTGTAAATAAAAAGTTGCATCGGCCGGGAATCGAACCCGGGCCGCCCGCGTGGCAGGCGAGCATTCTACCACTGAACCACCGATGCTCTATTGTTTCCGCAAGGATGCTCCTCTTTTGTAACGAGGTCAACAGAAAAATATATCTCTTCGCATTTTTTCCTTCACTCGACACGCCGCTCTTCTGCCAGCTCATCGGAAGGCCCGACTCCCCGCGGAGTTCAAACGGAATAAATATTTACGGGTCCCTTGATCGCTGGTAATTCTTCAGCATTTGGGACTCCTCACGCATTTGTGACATTCCGAAGCCGATAATAGTGTCGAAGGATCTCAGGTTTTCCCGGCGTATGGTATTCAAGAATTTCTCTCGGGTTTCCCACCGGGTCAGGTTTCAGTACACCGACGTTTCGAAGGCTGACTGCCACGTCTTCAGGGTGAAGACGTGGCAGAGTCAGCCTTCGAAACGTCGGTGTACTGAAACCTGACCCAGTGGGAAACCCCGAGAGAACTTCTTGGATAATAACGTCGTTTGTGAAGCCTCCGTGGTGCATGCGAGAGATACTATATATCTACATTTCGCACATCTATTAAAAAATTATTTTAATATAAAATGTCCCATGTCCCACCGAGATTTGAACTTGTATCGGTTGAATATCAGAGTCCGGTATGCTAACCATTACGCCATGGAACTGTAATGTTTAAATGATAATAGTATGTTTAAATATTTTGACCCTTAAAACCAGATTTTAAACATTTTTCTAAAATTTTCCGTTCAATTTTATACTGTACGGAAAATATAGAGCACCTTTCATTTCAATAATTCGAATCAAACAATTAGATCCGTGAAAATTCAGAAAACCTAATTATATTGGGAAGGGTAGGGTAGGTCTTTGGAAAATGGCTTGAGGCTATAGTGTAGGCGACGGCAGGTCCCCAAATGACCCAAAAATAATTATCAGTGAGGCTACTTTTGAAGAAACAAAGAAATCATGCGTTGCTTTAAAGGTAAGTGACCAATAAAATCTTACTTTGCGTCGGACAAACGCCTGTGTTTCGTAAAAACGATGAACTAAGCACATGAAGAACTGTCGACGAAATTTCCCTCGTACGATATCCAATTGCAGGGCATGTGGGCTCACAAGAAGCTTTCGTTAGCTAGTGACAAGTGAATGTCATTACTTACGAGTAAGAAGACATGAGAAGCATCTTTGAGGTAAACTTGATCACCTTACTCGGCATTTACCTTAGATGTTGCAGATATGTGTAAAAGCAAATTGATCAGAAACCATTTAAAGATCCATAAAAAACTAGAATGAAGGTGCCCAAGAGATAAATTGTCATATAAAATTATGAGAACAAACGAGAACAATATGGGAAACACTGTAACAAACAAGGAAAATCTATAATCACACCAAGGGCGTGTGGCGGGGGTGCAAGGGCATTAGTCCAAATGTCTTAGTGGATCGGAGGAATTCGAGGGCCTCTTAAGGGTAATATTTGGAAGGGAAATTTGCCAGAAGAATTGGGGAAGAATACCGATATATAGGAATTTATACGTAGAGGTTAGGTAGGTGGCAGGTATGGAAGATGTCAGGTAGAGTCCATATGTGTAAATAAAGACTAACTAAAGACAGTAACCAACGGAAAAATAAAATACCTCAGAATCAATCAACAGATCAACAAGATTATAGCGCGTAGGTTACACGAACACGTTTCGAGGGTTTAGCATAGCTGGTAGGCAAGAGCGTAGGTCATATATTGGGAAAAATAAAGTAGAATCCAGCGCTTTTTGTCAATTCAGTTCAGGTTATGCCTCTCAAATCCCCAAAAAAATTGAACAAACAAACACTTGCGTTAAAACAACATATAACCCACGTAAATTTAATTAAATTGGTGCCTCTACATACATAACAGATAGCAATGCAAGTGAATGTAATTCTTTTGTCTCTGTTCACCACGAATCGTCTCAAAACAGTTTTGTTAGCGTACATAAAACCGAAAAACAAGAAGTTATTAGCCATATTAAAATTATAACATTAAACTGCCGTAGCATTTGAAACAAAATATCGGATATTGAACATATTTTTGTCAGTACAAACGCAGACATAGTAGTTGGAACGGAAAGTTGGCTCACGGGAGATATAGCAAACAATGAGGTTTTTCCCAACGGTTTCACAATTTACAGAAGGGACAGACCAAATAGGTTGGGTGGGGGAGTATTCATTGCAGTAAAGTCACATCTTAGTAGCCAACGATATGAATGCGACGTAGATGACATAGAAAGCGTTTGGTGCAACATTAAGGACTACAACGGCAGAAGCCTATTCGTGTGTTCATTTTATAGACCCCCAGATTCTAACACAGATGTCCTACACAAGCTCGACGAACAAATATCCACTATCAGCAGCAGACAAAGCAACGGTATTACTATAATCGCTGGTGACACAAATCTACCGTCAATTGACTGGGACAACTACTGCGTAGGAAAATCTGCCAAAAACAGAGATTCATGCCAAGAACTCCTTCATATATTCACAAAACACTCCTTAGAACAAATTGTTAAATCACCAACATGGGGGCCAAAGCATACTAGACATCTTTGCGACTTCTATGCCCGAAATCCTAATACCCCCCCGCCACACGCCCTTGCGGCGGCTTGCGGGGTATTATGTAGATGTAGATGAATCATTACTGACATTGAAATAATAGACGGAATTAGTGACCATAAGGCTATTATTGTAGAGTTAAAAACTAAGTTCGTCAAAATAAACAAAGAAAGGCGTAAAATATACCTATACAATAAGGCAAATTTTAACGAACTAAGAGAATATTTAAACATAAAAATACCAGAATACATCACAAAAACACTGACAACCAATTCAGAGAACACTTGGAATTATTTCTTAAATATTTTACGCGAAGGAATGAAGACATACATCCCGTCCAAACTCAAATGCGACAGTAAGAAACCTAGATGGTACAACGGGGAAGTCAGATCGGCATTAAGAAGGCAAAGAAAGCTACAGTCAAATTTTAAAAAGAGTTTAAAAAGTGACGATATAGTTTATATGAATACATCCAAACAGCAACTAAAAGAATGTCGTAGTAAGACGAAAAGTATTATGCGCACAGCACTACACTCTTTTAAATCTAAAATGCCTAGCGAATATCTTGAGGAAAATCCAAAGTCATTCTGGTCCTATGTTAGGGAAATACAGGGTAAACGTCCCACTGTTCACTCTTTGAAGACGGAAAATGGAGAAATCATTACAGATAGCGTGAAAAAGGCAAATATTTTAAACCATTTTTTCCAGAGCGTCTACAACAAAAACACAAACGCACCATATGATCCTCCACACCCACCCGGGGATCACATGAGCGATCTTACACTGACCAAGCAGGGAATAGTACATCTGCTCCGTAGTATCAAAGCACACAAGGCACCTGGTCCGGAAGAAATACCTGCTAGAATATTAAAGGAATTAGCTGACGACATTGCCCCATTTTTACATATTGTTTTTCTAAAATCGATAGAAGAAGGCTCAGTGCCTCGCGACTGGAAGCTAGCCCATATAACTCCCATCTATAAAGGCGGCGATAGGGATAAACCAACCAATTACCGACCCATTTCTTTAACATCGATCTCTTGTAAAATATTGGAACACATTATTGTCACTAACATTATGAGATTTCTTGATAGTAGGAAAATACTAATCCACAACCAGCACGGATTTAGGAAAAGCAGATCTTGCGAAACACATCTTGGTCTCTTCATTCACGATATACTTAGATCGGGAGAAAACAACACACAAGTCGATGCAGTATTCCTGGATTTCAAAAAAGCCTTCGACAAAGTCCCACACAATAAAATGTTACATAAACTGAAATACTATGGGATCAATGAGAAAATAATTAATTGGATTAGAGACTTCTTTTCAAACCGCAAACAAATAGTAGTCATAGATGGGTTGTGCTCAACCGATGGAGATGTAACTTCGGGCGTCCCCCAGGGAAGTGTAATAGGGCCTCTTCTGTTCTTAATATACATAAATGACTTAAGCACACATGTTAGTAGCAATCTGAGGTTATTTGCTGACGACACGGTGGTATACAGGGATATAAGGAGCCAACTAGATCGCGAGCTGCTCTCTAGAGACTTAGACAATATCTCGGAATGGTGCAATAAATGGGGATTAACACTTAATATAGATAAATGCGCAGTTTTGAAATTTTGGAACAAAGGAAGCGAGGAACAGGATATAAACTACAACATAGAGGGTTCAGTATTAACTACGGCAAATCAAGTTAAATATTTGGGGATTGTTCTAACACCACGCCTTTCATGGGGAGCACATATCAGGACAATATGCGGATCAGCTTTAAAGAAACTTGGCTTCATAAAACGGGTGGTGGGGAAATGTAATGAAAAAGTTAAAGAGAGGTGTTATTTTGCTCTAGTTAGACCTCATTTGGAATATGCCGCAAGTATTTGGGATCCGTGGGAGAAAATTTGGCAAAAAGAATTAGATAAAGTCCAGAGAAAATCCGCTAGATTCGTTAAAATTGTTATGATAAAAACACAAGTGTGACAGGTCTCTTAGGGGATTTAGGCTGGGAACCACTTGAAGTGCGGAGAGAACAAGCGAGGCTTAGACTTTTAGAAAGGTTCAGAACAAACGAGTTAAACTATGACACTGAAGGAATTATAATGGCCCCACACTACTTAGGTAGATCAGACCACAAAGATAAACTAAGGGAGATAGATTCCAGGAGAGATAGGTACAAATACTCATTCTTTCCCCGAACAATCAGAAATCATAATAGTAAGAAACCGAAGTCACTTTAGAAATATTGAAAACATTGAATTTACAAGTCGGAGCAAAGTTAAACACTGCAAAGCTGTTAGGTATACTTTCAAGTGCATGTGTATGTAAGATGTAAATTGAGTGTTTGCATGTTTGTGGGGTATAAGTGTTCATGCATGAATGTATGCCATGTTTTTTTTGTGGATATGTGATTTTGTGGTTGCATGCGGTTTTTTTTCTCTTTTTCTTTTCTAAATTACGGGTGGTGTCCTAACACCCCCCGCCACACGCCCTTGCGGCGGCTTGCGGGGTATTGAGTAGATGTAGGTGTAAAGGAAAGAATACGTTAGCTTCTTAGAATCGATAGGCCATCCAGACACTTGAATAATTGTAAAATTTTGAATCTTCTCGCGCACCCAGCAAAAAAGGGAAATCAACAAAAATACAAGATTATTAGAGGTAGAAAGCCCACTCTGCGCCAAGTAATCTTATTTTTCTCCTGCGCATTGTCAAACGTCCGCACGCGGATTTGCTTTAATTAACGCACCGCACTTAATTTTAAGAAATCATATTTGCAGGTTGAGAATTCATGATTGCTATATAAAACTTACCCCATAGTTCTGCCTATTGCATACATGTATGTGAGATTTCCTTTTTAAGAATGGAGGAATAGCTGAAGCAGCAAGAATAGGAGTATCTCCAAACGTGAGGGCAACGAGCAAGAATAGGAATAAAATCAAGAAACAGGCGACTCGATTTCACTCTTGAAACAGAAAATTGAATGTGTACGAAACGTATTGGAATTGTGGCACGTGGACAGAGGGGTGGAAGGTGATAGCACCGATAAATTCTCCTTTCGCACCATAAACACAGTAATCAACCCGAAGGTCGGTTTAGTAGGTGATGGTAGAGTTCACCCAGTACTAAGCGTGTACTACGTGTGAAATTCACGCATCAGGGGAATGAGGGGGGGGGGGCAGTTCCTTTCCCTGTGCCGGCTATGGTTTCCCAGGAAGATCTAGTACCCGAAAAATCACATAGCTTCGGTGGAGCTGCAGGTGCTCAGAGAGGCTTGCCTGGGTATTGAACCTGGGCCCTCTTGAAGAATTCTGCATGTCCGGGTTTTCACCGCGTTGCTGTTTGAAGCCGACAACAGTTTCGCCGAAGTTTCATCCGGCGTCTTCAGGTCGAAGATGAGGGACTCAGTTTCAGTTCAGTTTTAAAGGTTTTTATTTCCGTATTACAGAGTACAGATTGTAAAGAGTATATAAACAATATATAAACATAACAAAAACAACACGGAAACCCCGTTATAGGATCATGATCCTCTTCGGGGTGGAAAAAATAAATAAAAATAAATAGGTGCTGCTCTCTGATTGGTCCTTTTTCGGAGGACTCTCTTCCACGCGTTGTGGAGATGGTAGCCTTCATCTCTATTGAAATTCGCCGGGTTTTTGGCTATCTCAATAGCTTCTCTGATTAGGCGTGGGTAATATCTAATTTCTTTACTTATGATTGTAGCGTCATGGAATAGAATATCATGGCCGGGTTCACTCCACTTATGCTCGGAGATGGCCGAGAGGTGAAACTGTTTGTTCGTAGTAGCCCGGAGGTGTTCTTTCATCCGAACTTTCATAGCTCGGCATGTTTCCCCGATGTAGGCTTTCCCACATGAACACGGTACTTGATAGACCCCTTCGTATAGGTCTTTCGAGATTTTGTCCTTCGGTCCGGGGAGCGCGTCCGCTATTTTCTTGGTGCAGTTGAATCTTGTCACCACGTCGTGCTTTTTAAGGATTCTGGCTATCTTCTCGGATGTTCCCGATACGAAGGACGGCCAAAATCTGAGTCCCTCATCTTCGACCTGAAGACGCCGGATGAAAATTACTTCGTATCGGGAACATCCGAGAAGATAGCCAGAATCCTTAAAAAGCACGACGTGGTGACAAGATTCAACTGCACCAAGAAAATAGCGGACGCGCTCCCCGGACCGAAGGACAAAATCTCGAAAGACCTATACGAAGGGGTCTATCAAGTACCGTGTTCATGTGGGAAAGCCTACATCGGGGAAACATGCCGAGCTATGAAAGTTCGGATGAAAGAACACCTCCGGGCTACTACGAACAAACAGTTTCACCTCTCGGCCATCTCCGAGCATAAGTGGAGTGAACCCGGCCATGATATTCTATTCCATGACGCTACAATCATAAGTAAAGAAAGTAGATATTACCCACGCCTAATCAGAGAAGCTATTGAGATAGCCGAAAACCCGGCGAATTTCAATAGAGATGAAGGCTACCATCTCCACAACGCGTGGAAGAGAGTCCTCCGAAAAAGGACCAATCAGAGAGCAGCACCTGGACGGGACCACCTATATAAGGACGGCCAAAATCTGAGTCCCTCATCTTCGACCTGAAGACGCCAGATGAAACTTCGGCGAAACTGTTGTCGGCTTCAAACAACAACGCGGTGAAAACCCGGACATGCAGAATTCTTCAAGCCACCGCCGCGAAAATCTACGCAGCCATATACTGGGCCCTCTTGTTAGTAGTCCAACGCCCTACCAGAAAGATCTGGTACCCGAAAAATCACATAGCTTGGGTAAAGCTGAGGGGACCCAGAGTTGCTTGCCCGGGAATGGAACCCGGACCCTCCGGTCAGTAGCCCAACGCTCTACCCCCTGGACTACCGCGACCCACAATAAACACTATCATGTAGAAAAAGGATTACCCTAATTTCGATTAGCCGAAATAACAATGAGGAATTTAAAAAAAGTCAATTACATCTACGTTTCTATGAAAGGCGTTTGAGAAGAAGAATTGTTTGAAAGTTCTAAATATCCTTCAGAGAAGAGGAGTAGATTAGAAAGACAGGAGACTTATTCACAGCGTGTACGTGTCTCAGGCTGTTCAGGTGTGTGTAGGAGTTGGAGAGCCCAGATGGACGGTTTTAGGAAGAGGGGTAAGGCAGGGGGGCGTTTTGTGATTAGTATTGGGCATCATTTTTGTTTCGGGAGAATTGAATGTTTTGCGTGATGGTGAAGAATCGATTCGTTCGTGGGAAAATGTATCCCTCTGAATAAAAGGAAATATCAGTCTGTTAAGGAGTCAAGTTAACTTTATTCTTCGTCATAATCTCGTCTGCCAATATTATGCGGGACTAGATGTTTTTTCTCACCACACATAAATTATATCCTCTGCGGGAGGGATTAAATTCTAAAAATTTATTTTATCTGAAAGTATAATTCCTGAGGAAAACCCTGAATATAGCAGAAGCTCCTGACCGAAACTATTCGATAAAATTCAACGCTTTCTAATCTGACATTAGGATTCTTTCGGAAACGAGCAGCTTTTCCCCTGGTAGGTTAAGATTAATATGAGAGAAAGGATCGCTCTGAGGCGTCGTAGAAGCGAGGGAAGTTGATTTCCCTCCTTCCAAATTCCACGCCCACCTCTCCCAATCTCCGCCTTCGTGATTTCTTTCGTAGAAGACTACTCTCGCTCGTTCAAATCCCTTGAGAGACGGCGTCCGTAAACTGGAGCCTTTCCCCTTCGCCTCCTCCCACTCGAAAACCAAGTGCCATATCGCCGAAGGGTCGAATAGGAAGCGACTGGGAGTGAGGGGGAAGAGTGTATGCACACAAAACAGAAATCCGATGGAGGTAAGGCGGAAGGAAGTCGACAGGCGCCCGCCTTTCCCTCCGGCGAAAGAGGCAAGTCATGTATCGTCTCCGGCATCAAAGTACGCTCCTTGCTCCAAGTACTCCGAGTGCAAACAGTTATTCCGACTAGTTTGCATAACAATTTCGGTGACAACTAAGGCTGAGTGATATTAATCTCCCAATAACGATATAAAATAAATGTCGATTTCCGGAGCATTTTTAGAAAAGGCGATAATTTTTAGTAGGTATACAAGGATTAGATAATATCTAACACAAAGGGTATACTAAACTATATCAACCGTATTGTTAGAACAACTAATCATCTATTTCGTGTGTGTGTATATATATATATATATATATATATATATATATATATATATATATATATATAATACAATATTACGTGCATATAAGATTTATTTACGAGTTTGACAAAATAATCGCGTATGATAACCAGAGAGATTATTCCTATCTCATATGACAATATTTACCACATATTGATTGAATTGAAGTCTTACGACTAGCAGTATTGAATAAATAAAAATCTCCAATAGCCGTAAACATTTTACCTATCTAAAACAAAGTACCAATGAGGATAGTTGGCTAACGCCACAAGTTAAAGGAAGGGGTAAAAGTTACGGCTACAAAGTAGCTCTCTTCAGCGTACTGAAGGTAAATCGTCACGAATACACAAGTTGAAGTGAGAACGGCTTTATTTCCATTCCATTTCAAGTGTTTATTCATCCGAGATGGTGTTCATACATTTAACAGGTAACAATTGTAACAATAACATTTAATAAAGCATAACAGTGGCCCTGTACTAGGCAACACGCCTCTTTAGGGTCTTTTTCCACTGAATTTTAAAGTCTGTGTTCAGCAATTGCAAAAAGAACATTCGTCTAGTAATCTCGAACTCTTTTCTTCGGGGTGGCATTGGTCTGGCATTTGCCCGCGGCGGAGTCACTTGCATAATATAGCAGATAAATAAATAAATAGATAGTTTAACTTTCACTGAACATTTCCACATTAACACTGATCGCTATCACTTTTTGCTGTCCTGGCCATCCGAAGAACATATAGGGAGGAGTGAGGGTAATAGTGTGAAATGTGGGAGGGGGGTGAAAAGGACGGGAGCCAATAGACTGAACTGACGGTTGAGGAGCTCCAGGAGATTGGGTATACAGGAATGTTGTGAGGGAAGGGGGAAGTGCATAACCGACCGTTGGAGAAGAAGGGAGAGGAGTGAAAGGGAGGTGGATACACTTCTTCTTCTGGGCTTATCTCTTGGACAAAGCAGCGCCCCGTACATTTTGTCAGGGATGGCGTTCGGAAAAATTATTTCTGATGACCTCAATTCGTAACAGGAGCATCCCCTAATAATACTTTGAGCATCGGTGGTTCAGTGGTAGAATGCTCGCCTGCCACGCGGGCGGCACGGGTTCGGTTCCCGGCCGATACAACTTTTTTATTTTCGCTTGAAGATACTTGCTCTGAGTTTTCATAAATCAACAAGTTTAATCTTAATTTGCATAACTCACTCTTTTTGCTGTGTTCTTACCATATCGTTGTCTATAAAATTACTTCAGACAAATTCTTAGAGGCTGAGGGACCAGGTCCTATAGGGAAGATAGATGGTGCACGGGCAATTGCATGTCTTACGAGTCCATTTTGGAAAACGTTTATCTTGTAGCTTTATTTTTATGATAGACACTAAATGATCTCAATATCGCACGACTTGATATTAATTCCGTGTTTACATCAATCGTTACGTTTGTTCGCCTTTTCTTCAATTTGTGTTTTATGCAAGCTCTCCTATTCGGCAAGTTCAAGGGTCGAGATTAATAGGAAGTCAAAGAGGAACTAGTTGAGGGAATAGGTGTTTCACTTCATAGATTGCGTGTAAAATGTTTAAAAACGTGAATAACGTTTTCAGTTTCGTCATAAATGTAAGAAATACATTATGATGCATCGGTTTAGCGAATTTTATATCGCATGGTAAAATCCAATTCTCAATAAAACTGAGCTCCTCTTCTTTTAATCGTTTAACTTGCCAAAGTGGACATTTTTCAAATGCCTTAACCTATATTCTGAGAAGTACAGTAAGGAAGGAGTGGAAGACGGATCTTCAAGTATCGTTAAACTTTTGATGGGACATATTAGAGATAATTCAAGGTTTAGCAAACACTTATAATGTGGAAAGAGGCCTAGCCTCATTTCGATTAGCCGAGAAATAAATAAGTAGTATAAGAAAATCCAATTTACTTCAATTAACACCTCTAGAAAAAATTATATTTATCTGTTTAAAAATAATTGTCTGTTATACAATCTAAAAATTGGTACAGTCTAACAAAATATCCTTTCCAATCCTAGGAGTTATCTAAATCTAGATAAAATCTTATGAAACTTGAAATGATCACACGTCCTCTATCACAATACTATATTTTGGAAAGATTTTTTTATGAGGAACGTTATTAATTTTCCCAATGGATGCATTATACTGGAGAACGAAAAAAATACATACCATGGTCAAATTCGGGATAGACGGGATGACGAAATTCAATTTTGGAGGTATAATATTTCAAAATCGTCCATGCATTGAAATTGTGGTATTTTTATTTGATTTCGTAATTTTTCGCAAAAGGTTCAAATTTTATGGTATTTTCTCATAAGTTTCGTCATTGCATGAATTTGACGACAATTTTTAGATTAGAATGGTACAAGATTCATCCTATAGGACAATTACCAAACAATATATTTTGTTTATATTTTATTTATCTTCCATATTTCTCGCTGTCAAGGGAGAATCCATTGAGTTGCAAACAATGCGGTACCAATATTTTAAGGTATGTGTGTATATATATATATATATATATATATATATATATATATATATATATATATATATATGTGTGTGTGTGTGTATAAAGAAAACGGATAGCAACACATATAAAGGACGAACACAATAGAGGTGGGGAAGGCGGAATCGAACGGATCATGAGAGTAAAAGTTGTGTTCGTCCTTTATATGTGTTCCTATCCGTTTTCCCTATATCTATTTCCATGTGAATGAATATTTGTTCGTCGTATGCCGGGATTTTGTGTTTGAAAGTGTATTTGGCCAATGTGGCTCATCTCTTTTTTCTGGCTCTGCGTGCCATGAAACGCACTTTTCCTTTCCTGTATGATGTCGTATGAATCCTAACCCACTGCCCTTTATAAATATAACAACAAATATTAGTTCGTCCATGCACTTGACAAACCTTAATAACTCGAAAGAAAGTCCATACATGCAACAATTCATGTAACAACAGGCTACGTATATTCAAATTATACTGCGGATCTGTTGAAAAGATAGTCTTTTAAAAAATAAGATTAAATGAAGAAAGAAACATGCAGGATATTGAAAAAAGATACACTGCCAATTATAATTATCTTATCTAATCTAATCAACGCGATTGCTTTCATATCTATTTTGATATCTAATTGTACGAGAAAAGAACGACATTTTAAAACATTTCGTGCTACAAAAAATCTCCCTGATTTTACGTTGGTCATCTTATATACCATAGTATGTGTTATAGTATAGGTTATAATGTGACTTTAACATCCTGAAATAAGTGACTTACCTCAAATTTACCCATTGTGCCTCACTTACTCAAGTCCCAGGGTGCGTGGTCACGCCTGGTCAGCAATATAAAAATTAAATATATATTGAAACGTTACGGTCTTTTAAATGTCCTCTTCCGCCTATCCTGATGACAGCGATGACACCGATTATGTGCACGAGTATATGGAATTCCAACATCAAAAATGGGAAAACGCATTAGATTCAATAAAACATCTATTTTAATACGGGAAGTAGTGAAAAACTTCACCCAAAAATGGCAATATCATTACCAATGAACAATTTTTCCCCTAAAACCTTTGTAATTTTTAGCATTCCCGCTGTAGAATAAGGAATAATCCTCATTCTACAGCGGGTCAATATCTCCATTATAAAAGCTCCACGGGAATTCTGCAATCATTGGGTTCGACTGAGGATGGAGCCTCAGTCACCGGCAAGCAGGTGTCGCCTATGAGTGAAAAGAAAATTTAAGTTCATATCATTTTAGTGTGCCTATTTAGGGTCATTTCTTTTGTCATAGAAAATACTGAATAAAAAAGCCAATTCTGTTGGATAACCCACAACGTATTAAGGATGAACTTAGAAATGGTTTCTTTCCACTGTACAGCAAATCTGAATATGCTGCAGTTCAATGAACTATTTTGCAAATAAATAATTTCCTTAATTAGGGAAACAATAAGATAATCATTCCCATGTTTCTCCATCGGTATAAGGTCACTCAATTATCAGCTACTCAATTATCAGCTACTCAATTATCAGCTACTAAAATGGCTAGAAATGCCCTCTCCGACTCATTGCAGATTAGCATTGTTGCAGAGAATGTATTTGCAGCATCTAATAAGTATTGTAAGCGTCGTCCAAATCATTTCAAATGATTTTATGGAAACTTAACGAATTATTTTTTAAAAATAATTCCGATTCCGGTGAAAAAAGCGTAAGGTTTCAAGGGTTGATGAATTGTTTGTATCAATAGGAGGTCAACTTGTTAAATAGGTAATGTTGCAAAGATAAAACAAATGTATTTATAGAAAAGTTGTGTCATTTATGATGAAAATATTTTGAAGAGATTTCATTAGGATTCAAACCAGTCAATTATAAAAAATGTCCATCCTCCATGAGGAAAAAACAGGTCCCACCGAGATCTGAACTCGGATCGCTGGATTCAGGGTCCAGCTTGCTAACCATTACACCATTGGACTTTGAAAAATACAAAACTGGAATGAAATTGCCCTACAACATAATGCCGGGAAAACCTTCGTCTAATAGAGTCGGTGGAACAACCTATGAACTAACATTGTTCCTGAAGGAGGAAAAATGCCAAATAAACCTTTCGAATCCGAAGCACCCCCGCTATTGATGGAGAATTATCGGTCAATATCTCAATTAAAAACTCTGCGGAAAGTCTGGAAAAAATGACGTCCGCTGAGAATCGAACCTCAGTCACCAGCAAGCAGGTGTCGCCTATGAGTGAAAACAAAATTTAAGTGCAAATAATGTCAGTGGGTCTATTTTGGCTAATTTATTTTCCAATAGCGTAGAAAATAATCCGTGAAAAAGCATATGCTGATAGAGAACCAATAACATATATGGGATGAAGAAATATGAAGATGCCGCACTGAAGTGAAATGTTTTACACATAAAAAATGTCTTTAACCAGGGAAACAAGAATCCATTCATTTCCATATTACTCCGAAAGTATGTGCTTCGGCATGACTACAATCAAGGTCTAGGATGGCGCGTAATATCGCCAACGTCACCCATTATGATAAAACAGGTCCCACCGAGATTTGAACTCGGATCGCTGGATTCAAAGTCCAGAGTGCTAACCATTACACCATGGGACCTCGATACATAAATTTGGAAAACGGGAACGAAATTACCCAATGACTCATCATCTTCTCTATCCCACATTCCTTTTGGAAAAAATTCGTATTCGTTCAACATATGGACTCTGTATTTCATAATATAATTCCATGTCCAGAAGGTTTGACCATACAATGATAGGGTATGCGTGCGTTCTATTGATCTATAAATATTCAGATGTATACTCGATGGACTTTCAAGAATATGTAATGAACTGACTTGACTTTTTTAAATTCCTTGATTATTTCTCGGGTAATCGTAATGAGGGTAAGCCTGAGTGTTTATTAAACCTTGAATGATCTTTCATTGGTCCCATTAAAAGCTTAAGAATACTTGAAGTACTTTCTTCCACAACTTCTTTATTTCACTTCTCAGAAAATGGGCTAAGGCCTTCGAAAAATGTCCGCTTTGGCCAGTGAGTTGATTAATGAGCGTAGTGCTTATTTCTGGTGAGAATTGGATTTTAAAAAAAACGATAATAATCTCGCTTAACCGATCCATCGTAATTCATTCATTATATTTATGATGAAACTAAAAACAATAATCACATCACTAAACTTTTTATACGTTATATATTAAGGGAGACACATACCCCTTCAACTAGTTCCTCTTTGACTTCCTAGTAATATTTATCATCAGGTGGTCCCTTGAACATGCCGAGTAGGAAAGCTTGCATAAAACACAAATTGAAGAAAAGGCGAATAAACTTCACGATTGATGTCAACACGCAATTCACATCTAGTCGTGTGATCTTGAGATCACATATTGTCTATCATAAAAATGAGGCTACAAGATAAACGTTTTCCAAAATGAGAAGAACACAGAAAATAAAGTGAATGGTGCAAATTAAGATTAAACTTGTTGATTCATGAAAACTCCGAGCAAGTATTTTAAAGTGAAAATAAAAAGTTGCATCGGCCGGGAATCGAACCCGGGCCGCCCGCGTGGCAGGCGAGCATTCTACCACTGAACCACCGATGCGCTGCATTCCACGGAGGAAACCTGTTCCGTCCTGAAGTCATCAGAAAAATCCCACTCGCTAGTTCCCTTCCCTCGACATGCCGCTCTTCTGCCAGCTCATCGGAAGGCCCGACTCCCCCCGCGGAGTTCAAGCGGAATGAGCATTTTCTGGTCCCTTTACACTTTATTCTTCAGCTTTTTTCAGGTTGAGGGACTCCTCACGCATTTTGACCATTCCGAAGCTGAAAATAGTGTCGTTTGCGATGCCTCCGGGGTGCAGGCGAACCCATTTGGATCCCAAAATCTGCCATCTTCATCAGTATTTCAATCCCACGATTGGTTTACTGCAGCCCTCCATTCCACTCTTTTCAATGTCAATACCCCCATTCCAGGATAACTTCTCTGTTTTACATCCTAGTTAAATTGAAGTTTTATGTTCTTCTCACGTGATAGATATTAGCAATTACCTCAATGATAGAAGTAAGTTTGGGCAAAGGAATTATTGGATCGGTGTGTGTCCCCGCACCAAGAGAGACAGGAGGACGGGAAGGATTCAGGTATAAGCAGACACGTTCGGGATGGATAACAACTTATATTTTGCGTGTTTTCCTTGATTTATCATCGTACATCTTGCATTTAAATACTTGGAACTTGAAACATTGGAATAGTGGACCAGCGAAGAATAGAAACCTAACAGACATGTTGCTTGGAGAGAATGCTGAAGATTAAATGGACAGACAAAGTAAGGAATGATGAAGTATATAGAAGAGCAGAAGATAGACCAAAGGACCATATGTAGAACTCTACGGCAAAGAAGAAATAGACGGATTGGACACTCATTGAGGCACAATGGATTGATTAGGAATATATAAAGAAGGAAAAAAAGAAGGGATGGTTCCACGAGGAAGACCAAGGGACATGTGCTTAGTAAAAATTAAGACGGACGTAAAAAAGAGGAGGTATCCTGGATTGAGGGTATTGACATTGAAAATAGGAGGATTGGAGAGCGGTAATAAACGAATCCTAGGATTGATATGCTGCAAAGGTTTGTCTGCACCCCGGAGGCATCGTAAATGGCAACATTTCCTTCTTCGGATTGGCCAAAATGCGTGAGGAGTCCACCTGACTGAAAAAAGCAGAGGAATTACGCGTAGTCGATGGATCCAGCTGTTTATTCCGTTTGAACTCCGCGTCCAGTGAAGGGAAAGTACGTGGAATTGTTCTAATGACGTCAGTAGATAACAGGAGCAGGAGATGGTTCAGTGGTAGAATGCTCGCATGCCACGCGGGCGGCCCGGGTTCGATTCCCGGCCGATGCAACTTTTTTATTTTCGCTTGAAGATACTTGCTCTGATTTTTCATAAATCAACAGGTTTAATCTTAATTTGCAAAACTCACTCTTTTTGCTGTGTTCTTACCATATCGTTGTCTATAAAATGACTTCAGACCAATTCTTAAGAGGTTGAGGGCCCAGGTCATATAGGGAAGAAAGGTGGCGCACGGACAATTGCATGTCTTACGGATCCATTTGGGATGACGTTTATCTTGTCACCTTATTTTTATGAAATACAATAAATGATCTCAAGATCACACGACTTGATATGAATTGCGTGTTAACATCAATCGTGAAGTTTGTTCGCCTTTTCTATAATTTGTGTTTCATGTAAGCTTTCCTATTCGGCAAGTTCAAGGGACCACCTGATAGTCGAGATTACTAGGAAGTCAAAGAGGAACTGGTTGAAGGAATAGGTATTTCCCTTAATACATAACGTGTCAAAAGTTTAATGATGTGATTCACGTTTTTAGTTTCATCATAAATTTAAGAAATGAATTACGATGGATCGGTTAAGGGAGATTATTATCGTTTTTTTAAATACAATTCTGAACAAATATAAGCACCTCGCCTCTTAATTTTTCTTAGAAGTGCAATAACGAAGGAGTGCAGGAGAGATCTTCAATTATTCTTAAGGTTTTGATGGGATCTGTGAAAGATCATTCAAGATTTAATAAACACTTATAATGTGGAAAAAGGCTAACCCTCATTTCGATTAATGAAGACATTATTCAAATATTTAAAAAAGTCAATTTTATTCGTTAAAAGCTTCTTGAAAGATATATCAATCTGAACATCCGTCTGAAAAGTTCCCGACCCAGCAAAGACAAAAGACATTTTTTCTGAAATTTTCAGACCACCCTCGTAGAATACATGCTCGTACATGGACCTGATCGTTGTAGGGTCAAACCCCCTGAAAATGTAATAATATTATGAAATAAAGCATTTGCGTGATGGACATAAGGAAATTAAAATATGAAGAAGCATAGTTGCCAATTCGACTCATATTTGGACATATACCTTAAACCATTCGGTATGTCACCAGGCCGTGTAAATAAGCTGGGTAATCACCCAGGTGAATGGATGTGTTTGACATTCTAAGAGTCACGTTCTTCGAAATCAGAACGTGGACTATTAAAAAAGAACATACTCTTTCCACGATTTACTCGTGAGTCCATATTTTTAACGAATGAGGCTTTTTTCCAAAAAGAATGAGGGGTAAAGAAAATTATTTTTAATTCAGAAATTTTGTTCCCATTTTCCCTACTCATTTGAACCTGACGGCTTCTACGCTGTTTCTCAAATACTGCCGCCAATTATCCTTTATTTAAAGGTTTCCTTAACTTTTCCGTTATCTAAATGCGTTATTTGCTTTAGTCAATGGACGGTGCTCTATATTTTCGAAAAATTAGTAAAACGAAGAGAAAATTAAAAAGTTTTTAAGGTCAATGATCTGGATTTCAATTAATGATCAAGTGTTTGTATTTTTGGTGAGTACACTAAGGCCCCATGGTGTAATGGTTAGCACTCTGGACTTTGAATCCAGCGATCCGAGTTCAAATCTCGGTGGGACCTGTTTTTTCCTCATGGAGGATGGACATTTTTTATAATTGACTGGTTTGAATCCTAATGAAATCTCTTCAAAATATTTTCATCATAAATGACACAACCTTTCTGTAAATACATTTGTTTTATCTTTGCAACATTATCTATTTAACAAGTTGACCTCCTATTGATACAAAATATTCATCAACCCTTGAAACCTTACGCTTTTTTCACCGGAATCGGAATTATTTTTTAAAAATAATTCGATAAGTTTCCATAAAATCATTTGAAATGATTTGGATGACGCTCATAATACTTATTACATGGTGCAAATACATTCTCTTCGATTATCCTTTTTCAACAGCAGTATGGCTGAAAATTCGAATTTTGGCATTGTTACTGCTTTTAGGGACAGTATTGTTCATTGACAATGAACAAAAGGCAATAGCCTTTTTTACGAAGGTCTTATCTGCGTCCCGTATTAAAGTATATTTTTCTGGATTCCACAGCGTTTTCATATTCTTGTTGTGTCGGAATTCCTTATACACATGTATTGGCGTCATCAGGTTAGGCTGAAGAGGACATTTACAACACCGTAAATTTTCAATAACATTTAATTTTTATATTGCTGACCAGGCGTGACCTCACACCCTCGGACGTAAATGCGTAAATTTGATGTAAGTCACTTATTTCTGGATGTTATAGTCATTTTACAAGCCCTGACATACGTATATCAGATGACCGACGTAAAATCAGGAGATTTATAGCAGAACGAAATGATTTAAAATGCCGTTCTTTTCTCGGACCATTAGAGATCAAAATAGATATGAAGGAGAGAGTTAGAATTAGTAGCATTTTTTATTTAATAGACTATATTTTAAACATTTCTACAGTATGATTTGAATATACGTACCCTGTTTTTATAAATTTTTGCATGTTTGCACTTTCTTTCGAGTAATTAAGGTTTGTCGAGTGAATGAACAAACTAATATTTCTGTAGAGGTAACATGATTTAGTTTTGTATGTGGTTTTATTCTAATTTACGGGTGGTGGCCTTACATCCCCCGCCACACGCCATTGCAGCAGTTTGCGGGGTATTGTGTAGGTGTAGATGTACGGATGGTTTAGATAGTACTTTGGACACAGATTGGCTTCAAACTCAACAATAGGATAGATAGATATTAAACATGAAGGTTAGAGCATACTTCAGTTTTTTTACAGGTGCATGACGCTATTTTCATCATATTTACAGGGTCGCACCCAAAAGTGGTAGGACTGATTTTTTTACAAGACTTTTTTTGACGATATACTTACCTCGACTTAATAATCTTCAAAGTATGCTCCTTGAGCTGCTGCACACTTAGTATAACGTCGCTCCCATTCCCCGTACGCCCGCTGGAAATTTTCTTTGGGGATGCCGTTGATGACCCTCGTCAAAGCCTCTTGAACGGCCTTTATCGAGTCAAAACGTCGTCCCTTGAGCTGTCTTTTCATCAGGGGGAAGAAGAAGAAGTCCGGTGGTGCCAGATCGGGAGAATAGGGCGGGTGCGGCGACGTGGCAACGCCGTATTTGGCCAGGAGCTGTCTGACGACGAGCGCGCCATGGCATAATTTTCGGCACCATCTTGGCGCACACTTTGCGCATGGCCAAATCCTGTGAAATAATGCGTTGGACGTTGGATGCAGACAGACCCAACTGGTCTGCAATTTCTTCACTGGTTAAGCGTCGGTCTGTGTTCAGCAGTGTCCTCACTCTGTCCACATTCGTGTCGGTTCTTGCCGTCGACGGCCGTCCGGAGCGATGGTCGTCTTCAACGAGCTCCCTACCCTCTTAAAACAACTTGTGCCACTCAAATACTGTGGAACGGCTTAAGGCAGTGTCCCCATAAGCCTGCTTGATCATATCGAGGGTCTCAGTTGCCGTCTTCCCGAGTTTCGCACAAAACTTCACGGAATAACGTTGCTCTAAATTCAGATTCATTTTGTTTCTCGACGCGGACAAAAAACTTGCTTCACTAAAAACGGTGTCCTCACTCAACGACAGCCCGCAGGCGACTAAGGCTGATGTTGGTCTGTTGCTAAGAGCCCCCTCCACCTTACCCTGCCAGGTAGAACCCCCTCCACCGCTCCGTTCGCGCCAGAGAAAATCAGTCCTACCACTTTTGGGTGCAACCCTGTATTTCCTTAAATTTCTAAATATTTTCTCGCTCCTCAAATACTATGGATTAGAAATGTTTACCCAAGTGGGGGTTTAACCTGGACAAATTGTGCTTTTCGTAGTTGATGTTTATATGCTGTGTCTCACTCTTGTGATTGAATATGAATTCAGAGGATTTCCTTTGAATTAACATTTAGTAAATAAATATTTCTAACCCGGGTCTCAATGTTTAAGTTATATCATATTTGAAAACGGTCTGATGGTGAAATAATTACCCTAAAGTTTATAAAAATGAATATTACTCAACTACTTATTTGGTGAAACCATCTTATTTTGACAACTCATGCATACATACCTTAAAATGTTGGTACCGCATTTTTTACAACTCAAACGATAATCCATGCATCGAAAATCAATAAGATATACATATGCAGAAAATGTAGTTTGCAATTGTCCTAGGTTGAATCCTGAATCAGTCCTTTCTGAAAATTGTCGTCAAATTCATGCAATGACGAAACCTTTTGCAATAAATTACGAAATCGAATATACATATATATATATATATATATATATATATATATATATATACACATATATATATATATATTGTGGTATATATATATATATATATATATATATATATATATATACCACAATTTCAATGCATGGAGGAATTTGAAATATTATGCCTCCAAAATTGAATTGCGTCATCCCGTCTATCCCCGAATGCGACCATCGCATTATTCTTTCGTTCTCTAATGCAATGCATCCATTGGAGAAAATTAATAACTTTCCTTGTGAAAGAAATCTTTCCTTAAACATAGTATTGTGATAGAGAACATATAATCATTTCAAGTTTCATAAGATTTATTTGGATTAGTATAACACTTAGCATTGGAAAGAATGTTTTGTTAGACCTCACCAATTTTTAATTTGATTGGAAATGAAAAAATAGTAAATTTGTGATTCCACTGAAAATTTATTTCGATACGACCCGGGTTTCGACGTTTAGCGTCATCTTCAGGTATTCCTGACACATTTATAATTTTTTAATTTTCAATATGAGTCGATTCCATAAAGTTACGCCGGAAACCATAAATTATTTAGTTTGATTGACTGACTTTTATTATTGAACAGATAAATATATTTTTTGTAGAGCCGTTTATTAAAGTAAATTGGCTTTTCTTATGTTCCTTATTAATTTCTCGTCTGATCGAAATGATGGTAAGCCTCTTTCCACATGATAACTTTTTTATTAAACCTTGAATGATCTTTCATAGATCCCATCAAAATCTTAAGAATACTTGAATATCCGTCTTCCACTCCTTCCTTATTGCCATTCTCAGAAAATAGGTTAAGGTCTTTGAAAAATGTCCGTTTGTTCGCCTTAATGAAAAGGCGAACCAACTTCACGATGGATGTTAACACGCAATTCACATCAAGTCGTGCGATCTTGAGATCATTTAGTGTCTTTCATAAGAATAAGGCGACAATATAAACGTTTTCCAAAATGAGATAACTCTTCGGCACGCAATTGCCCGTGCACCATCTATCTTCCCTATAGAACCTGGTCCCTCAGCCTCTAAGAATTCGTATGAAGTCATTTTACAGATAACGATATGGTAAGAATACAGCAAAAAGAGTGAATAGTGAAAAATAAAGATAGCAGTTGAAAAAATATGAAAACTCAGAACAAGTATCTTCAAGCGAAAATAAAAAATTGCATCGGCCGGGAATCGAACCCGGGCCACCCGCGTGGCAGGCGAGCATTCTGCCACTGAACCACCGATGCCCGCTCCTGTTACCTTTTGAGGTCATGAGAAATAATTTTTCTGAACGCTATCCCTGATAAATGTACGGGCCGATGCTCCTGTTACCTACTGACGTCATTTGAACAATGCCACGTACTTTCCCATCACTGGACCCGCTGCTCTTCTGCCAGTGCATCGGAAGACCGAACTCCCCGCGGAGTTCAAACGGAGTAACCAGCTGGATCCATCGACTACGCGTAATTCTTCAGCTTTTTTCAGTCCGGGGGACTCCTCACGCATTTTGGCCAATCCGAAGAAGGAAATGTTACCATTTACGATGCCTCCGGGGTGCAGGGGAACCTTTGCAGCCTTTCAATCCTAGGATTCGTTTAGTACCGCTCTCCAATTCTCCTATTTTCAATGTCAATACCCTCAATCCAGGATACCTTCTCTGTTTTACGTCCGTCTTAATTTTTACTAAGCACATGTCCCTTGGTCTTCCTCGTGGAACCATCCCTTCTTTTTTTCCTTCTTTATATATTCCTAATCAATCCATTGTGCCTCAATGAGTGTCCAATCCGTCTATTTCTTCTTTGCCGTAGAGTTCTACATATGGTCCTTTGGTCTATCTTCTGCTCTTCTATATACTTCATCATTCCTTACTTTGTCTGTCCATTTAATCTTCAGCATTCTCTTCAAGCAACATGTCTATTAGGTTTATATTCTTCGCTGGTCCACTTTTCCAATGTTTCAAGTTCCAAGTATTTAAATGCAAGATGTACGATGATAAATCAAGGAAAACACGCAAAATATAAGTTGTTATCCATCCCGAACGTGTCTGCTTATACCTGAATCCTTCCCGTCCTCCTGTCTCTCTTGGTGCGGGGACACACACCGATCCAATAATTCCTTTGCCCAAACTTACTTCTATCATTGAGGTACTTGCAAATATCTATCACGTGAGAAGAACATAAACCTTCAGCTTAACTAGGATGTAAAACAGAGAAGGTATCCTGGAATGGGGGTATTGACATTGAAAAGAGTGGAATGGAGGGCTGTAGTAAACCAACCGTGGGATTGAAATACTGATGAAGATGGCAGATTTTGGGATCCAAATGGGTTCGCCTGCACCCCGGAGGCATCGCAAACGACACTATTTTCAGCTTCGGAATGGTCAAAATGCGTGAGGAGTCCCTCAACCTGAAAAAAGCTGAAGAATAAAGTGTAAAGGGACCAGGAAATGCTCATTCCGCTTGAACTCCGCGGGGGGAGTCGGGCCTTGCGATGTGCTGGCAGAAGAGCGGCGTGTCGAGTGAAAGGAACGAGCGAAAATGGGATTTTTCTGATGACCTCAGTATGGAATAAGAACTTTCCATTACTTCTTTCAACGCATCGGTGGTTCAGTGGTAGAATGCTCGCCTGCCACGCGGGCGGCCCGGGTTCGATTCCCGGCCGATGCAACTATTTATTTTCACTTCAAAATGCTAGCTCGGAGTTTTCATACCTCAACAAGTTAACACACTCTTTTTGCTGTGTTCTTAAAGTATCGTTAAGACAAAATCTTAAGAGGTTGAGGGACCAGGTCCTATTGGGAAGGTAGATGGTACACGGGCAATTGCATGTCTTACGAGTCCATTTTGAAAACGTTTATCTTGTAGCCTCATTTTTATGATAGACAATATGTGATCTCAAGATCACACGACTTGATGTGAATTGCGTGTTGACATCAATCGTGAAGTTTGTTCGCCTTTTCTTCAATTTGTGCTTTATGCAAGCTTTCCTACTGGGCATGTTCAAGGGACCACCTGATAGTCGAGATTACTAGGAAGTCAAAGAGGAACTAGTTGAAGGGGTATGTTTCTCCCTTAATATATAACGTATAAAAAGTTTAGTGATGTGATTATCGTTTTTAGTTTCATCATAAATTTAATGAATGAATTACGATGGATCGGTTAAGCGAGATTATTATCGTTTTTTTAAAATCCAATTCTCACCAGAAATAAGCACCACGCTTATTAATCAACTCACTGGCCAAAGCGGACATTTTTCAAAGGCCTTAGCCCATTTTCTGAGAAGTGAAATAAAGAAGTTGTGGAAGAAAGTACTTCAAGAATTCTTAAGCTTTTAATGGGACCAATGAAAGATCATTCAAGGTTTAATAAACACTCAGGCTCACCCTCATTAGGATTACCCGAGAAATAAACAGGGAATTTAAAAAAGTCAAGTCAGGTCATTAAATATTCTTGAAAGTCCATGGAGTATTCATCTGAATATCTATAGATCAATAGAACGCACGCATACCTTATCATTGGATGGTCAAACCTTCTGGACATGGAATTATATTATGAAATACAGAGACCATATGTTGAACGAATACGAATTTTTACCAAAAGGAATGTGGGTTAGAGAAATGATGATTAATTTGGTAATTTCATTCCCGTTTTCCGTGGTCCCATGGTGTAATGAGCAGCACTCTGGACTTTGAATCCAGCGATCCGAGCTCAAATCTCGGTGGGACCTGTTTTTTCCTCATGGAGGATGGACATTTTTTATAATTGACTGGTTTGAATCCTAATGAAATCTCTTCAAAATATTTTCATCATAAATGACACAACTTTTCTATAAATACATTTGTTTTATCTTTGCAACATTACCTATTTAACAAGTTGACCTCCTATTGATACAAACAATTCATCAACCCTTGAAACCTTACGCTTTTTTCACCGGAATCGGAATTATTTTTAAAAAATAATTCGTTAAGTTTCCATAAAATCATTTGAAATGATTTGGACGACGCTTACAATACTTATTAGATGCTGCAAATACATTCTCTGCAACAATGCTAATCTGCAATGAGTCGGAGAGGGCATTTCTAGCCATTTTAGTAGCTGATAATTGAGTAGCTGATAATTGAGTAGCTGATAATTGAGTGACCTTATACCGATGGAGAAACATGGGAATGATTATCTTATTGTTTCCCTAATTAAGGAAATTATTTATTTGCAAAATAGTTCATTGAACTGCAGCATATTCAGATTTGCTGTACAGTGGAAAGAAACCATTTCTAAGTTCATCCTTAATACGTTGTGGGTTATCCAACAGAATTGGCTTTTTTATTCAGTATTTTCTATGACAAAAGAAATGACCCTAAATAGGCACACTAAAATGATATGAACTTAAATTTTCTTTTCACTCATAGGCGACACCTGCTTGCCGGTGACTGAGGCTCCATCCTCAGTCGAACCCAATGATTGCAGAATTCCCGTGGAGCTTTTATAATGGAGATATTGACCCGCTGTAGAATGAGGATTATTCCTTATTCTACAGCGGGAATGCTAAAAATTACAAAGGTTTTAGGGGAAAAATTGTTCATTGGTAATGATATTGCCATTTTTGGGTGAAGTTTTTCACTACTTCCCGTATTAAAATAGATGTTTTATTGAATCTAATGCGTTTTCCCATTTTTGATGTTGGAATTCCATATACTCGTGCACATAATCGGTGTCATCGCTGTCATCAGGATAGGCGGAAGAGGACATTTAAAAGACCGTAACGTTTCAATATATATTTAATTTTTATATTGCTGACCAGGCGTGACCACGCACCCTGGGACTTGAGTAAGTGAGGCACAATGGGTAAATTTGAGGTAAGTCACTTATTTCAGGATGTTAAAGTCACATTATAACCTATACTATAACACATACTATGGTATATAAGATGACCAACGTAAAATCAGGGAGATTTTTTGTAGCACGAAATGTTTTAAAATGTCGTTCTTTTCTCGTACAATTAGATATCAAAATAGATATGAAAGCAATCGCGTTGATTAGATTAGATAAGATAATTATAATTGGCAGTGTATCTTTTTTCAATATCCTGCATGTTTCTTTCTTCATTTAATCTTATTTTTTAAAAGACTATCTTTTCAACAGATCCGCAGTATAATTTGAATATACGTAGCCTGTTGTTACATAAATTGTTGCATGTATGCACTTTCTTTCGAGTTATTAAGGTTTGTCAAGTGCATGGACGAACTAATATTTGTTGTTATATTTATAAAGGGCAGTGGGTTAGGATTCATACGACATCATACAGGAAAGGAAAAGTGCGTTTCATGGCACGCAGAGCCAGAAAAAAGAGATGAGCCACATTGGCCAAATACACTTTCAAACACAAAATCCCGGCATACGACGAACAAATATTCATTCACATGGAAATAGATATAGGGAAAACGGATAGGAACACATATAAAGGACGAACACAACTTTTACTCTCATGATCCGTTCGATTCCGCCTTCCCCACCTCTATTGTGTTCGTCCTTTGTATGCGTTCCTATCCGTTTTCTTTATATATATATATATATATATATATATATATAATGTACAACACTTAGCACTAGTGGAAACAGACAAAAACACTGAAACACACAAAAAAGAGACTCACTATTTTTCGACTTTTCGGTGGTCATTACCACCTTTATCAAGGAAGAGAGGGACAGAACTGAAGGGAATACGAGGGCTGGAGCGATGGATGGAAGGGGAAGGTGGGGAGAGAATTCCGAAGGGACGGGTTTGGAGGGGCAGCGTTAGAAGGGTGGGGAAAATGTAGAAGGTGATGGGGGTGGAAGGGGGATGAAAATATAATTGGAGCAGGGTAATTAATGCCTAATATTGATTCCTGGCCAGTTCCAGGACTCCAAGAGCCAGATGAAGGATTGCTCTAATGTTTTCAGTTTCAGTGGAGGATCAAAGGGTGGGAGGGATGCTATGATGGATACACTATAGCATTTATCAAAGGGAGTGTTGTGTTCGGAGGCGTGTTTGGGGATAGGGAGCATAACAATTAAGGGAGAGTTTTTGCATGAGGCTCGGTGGTTGTTGATTCTGATATTGAGGGGTGTGGTGCACTGCCCAATATAATAGGCAGGGCAAAGTTGGCACTTCAGAAGGTCCACTACATTGCTAGATGTGCAAGTAGAGGAGGGAATTGGTGGGAGAGAGTTAAAAAGCGGGTGGGAGAGGGATGGGATTTTGGTTTTGAAAATAGGGCATGTTTTGCATCTGGGTTTATTGCATGGCGTTGGAGTGGTTATATATATATATATATATATATATATATATATATATATATATATATATATATATATATATTTAAATTTGTTTTTCGTGTTTGAATAATATATTCAAACACGAAATCCCGCCAAACGGCGAATAAATACTCATATATACAGAAACATATATAAGGAAAAGGGATAGGAACACGTATAAAGGACGAACACAATAGAGGTGGGGTAGGCGGAATCGAACGGATCACAAGAGTAAAAATATTTCCTCAACCGGGTCTCGAACACCGGATCTTTCCACTTTCCGGGCGGATGCTCTTAACCACTTGAGCTATGATATAAATTATTTTATTCGGTTCAGAATACTATATTACAGAGTTTGTTAGCATTATGCATAATATCAGGTCACAGATTATGGGTACATCATGTTTTTCTTTAGTATAAGTGTATACATGGATACATATATGATACATATACCACATACATATCCACTTGTACATACATACGCACACATGCATATCCACACGCACATACATAAGCATATGCATACAGACGCATACTCGTGAATTTGACCATTAACATTTAGAAAGAAAAAAAAGAAAGGAAGACAAGGTCCACAGATATTAGGAGGGAGATTTTAGCTAGCAATGGAAAATTATGTATTGTAAGAAATTATCAACGGCAGGGTTGAAATTATCGATTCAATCAGTCATTCAGCAAAAAAAAAACTCTTCAACGATGGACGAAGTGTGTCCGGCACCGGGTGGCTACCGGACATCACTTCCCAGAGTTCTGATCGTGGCTAGCGTCGCTCCGGTCGCGACTCGACCCCGGGCGACGAGTGCTTCGCCGTTTCCCGGGACGCCTCGTCCAACGGGTCGACGAGCGAGGACGCGGCATTTCGCCGCATCCCTCCCCCCCGGCCTCATCCGAAGAGGAAGAGCCAGCCGTGGTCTCCACGTAGAGCGGGTAACTCGGCAGCGTTCCACAGGAGGCCCTCTTCGAAGGAGCACCGCTGGGGGCCGCCAAGGGGCAGGACGCACCCTCGGGGAGGGTCGGAATGGCGGACTGGGGCTCATCTGCGGAAGGGTTGTGGTCGGGAAAAATCAGGGGAGATAGTTGCTTGTGGTCCGTATCTTGAGAAGCGCTGGGAAGATCGTCGACACATTGACTGTCCTTAATGGGGAAAGAAGATGGGGTATGTGGGATTTTTGACTTTGAGAAACTTGTATGCGGGTCGACTTCCGGGGTCGGTGACGCTTCCTTTATAGTCAATGATAAAGGGGTCGAGGGATGAGCTGTTGGGGACCGGAAAACATCGCAATCAGATGCATCCTCCTCACCTGTCACCAGAGGTTCTTGGGGTGTTTGAAACCCGTGATGCAAGGATTGCGTAGCGAGGGCGTCGATGGCGAGAGCGGGGGGAAGGGGGGCGAAAGACCATCCCTCCTCATTTGACGAGCTCACGGAGACGGGGGCTGGAGGTCGTGTGATATTAGGCGAGGTGGTAGGTATGTGAACCATTTGTAGAACGGTATTCGAGACCAGGAGTTTGGGTTTGTCTGTCCTCTTCTTTTTCGGTTCCCTTTCCTCCGTTGACGATTTTCGCTCCCGCTGACATTTCCCTCCAATTGAAGGGAGATGCGGGGGACCAACGGGAGCAGCCGGGACCGCACCCTCGATGAGTAGAAGCGACCGCGCTCTCTCCTCCACAGCCACTTCGGGCTGATCCATCTCCACGGCGGCGTTAGGGTTGGAGGGCATCATCATTGCCTCCACATAGCTCTTACCTCCCTGGTTCCGAGGGCAGGTCTTGCGCTCGTGGCCTTCTTGATTACAGCGGGCGCAAGTGCGGCGCTGACCCTCATAGATGATGATGGCCCGGTTGCCGCCGATGTGGAGGTACGAGGGGATATTTCTCTCGACCGTCATCCGCACAACCCTGGTGCCAGTAAGCACCCGCGCCATATTTTCTCCCTCCCACCTGTTCTCCCACGAGCGATGTATTTTACCAAAGCGTTGGAGCTCGCCTGTTATGTCTTCCAATGGGGTCTCCACGGGGAGACAAAGAACCCTGACATTACACGGGCTGCCGGAAGTCTCGTCAATTGTTATTGTCGTCCTCTGGTCACTTAAAGACGGAAACGGTAGTTTCCGCGGAGTATTGTCTAAAATCCTAGTCATTGTAGCTTCGGTTGCCAACTTCAGGAATATCAAATGGCGATTGTATCCAAATTGGATCGCCACTATCTCTTCGGGTGTGAGGCCCAGCGACTCTAACGTGAAGAGGTGGACCTCCAACGGGGTAGGGGGCTTCGCCTTCTCGTCAACTTGCAAGGCGAGCGTGTTTAAACGGCGCACAGCCATTTGAAGAAATCAAATTCAGCACACTAGCATGAAGAAGGAAAGCGCAACAAAAAAAAAACGAGCACTTTAAAGGGAAATAAAACACTCACGAACGCTCCCTCCCCGCCACACGCACCCGGCGGTAGCAAACAAAAGGAGCCTAAGCTCTACACCAGGCGTCAAGGTCAGTCTTGATCCACTAAACAAAACAAAAGTACGGCCTTCCCGGCGGAAGAAGTCGAGAGTCAAACTGCGCGCTTCTTGATGAACTAGGCGGTCAACCGCCGCTCGAAACAAAACACGATCGGAACCTCGATTTCCGAGAGAGTCCGGCAGTGCCGCTCTCCAAACCCCGGCGACCGAAGCCTCGGACGCCGGCGATTTTAGACACTCGGTGAACACAGGCACGTCCTGCTATCAAGGCAGCTATCGAGGATATGCAATTTACCTTGAGATCCGTGGGTCTTATATGTCGCCAAGCGCCCCGATTCTTTAGCCAAGTGATGGCGTCAGGGGGCTGTTTCACCCACCAAAGGAGAAATAGACAATACACAAGAGGAAAGGACAGTGGTTAGAATTCATACAACATCATTTTTACATACAACATAATTTTACTCTTGTGATCCGTTCGATTCCGCCTACCCCACCTCTATTGTGTTCGTCCTTTATACGTGTTCCTATCCCTTTTCCTTATATATGTTTCTGTATATATGAGTATAAATATATATATATATATATATATATATATATATATATATATATATATAAATAAAATATAAACAACATATGCTGTTTGGTAATTGTCCTATAGGATGAATCTTGTACCATTCTAATCTAAAAATTGTCGTCAAATTCATGCAATGACGAAACTTATGAGAAAATACCATAAAATTCGAACCTTTTGCGAAAAATTACGAAATCAAATAAAAATACCACAATTTCAATGCATGGACGATTTTGAAATATTATACCTCCAAAATTGAATTTCGTCATCCCGTCTATCCCCGAATTCGACCATGGTATGTATTTTTTTCGTTCTCCAATATAATGCATCCATTGGGAAAATTAATAACGTTCCTCATAAAAAAATGCTTTCCAAAATATAGTATTGTGATAGAGGACGTGTGATTATTTCAAGTTTCATAAGATTTTATCTAGATTTAGATAACTCCTAGGATTGGAAAGGATGTTTTGTTAGACTTTACCAATTTTTAGATTGTATAACAGACAATTATTTTTAAACAGATAAATATAATTTTTTCTAGAGGTGTTAATTGAAGTAAATTGGCTTTTCTTATACTACTTATTTATTTCTCGGCTAATCGAAATGAGGCTAGGCCTCTTTCCATATTATAAGTGTTTGTTAAACCTTGAATTATCTCTAATATGTCCCATCAAAAGTTTAACAATACTTGAAGGTCCGTCTTCCACTCCTTCCTTACTGTACTTCTCAGAAAATAGGTTAGGGTATTTGAAAAATTTCCACTTAGGCAAGTTAAACGATTAAAAGAAGAGGTGCTAAATTCTATTGAGAATTGGATTTTATCATGCGATATAAAACTCGGTAAACCGATGCATCCTAATTCATTTCTGGCATTTATCTTGAAACTCAAAACGTTTTTCACGTTATTAAACATGTCACACGTTATGTATTAAGGGAAACACATACCCGTTCAACAAGTTCCTCTTTGGCTTCCTAGTAATATTTATCATCAGGTGGTCCCTTGAATTTGCCGAGTAGGAAAGCTTACATAAAACACAAATTGAAAAAAAGGCGAACAAACTTCACGATTGATGTTAACCCGTAATTAATATCAAGTCGTGCGATCTTGAAATCATTTGGTGTCTTTCATAAAAATAAGGCGACAAGATAAACGTTTTCCAAAATGGATCCGTAAAACAACTCTTCGGCATGCAATTGCCCGTGCGCCATCTTTCTTCCCTATAGGACCTAGCCCCTCGGCCTCTTAAGAATTTATCTGAAGGAATTTTACAGACAACGATATGGTAAGAACACAGCAAAAAGAGTGAAAAATAAAGATAGTAGTTGAAAAAATATGAAAACTCAGAGCAAGTATCTTAAAGTGTAAATAAAAAGTTGCATCGGTCGGGAATCGAACCCGGGCCGCCCGCGTGGCAGGCGAGCATTCTACCACTGAACCACCGATGCTCTGAAGTCTACAAAAGGGATGCTTCTCTCACGTACTGTGGTCATCAAAAAAATTTCCCTTTCGCATTTTCCCTTCACTCGACACGCCGCTCTTCTGCGAGCTCATCGGAAGGCCCGACTCCCCGCGGAGTTCAAACGGAATAAGCATAACTGGGTCCATCGATCACACATAATTCCTCAGCTTTTGGGGCTCCTTACACATTTTTGGCATCATGACGATGCCGCACATCAGAAGGTGATTGTTTCTGCGATGAAAGACCGGATCTGCAAATAAGATCAGGTCCACAAGGGCAAACATTGTGCCTTCCCAAACAAAATGTACGTGGCGTTGCCTTGCCCATGAGATAATCAGCGCGAAAAACTATTGCCAGCTACGATGACCCCAGGGTGAGTGCGCCCCTGATAGCTGAAGCTTGAACTTCATCGTCAACTGAAATGTCCGACTGACGTAGTATTTGCAAATGATCGAAAGACAAAAATACCCCCAAAACAACGTCTACTTCAGCAAATTTCATGACACATTTTTAAGAGTAACATGGTGGAAATCCTTCATGAGGAAATCCTTCCAGAAAATGCCAGGCTATAACGAAACCTAAGTCGTCATTTAAAAATTTTTTTTGGAAAAGGAAAGTGCTTTCTTTTATCATTCAATAAAGTTACTAAAAAAATAATCCACCTATTATGCTTGTTTGCCAACGTATTGCCTATGTCATTGAGTACAGACAGGCCTTTAAGCGCGATAATTCGCATTTTTTCGTAAGATTTAGGAAAATACTTGTAGGTCTTCGCACAAAGATTACTCATGGGAAAATATTTTTCAGTATTTTATTTTTAAACTTTCATTCCGATCTTGCGTTTACTAAGGTGTCCTAATAGTAAGTATAAGAAAGTTCATCACAGTAAAATTTACGTGTTTAGCCTTTATCTTTGTGGGCAGAATGAAATATTACATTATCACTGAATAAACAAACAGTATGTTTTCACACAAAAATACTAAGTTTATGCTAATACTTTTCATACTACCAATACTATTTTTTTGGTTAAAAAATACTAAGTTTCTTTATTCAGTAATCACAAATTTTCACATAATAGAGCCTCAAAACCATCGAATTCAAAATCTTTCAATAACCATGCGCCGAGAGACACCTTTGAAATATATTTTGTCATACTTCTCGATGAATTCATGGGAATGTCTCTCTCGTCCGAGTACCCGTAATTATTTCTCATGTAATTGTGGCCGTTCCCCTGCAAGTTTTCGATTTGATTATTTCATTCAGCGTATATAATTGCTATGGAAGCGCGTGGCCCTGTTCATGTCAACTGGCCGGCTCTGAATACAACCCCCGCAGTTGCGCAACTATGCCATGACTTCGCACGTGGAGGAGAAACCGATCTCAAAACATGACGGGTTGAAAAAAATTAAATCGCTTTCACGAAGAATCGGAGCATTAATACGAGCACCAAATCACGGAGGCGACGAAAGACGACCATTCACGAAAGTTCCGGGGTGGTGGTGTAATTATTCTTTCACGTGCTATTCTGAAAGTGAAATGAATATACGTACTATGCTCCTCTAACACGACAGGAAGCGACGGACCTCTTCAGCAGTTATTCTCAACCTCGCGTCAACTCAGCCGCAGGAAGCGAACGCCTCGAACGGCGACTCATGAATTCATTACCACCGCTCCTTTGTCCTGCGGGTCGGGCGTGAATTTCCCTATCACGGCGTTTTTCTGATTTGCTTTGTTCCATGCCAGCCACCGCTTGTCTATTTCGCAGCCGTCGACCAACAAGGGCCACGAGTGAATGCCGGGCTAAACCCAACTCTTTCCCTCTCTCCTTCCCCAAGGTCCCCCTCCACATTAAGACACCGGTGTGTAATAGCCGCGCTAAAGACGTATGGTTGAAGTTTCGTATGCAAGGAAGAATGGCGCGACGCCGGGGAAAGTGAAATATTCGAAAGAAAAGGCGATCGTGACTGCAGAATTCCGAGCATACGTTATTTCTGTCCCTATTGGTCACGACAGTGACGTCCGAATTGTGAGCAAGGACTCAACGGGCGGGAGAGGTATTGAAATTTTTTCGGGAACGTTAGGTCTTACAAAAAATTATACCCGAAGTAACGGGTAGCATCAAAATTTTATAGAATTCGCGTGTTTCCTCCTTTTCTTTGATGAAAATACATAGAGAGGTAGATGACCTTGAATTAATTTTCTACAACTACCTTGTGGCCTGCCGGCCACCACAATGGCCTATTGCAAGGCGTTAATTAATATCAGCCAAGCAACATCAAAAATTAATTTGCTGTTAACGATTATTTGAAATAAATAACTAAAATAATTAAATTAATAAAAATAAATTACGGGCACATGCGCAGCGGTATCTAAGGGTCAAATACTTATCTACGCGTGGTAGACAAATGCTAACAACAAGACGGGCAATAAAATAAAGGTTAAATGAAACAATGAAAATTTGCTGGGGCACTTAGAATGAAAGATGTAAATTTCTTTTTTACCATCACTTAAATTTGTAAACTTTGTATTTTTTCTCACTAAATTGTGTAACACTACTACCAGTGTTGACGCATATACGGTATAACAATATCTGATCATGTCGTCTATGCCTATAGTATTGTTATACATTTTAGTGTGAAAAAACATTTTTTTCCACTAGCGTGATCGTCTACTGTTACTTTGATCCCTATATTTATACCCGTAAAAGCTTGTATTGTAATTATATATATGTGTATATATATATATATATATATATATATATATATATATATATATATATATATATATATATATATATATATAATTAAGAGATTAATAAAGTTCCAATGAATAGAATTTTGTATTCCTTCATGTGTGCAGGTTCCACATTTCTTAATTACTTTAATTCGATTATTTAGAGAAGAAAATGGAAAAATATTTCTAGGTAAAACAAGTGAAGATAAATGAAAAACTATGGAGAGTTCAGATGAAAAAGATAATTTGTCAAATAAGACACGGTTTTATAAAGACACTGACTCAGGCATTACTTGGGGGAAGTATTTAATAGTAAATGAATGAAGACTAACTTTGCTATTTCAATGACTAACTTTGCTATTTCAATTGTACTTTTAATTTTTAATGGCCATGGTTTCGTTGCATTACAACATCCTCAAGTCCGATGATGTTGCATTGCAACGAAACCAAATGGTTGTGAAAAATTAAAAGGTCAAACGGAAATTGTAAAGATGTTATTCATTCATTTACTGAGACAAGATCATTCAACAATGCCCCACATCCTCAGGGAACATAGGAAAATGCTAAAAATATTTTTTAGATTGATCAGCCAGCAAATAACAAAGGTAACCTAAAATTGAAAACCACGTTTGAAAGTAACAATAAGGGCAAGGGTGAGAGTGAACCGTTAACTCTTACACACTCGTAATGAACGGCTATGAAAAATTGTAATTACAGATCCATTTTTTCTCCGGGTAAACGAAATAACTGAAGCATTAATGGTCATTACTAAACAGTGAAGCGCCCAATTTGAAACCTCTCCCCAATTTGGAACAAATAAAAAAATTAAAAGTTTAATTTTAGCCTCTATGCTCCTAGGCACTCTCTAAAATCGTTTATTTTGCTTTCATTCCAACTTGTAGCTACAGGTAAATGTTAGGTCGTTGTTTCCAGCTGAGGGATGCTCGCTTCTTTCATTTACTGGGCTCATATTTCCCAAATTTGAGCGAAAATATTCCTTTTGAATTGGCATTTTCAAATCTGCAATGCTTGCAAATCTACAAGTGTTTAGATTAGACCTGTTCAACTGCAGTTTTTTTTAAAGAAAATGCCAAATTGTTGAATATATCTGAAAACATGTCCAATATCTTACACGATACCTTTCAAATCGTGTAGAGTAAAAATAATATTTCAAAAAATGAAATCCCACAAACACCTTAAACTCTTAAGTGAAACTGAAGACTGTAGTAGATATTGCATCTAATTTAAAAACTGCTTTTTTACAAGTCCGTAGAAGAACTGATATAGAAAGCTCACGATAGAGAGGACCTTAGTAATTTAGGCCGATTTCTTTAGCATTGCTATCCTGCAAATTCTGAGAACAAATCTTTGTCACCAATGTAATGACCTCTCTCAATAGCTATAGCATAATTTACCGCACCCATCAAGGGTATAGAAAAATTAGATCATCTGGAACAAAATTTAGTCTTTTTATTTGTGATTTCCAGAAATTGGAATCGGATCGGAATGGAAAACTAGCGTTTGTGCATTACGCCAAATGCCTGCAAACCGTCCCGGCCATACGCCTTTGCGGCGGAACGTGGAGTTTCGCAAAAATATATATTAATTTAGGATCCTTACGAATACTATGGGCGCTAAAAATGGGTGCGAATTATTAATCATTTATTCGTACCCGACAGAATAATTTCTGTTGCTCCAAGTTCCCTATCCATCGCTAGAAATATTGACTCAAGATGCTGTGGCAGGCTAAGGTATGTTATTTTTTAAATCACCTGTACTTTTATAATTAGTTGAGTGAAAATAATTTTTAATTTTTTTTATTTCCATGGCTGAGCAATAAGAGAGAGGCGGCGGGTTAGGAAAAAGAACAGAGAAGCATTAAATGGATTGAAAAGGAGGGATTACCAGCAGGCTGTAGAGAAAATCATGGAGGATGGAGAAGAGCTGAGTACTATCGAGGAAAAATGAAAAGATGTCAAAAAAGGGATATCGAAAGCCGCAAGAGAAACTATAGGAACTGTTAATGGGAAAAGGACAAGGAAACGATGGATTACGGATGAGATAATTAAAAAGATGGATGAGAGGAGAAAATGGCAGAATGTAAACACAGATTTAGGCAGAGTGAAGTACATAGAGTTAAATATTAGATCGAGACGGGCTACAAATAAAACAAAAGAACTATGGTTGAAGAAGCAGGGCAAGGATATGTAAAATTTCCTGAGGAAGGATGAAACTAGTACTCTATACAGCAACGTTAAATCACTCTTGGGAAGAGGCATGGGAAGCACTGGAGGTAGGAATGAAATTTGGGGGGAAATTTCTAAAATCAGTTAGGTTTGCTGATGACAAAGCCTTAGTTTATCAGTCAGCCAAGGGGTTGCAAGCATTGCCGAGTGAATTAAACTCAGTGCGACAGGTATGGGATGAGAACCAATATTAATAAAAAAAAGGTTGTGCGATTTTCCAGAAAGAAAAATGCTAAGCTTAACATTAAAATAGGAGGGCAAAAACAAGAGTAGGTAGAACAGTTGACGTATCTCGGAGGTGTTTTGGACCAACACGGTCAAAGTAGTAGGGACGTAAGGAGAAGAATTGCGTTAGGCAGAGGCTTTCACTAGGAGGAGGGAGTTAAAGGCCGGGACATTGAGTAAAAATGTCAAGAAAAGACCCGTAAAAACCTCAAAATGGAGCGTAGCGTACGGCGCGGAAACATGGTCACTGAAGCAGGATGATAAAGGCAGAATGAATGCTTTTGAAATTAGGGCGTCGAGGATGAAGAATGTTAAGTGGATAGAAATGAAAACAAATGAGGAAGCACTAGGTATGGTGGGCGAGGATAGGGGTTTGTTGGGAAAAATCCTACGGAGGCAGGAGAAATATCGGCAGCTGGATGTTGCAGACTGTGGTAGAGGGGAGAATGTTAGGCGAACGAGGAACAAGCAGGAATACGATAGGGATTTTGAACGGAGAAAGTAAATGCACCTATATGAAGAGGGACTTGTAGAGTAGGATATTGGGTTGTGTTTTGTCAGGGGAAATAAAATATTTATTTGTTAGCTGCATCCATCCAAACCCTACCTTAACCGTTAAATGGCATAATAATAGTAGCCAGGTTAATTTTAAGAACCATAAAGAAATTTTCGAAAGAGAAAAAAATTGAAGGGCAATTGTAACTTTAATTTCAATTAACGATGATGGTATATACTTTCCAACTTAGGTTTTTGTAGCTCTGTAAATTTCATTGATACATGTACATGCTCTGTTTTATAATTGACGACAAAAAACCTGAGCTGAATCCGCAAATTGGGGGATCCAAGAGTAGACTGCGGGGTTAAGAATGAGGGTATATTTTAAGATTTAAATAAGGCGTCACAGTTTTCACCCATAAATGGAAGCTTTTAATAATGTATATAAATATTTTTAAATATACCAACATAAATCTTACAACAGTCTGTCTAAATGAACAAGTCTTTGTAACATAACATAGCATGCACAGCGATAAAAATATAGTCTTAATCTCTAAAGCTTTCATAGACATTTAAAATGCTGGTCGTCCATTTCGTATTCGTCAATTAAACTTTTGAACGCCTCTCATTCTCAAATGATGCACCTAATAATCTTAATATTAATGAACCCAACCACTAATGAAAAATTAAAATTTAACAAATATGCCACATTATTAATGACACAAAATTAGTGGCAGACTATCATTAATAATACTTTTTTATATTGATATCAAAGGATGCCGCCTAAATTTTGAACCACTATTAAAGTATCTATTTGATGCATTATCAATAAACATCTTCAGTTTAAAAAATATCATAATTCATTTGTATTCGGAAATTAAATTTCATTGCACTGGTCGTTTCAAAAGAAAGAAAATCAAATGGAAGGGAAGGAGTCGTCGTCAACGAGTCTGAATCTATAAAAATATTCACATCAATCAAACAATATAACTGACAATAAACTAATCATGCATAACTCAATAAACTTTATAAGTCTTAATAGGGTCAACAGTGTTGACATCTTCACCAAGAACCCAAAGAAACATATCGATAAACATCTGATATATCAACAATTTTCAGTAACAATTTTTATAATATTTGATTTCAAAAAATGGCCTCGCGTGTAAATCGAGAAAATTCTATTTCCCACATCTCCCACGGCGCATTCAGTTTATTACTTACAGAAGGAATAAACTTACAATAACCAGCAAATTTGCACCGTCTACGATACCATAAGAATATTTTCAGAGAAAATGAAGATTTGGGTGTATCCACCGCGTCACATAAATATATATCAGTCTTCTTGTTCCCTTTCTTCTCTCGTCCTTCGGCCATTTTCATCATCACATAAACTCTGGCAAGAAAAAGATAAATTATGGTTTGAAACCAATCCTCCGCTGACAAGGACGAACACTGTCACAACCGGAGGCCACCCCTGTTGTCGTTCAGTATCTTGCACATGCTCAGTTTCTTCTTGGACACCATGAACCTCTTGACCATCGCCCGCTGCTTCTGGATGTACCTGGCGGGCCTGGGCCTGCAAGGGCTCGGCCCGAGCGTCGACCCGAATCCGTCGGACGCCGGCGATTGATGCTGGACAGGCGGGGAGCGATCCTCCCCGTCCGCCGGAGAGTTTGCCAGGATCCTCCGGTTTATCCGGCGGCGCAGGAGGGGCGTGGTCGTGGTGGGGGTCCGGTCCGCCCAGGGCCCCAGGGAGGGCCCAACGTTGGGGGATCGTGCCGCCAGGGGCGTGGTGTTGGTTTCGGAGCGGTCGCTCAGGATTGAGGACACCTCCCACTCCAGGAGTTGCTTGAAGCAGGACGAGGCGGGGTTGCGGGGGGAGTGGTCGAGGGGGGTCGAAGTGTAAATGGGCAACGGCGAGGTCACCGAGCGCCACCTGGACGGCGTCTTCCTTCCCGGGGTCAACCTGCATCCGTGACCTCCGAGGCCCGTTCCGACAGGACTGTGAGAAGAAGGGAACACGTAAGATTCTTTATCTCCGTGAGGAAGAAAATTTTTGAGTTGTCAAATACTTCTACATTGCGAATAAAAAACCAATCCAAAAGAAACAGTTTCTGGTTGGAGGTCAAAAAGGAAAATCTAAAAGAACACAATACTCCGCGTATCATGGCAGGGACGTGTGACGGGGGATTAAGAGCACGCCAACCGCTTTTTCTTAATCATTCACTTAAAATAATTATGAATACATATTTGAACACATACATAAACCCACACGCCACCAACCGCAGCTGTGAACCTCAAGGTTGGTTGGATGGGTGAAGGTAGAGCTAACCTAATAGTAAGTCTAACGTATTTCGAAAGTCACACATTAGTAGAGTAATAAGGATAGACAGTTACACTTATTCCCTGTGCGCCGCCTGTGAATTCCCAGGAAGACTCCATAACCGAAAAATCACACAGATTAGTGTGAACAGAGGTGTACCCGGGTATCGAACCCGAATACTCTACTCAGTAGCCCAGAGATCTACCCACTAGACTACCACTTCCCGATAAACTCACGTGCTAAAAAACACAAACATGCTATTTGCTCTACACAATAATGGGCCTGTTCGAGTTGCCTTTCAAATTTTGATTTATTAATTGAAAATTCAAAATTGGTTACGTTTGATTTTGATGTGATGTCATATCGTGGGAAGGGAGACCTGTCAATGGCATTAGCTACCAACATATTTTCTCTTCGTTAACCAAGGGGCTCCCAGCCTAACTCCTCCGACAGATGCGTCACTTTAATACTTTTCTCTCAGCACTTCTTTTAAACACCATGCGAATTTTCCCTTTAAATTCTACAATTTCTTAATTACAATAATCTAGAGGGAGGGCCAATTACTGGAACGAGGAAAAGAGTTAATATTTTGGGGGAGCAGGACAATCCTGGGCAAATGATTAAAACTGAGGTGAATTCAATGATAACATTTTTATGGAACCAAGTATTCATATGTGTTTCTTCAAACTATGGAATAAGTGAACTCATATCCGAGGACACGCGGTTAATTTATTCAACCAAAAAACACGCTCGATTTCTAGAAATATTGTTTTTTTTTGTACTGGGGTGTTTTATTTTCGGATAAAAATCCAAGATACGAGATTTAAAAAAAAAGCGTGTATTGGGTTATGAGCAGTATCGTATTGCAAAAGACGTCTACGGTTAATTAATGTCCTTTAATACAAAGTGTACGCGATAATGCCAAGAAAGGTTATCTGATCTATAGGTTCACGCCAAAGATGAATATTTAGGTTGAATTTTCATGAAATTCCAACTTCGACTCGGACCAGATTTTCACATTTACTCATTTGAAATCGCGACAATCTTGTATCTATAATGCAATCTGCGACGAGACAACTGGATGTTTCAGTGGGTGTCAAGGCATCAATACTTAACAATTTAAGGTAAATATAATTTGTTTGTTGAAGAACAGAGAGTTTACAATTTGAACTCCTAGCCAATGTTTTTGGATACTTTGCGGTTAGGTTTCTGATCAGGAATTTTAGGCAAAAGAAAGATTATTTAAATCTATACGTGCAGGAGTCTACTTTTCACGATAGTCTCATCTACTGATCTACTGTGGGGTTTCATAAATTAAATCAGTAATCATTAATGATCTTTTAATCAGTATTTGCGCTTCATTCTTAGCTAAATCACTGTTGTCATTCACATGGAAAAAATAAATGGGAAGAAAAATAAAATTAACCAAAATATTTAAGGTTACTTGATTTAATGATATAATGAAATGGTATTAACCAACTACTGGAATTTAAAAAAATGCTAAAAAAGTCTGCACAATTAAATTCCATATTTATTCGATTTTGAGTATTTGATAATGAATTCATTTCCCTGGAGTGACTTGCTCTTTGTAAATCTAAGGACGACATTTTCTTCGTCGTCATCTTGTGAGTGTATAAAAAAAATCATTTTCGATTGGCGGATCAATCGGAAACTACAACGATTATTTCATGCGTTATGCAATGGAAAAAGGCGTTAGAAATTCATTTTGAATCCAATTTTGACGTGTTACCTCCTCCATATAGTAAAACGCTAATTAAGAACTTAAATTTAAGTGGAACGACTCGGCAATATTCTCTCTCTGGGAAAATCACGGAGTAAGTAATAAATGCTCAATGCTTTCTGAAATTTTGCGAAGAATTTCAATTCATCAAGCTCTTAGTTATCCTTCTCCATCGTCTTAGGGAATAACGGTCTCCAAGGTTATAAAAAGCGGTGGTATCTATTGTCTAATGGAGTTTAAAGCACGAAAATTCTAATGTCAAATCGGATCGGTAAACCTTTAAAATCCGATGCCTCAAAATTTCACATTAAATGAAAATAAATGGTGAACTAAAAAATAGAAATACTGTAATCCAAGATTAAATAAAAATATTGCAGAATAATTTAAAACTTTTAATTTCAGGAAAATCAGCTAAGTACTTGGTAAACATTTTGTATAGCAAGAAATGGAAGAATGTATATTTAAAAACTCACTCACGATATACTACAGGTCGCCATAAATTTCAACGATTGGGACTTTAGCTTGGTCTTACGTCAAACATATGGCTTTTGGCATTAAGAAACTACTAAACACATTGACATACTACGTATTAAAGTTATTCTTCACCTAATTAGCGTAAGAGTGAACTCTTTCCCGAGGGACGATACATGGGTAATAGCCTCAATGAAAAATCACTTCCGAATTTTACAAATTCGAGAAACAATGATACATTTGATGTTAATGGTGAAATATTAATTGTGAAATTTCAGCACTACGTTTAGCCTAAGTAAATGCAGTGTCCTTAGGTGACATCATATTGACTCACCTAAAGTTGATTTCCACAAACAACACACGCTTGTACAAGTGATATAACAAAGAGGAACAGTATGAGCAATCAAATATCACTTAACCAGGTTTTATAACACGAAATGCAACTTGAATAAATGTTAATCAACGACCAAAAGCACTGTCGTGGGGAATCAAAAAAATGAAATTAAAACAAAACATTACCTCTCCATTTTATCTCGCAGCAGGCTTTATAGAAGTTCTTTCACTATTCCAGCAAAGAGCGCACACCGGAAGGGACGAAATAAACATATAAGGCACCACACAAATCACACTCCTCAGAGTCCGCTTACACCGGAGGTTGAACGCTTAATGAGTCCGTGCGCGACAACCGCGCGTTATTTATGAAAGTGCAACGCAGTCCCTCGCGACACACGCAAGCGATCGCCACTCCTCCTCCTCCTTCGCTCCCCCCTGCCCCCCCCCCCCAAACGCACGCCGCTTGGACGGCGACTAAAGGTTTGCGTCACCTCCCTTCCCCCTCCCCCCCCCCCAAAGTCCAACGTGTATAAGTCGCATGCACTCGTAATAGACAAGGACGACTCGGGGCCCGGCTATCGCTCGGGGGAATCCGCCCTTTCTCCTCATCGCCCCCGCCAACGCATCGTGACTCCCCTAAATTTCCGGGAAAGGTTTTGGGGGAAGGAGGAGAGAGCGTTGACCCAAACCCATCAGCTCCGAATGCCCGCAAATAGAACGAGCTGTGTATACGTTCTGCGTCTGCAAAGTGGTCGGTTGTACGTCCGATCCCTTTTCCCACGAGCTCTTGCCTGTCGGTGGGCTAAAAGTATGGCGTTTATACACTTTCGAATCCCCTAATCGCATTCCGAATTGGGATTACAAGGGAGATAGCAGAGATATGAGTGACTTCGCCCCGTACGCCATTACGTCGTCTGCGGCGACTTCGTCGATAATGCGACGCGGCTTCCGAGGCATTCCTCGTCGGAGACGGACGGGTGATTTCAATGACCGCATGTACTCTAAAATCGGAAGGGTTTGCGACACTCGGAAAACGTGAATGGCGTCACGGGGGAAATATGGACGCGTTGGATCATTAGCTGGCAAAGGAAAAGAGACATTTTGTGCCCGCGCGCTTGAACCTGTTTGCAACACGACACGTAAGCTAAATTTTTAATTTAAATTACAAAGGGTGATATATATATATATTTTTTTTAAGTTAATCTACCGGTTAAGGTAGGTTTTTGGATGGACACAACTACCAAACAAATATTTTATTACTCCTAACAAAACACAAAATCCATCATCCTACTCTATATCAGGTCCCTCTTCATCTCTGAGTACTTTCTTCCTCCCTTCATCCGGTCCAACATCCCTATCCTGTTCCTTCCCTTTCCTCTTTTGCCCAACATTCTACCCTCTATCACAGTCTTCAACATCCCACTGCCGGTCAACACCCCCTTCATCCACTTTTCCTGCCTCCATAGGATTGCTCCCAACAAACCCCTCTCTTCGCCCACCATACCAAGTACTTCCTCATTTGTTTTCTTCTCTGTCCATTTCACCTTCTCCATTCTTCTCCACACCCACATTTCAAAAGCCTCCAATCTACGTCTATCCTCCTGCTTCAATGACCACGTTTCCGCACCGTACATAGCTACGCTCCATATCAAAGTTTTTACGAGTCTTTTCTTAACATCCTTACTCAAAGTCCCTGTCATCAACTCCCTCCTCCTTGTGAAAGCCTCTTTGCCTAGCGCAATTCTTCTCCTTACGTCCCTACTACTTTGACCGTGTTGGTCCAAAACACTACCGAGATACGTAAACTGTTCTACCTGCTCTAGTTTTTGCCCTCCTATTTTTATGTTAAGCTTGGCCTTTTTCTTTCTAGAAAATCGCATAACCTTTGTTTTATTAATATTGATTCTCATCCCATACCTGTCGCACTGAATTTCCAATTCACCTTGCAATGCCTGCAGCCCCTTGGCTGGCTGACAAACTAAAGCTTGGTCATCAGCAAACCTAACTGATTTTACGAATTCCCCGCCCACTTTCATTCCTACCTCGAGTTCTCCCCATGCCTCTTTGATCATTTCCTCTGCATATATATATATATATATATATATATATATATATGTGCAGAGTGTCCATCCAAAAACAACCTTTACCGGTAGATTACCTAATAATACTATATATATATATATATATATATATATATATATATATATATATATATATATATATATATATATATATATATATATATATATATATATATATATAGCCAGTAACACAGTAATCAGCCCGAAGGTCGGTTTGATAGGTGATGGTATAGTGCATCCAGTACTAAGCCCTATACGGCGTGTGGAATTCACACATCAGGGAAGGGGGGCCAGTTCCTTTCCCTGTGTCTGCTTTGGTTTCCGAGGTAGATCTAGTACCCGAAAAATCACATAGCTTCGTTGGAGCTGCAGGTGCAGGTTTGCCTGGGTATTGAACCTGGGCCCTCTTGTTAGTAGTCCAACGCCCTACCCCTAAAACCGCGAGGCGAACTCGATAAAAAGTGTTGTCTTAGAACCGCGGGAATATGTAGCGCACGTTACTATGCATTATATTTTTTATGAAATAATCAATACAGATGGCCCAGGAACATATTTCAAAAGTATTTCAACGCTCAGATTTTTAACTAAATGAAAAAAACAATTAACTTTTTTTGCAAAAATTGCATCGGCCGGGAATCGAACCCGGGCCGCCCGCGTGGCAGGCGAGCATTCTACCACTGAACCACCGATGCTGTTGTGTAGGAGGTAGTTATAATTAGCACTTTGTTATATTTTGCTCTACAATTCGCGCCAGTTGCATCATTCCGCCCGCTCATCTCGGGGACTCCGTCTTGCTTGGCGATCGAGCGAAGTCCACTCGAGCGCTAACCAGCTCGAGTGGACCTCTCGGAAATAAAATCTCTACGTCCATTCACGAAAAAACCATTTCATGAATGGCACGCTTTGGAAATGAAACCTTAGGCGGAGTTGATTTCAGGAAAATTTCACTTTTTTGCACACAGTAACTTTAACCTTTAATGAGTTGTCATATAAGGCTTTGCGGCGTTAGCGTACTTTTACACGACTAATAAATGACTTTCCCTTTGTTACTGGGGCGAAACGTATTTTGGAGGCCATACTCCCTGGGTATCGCTTCCAATCAGGGTTGCTAGGATTCTATACATAAGACTTTACAGGGTAACCTTTCGACTTTCGAAGCCATGACGTTTTGCTACTGCGAGAAGCAACCACCTCAAAAGTGCAGCCGGCGATTCATTCCAAAAGAGTCCAATTAAAGAGCATTAGAAACAAACAGCAAAGGCTAATTATTACAACCCATGTAAAAGGGGGGAGTTAAACGACAGATGTGAATGTACTATCAGTCCCATCACACTGCGGTATGAGATATTAGGTCAATAAAATGAAGAGATTATATCATTTAAATATCAAGATATAGATCAAGTTCGTAACAAACAGATACATGAACATTAAAAATGCAATTTTTCCCAAGAATAATAAGGCATTAAAATAAATGTATCGGGACACGCCAGGGGGTAAAGTATTTTTCCCTGTAGGTAGCCTATTAGATCATATAACCTAACAGTTCTTTAGTATAAGTATCAAAGCGTATATTTCTTCGACACCGTAATACACGCACCTTTGTTGAAAATCATGCTCCAAAAAACCATAAACATACGAGGGTCATCCGGAAAGTAGTACCCGTTCATGCCGCATAAAGTGCTGACGACGCGAGTAGCCGCTGGACGAGGTCAGATAGCTTCAGTGGCTTGTCTGCCTTCTCTGAGCCAAGTTGCGTGACGCTAGCATTGCCTGTGTTGTTTCTGTGATTGTTTACAATGTTTAAAAAAATTGAGAACGCCGCCAGTTGTGAAGTGAGGGCAGTGATTAAATTCCTCAATGCAAGAAACGTTCGCCCATGTGATATTCATCGCCAATTAAAGGAGGTGTATGGAGACAATGTAATGGACGAGTCGTCTGTTCGGCGGTGGTGTCGCAACTTCAACATGGGGAGGGGGAACACACACGACGATGAGCGTTCGGAGAGACCGTCTGTCATTACAGACCAACTGGTGAGCTCAGTTGACGAATTCGTGAGGAACGATCGGCGCGTCACAATTGATGACATCTGTGAGCATTTTCCCAATGCTTCTCGAACAATTGTTCATGAAATTGTTAAACACCATCTGCATTATGCAAAAATTTGTGCAAGATGGGTCCCTCGCGTATCTCAATGAGCTGGCGGCGAAGGACTATGCAGCAGGAATACAGAAACTTGTCACACGTTATGACAAATGCCTTAATTTGCTTGGAGATTATGTTGAGAAGTAGTTTAAAGTATCCTCTTTCAAATAAAATTTTTTATGTTTGTTAATATTTACTTTTGTGTCTTTATTTCACGAACGGGTACTACTTTCCGGATGACCCTCGTAGTAATCAGTCCGAAAGTCGGTTTGATTGGTGAGGGTAAAGTTCACCCAATACTAAGGCTAAAGGCTCGTGAAACCCGAAAGATCACGAAGATCGAGTGAAGCTGAAGGTGTCCGGAAACCGAACCCCGGCCCTCCGATGTAGTAGTCTTACGCTCTTCTCCTGGACTATCACGTCCGCAGTATGTGTGCGTGTGTACACATACACACACACACACACACACACACACACATATATATATATATATATATATATATATATATATATATATATATATATATATATATATATACATAAATTGAATAAAAGCAAATTGAATACTTCTTCTACCTGGGCAGCAGCATAAAATGGGATGGAGGAAGTTTGACCGACATCAAGCGAAGAATATCCCGAGCTAAGAACGCCTCCATGAGGAAGAGACAAACACTATGTTCAAGGAACCTAAGGCTTGAAACAAGGAAGCAGTTCGTCAAGACTTAGGTGTTGAGCATGGGGCTATATTGTTTCGAGACTTGAAACATTGGAAAAGTGGACCAGCTAAGAATAGAAGCCTTTGAAACGGTGCTGGAGGAGAATGCTGAAGATTAAATGGGCAGACAAAGTGAGTAACGGGGAAGTAGCAGAAGAGGAAAAGACAATATAGAGAACTCTGCGGCAAAGAAGAAATGGATTGGGCACACATTTAGGCGCAATAGATTGATTAGGAATACAATGGAAGGAAAAATAGAAGGGAAGATTCCACGAGGAAGACCAAGAGACATGTACATAGGAGAAATTAGGAAGGACGTAAAACAGAGAAGGTATCCTGGATTGAGGGTATTGACATGGCAGCATTAAACCAATCCTTGGATTTATATACTGATGGTGATGACAGATTTTGGAATCCAACTCCGCGGGTCTAGGCAAGGGTTCCTATGCATCCGGAGGCATCGCAAATTATACTATTTTTGGCTTCGGAATGGCAAAAATGCGTGGGAAGTCCCAAAAGCTGAAGAATAAAGTGTGATCGAGGGACCCGGAAATGCTTATTCCGTTTGAACTCCGCGGGGAGTCGGGCCTTCGGATGAGCTGGCAGAAGAGCGGTGTCGAGTAAGTGGTGGGAAAGGGAGATTTTGTTGATGACTTAATAGGAGCACTAACTTCACGGAGCATCGGTGGTTCAGTGGTAGAATGCTCGCCTGCCACGCGGGCGGCCCGGGTTCGATTCCCGGCCGATGCAACTTTTTATTTTGGCTTCAAGATACTTGCTCTAAGTTTTCATAATTTATCAAGTAGTATCTCAATTTGCTCTATTCACTCTTTTTGCTATGAAAAACAGAAGGTATCAAGGATTGAGGGAACTGACATTAAGTACAGCAGAATGGAGGGCTGCAGTAAACCAATCCGAAGATTGAAAGACTGATTATATATATATATATATATATATATATATATATATATATATATATATATATAATCATCTATAATAGATATATATAATATAATAATATAATAATATATTATAATATAATATAGGCATTCATCAACTAAAATTGTTTATTTTTTATTTTTGTTTCTCTCTCTCTCTCTCTCTCTCTCTCTATATATATATATATATATATATATGTTTATTTATAGCAACAAAAATTTAAGAAAAACAATGTACGTTGATGAATGCCTGATGTTGAATTACCTCCTGCCACGCATCCTAGAGAAGGCATTCATGGTGTCATGTAAAAACAGGAATGATCATTCGGGGAATCAATGTATGTTGTTAAACCAGCAGTAAACTCCGGTATTGACAGATAATAAGATTGCCTATGTTATGACTCTCAGTTTTAATTTGCGTGTTTTTCTTTGATGTCAGTCGAATTTCTTAGGAGGAATGACTAATTTATCCGTGAAAACTAGTTCTGACCAGGCATTCAGTTGCGGATAGCCACGCCAATCAGCCAGAGCTTTAGGAGGCGACCCATCGGCAAGGGCTTCCAAGTGACTGCTGATAAGGCGGGTTGCTGTTGCCCTGCGGAACAGATAACGCGAAGTGACCCATGGAGCGAGGCAAACAGCATAACGTGGGCCTTCGAAATTCCTCGATCCAAATCATTTCCGCTTTAAGATCATGCGATTAAGTTCTGTAAGCATTCAATGAATCAATGGCTAGAGTAGATAGTAGTAGTGGTAGTATTTAGGGGAGGCGACCGACAGCTGAGGTCATTTACCCCATGCGGGACGGAGAGGAAAGAATGAAGGGTGGAGTGAAACTCGGCGTCAGCATTAGCCTACTCTTAACGAAAGGCGCCAAGGGATCCAAAGTTTTAACACCCCAACTGACGGACGGCGTACTCACTCGAAGTGCTCTTTACAAAGCACCTCAAGTAGGGATCCAGATACCAATGAAAAATATCTGCCACCTCTGGACTTTGTACCCAGGTCTTCTAGGTAGAAAGCCAGTACGTTGGCCACCGCACCATCCCGATCCTTCTATAGTTGGTGGAGTAGATAATAATTAAAGATGTGAAGAAGAAATTGGTAAAAACCTTTACAAGCATGGTGCGTAGCGATGAATATAAACTCTTGTCTCTGAGGAAAGGCCATGAGTGTAGATTGGAGTGCAAATTTAGAAAATGGTAATTAACAACTATCAATTTCTTACAATGCTTATGTATCAAGCTCAAGTACAATATAGTTTTAAAATTTATTTTTCAACATAATCTCTTTTCAGCTCTATACAATTTTCCCAGTGATTTTCAATAAGTTCGATACCCTTTTTATAATAAGAACTGTCTTGCTCCTCAAAATAGCCATTAACTGCCGACATCATTTCTTCACGGTTGGAAAATATTTGATCCCCGAGCCATTTTTTCTAGTTTTTGAACCGAAATTACGAGGGGGCTAAATTTGGTGAATAGGGTGCATGAGGCAGTAATTCAAACTTGTACTCATGAATTTAGGCCAATGCAGTAACGGATTTGTGAGCTGGTATCTTGATATAGCAACACTTTCTTATAAGCCAAATGTGGATGCTTTTGCTTGATATATTCGCTCAAACGTTGCAATAAGTTCACGTAATACTCGCCTTTGATAGGTTTTCCTTTTTCAAGATAGTCAATGAAAATTATACCTCGTGCATCCCAAAAAACCGACGCCATGATCCTGCCTTCAGATGAAACGGTCTTCGACTTCTCTGGAGGTGGTTCTCCCTTTTGAATCTTTTATTTTGATTGTTCTCTTCTCGAGTGTGAAGTAATGGACCCATATTTCATCCATTGTTATGAAACGGGGCAAAAATTCTGCTCTCTTGTTGTGAAACTTTGTCCAAATTTTCAGTTGATATGCAATGTACCGCACTTTTTGACATGCCTACTATGTCTACTAGCTCGCGCACTTTCAGTCTATGATCATCCACAATCACTTTGTGGATTTTCTTCACCGTTTCTGGAGTCGTCGCCTCACTTGGTCGACCAATGCGATGCTCGTCTTGACAGCTCGTAACGGCCTCGTTTAAACTCTGCTTCCCAATATTTTACTGTTGTAAACGAATGAGCAGATTCACCCAGAGTAGAATAATCCAGTTCAGCTTATATATTGGTTGGGCTGAGGCCTTTCAAATAAAAGTATTGTATCACATAACGATGACCAATTGTCTCCATTTTCACAAAATCACTGAAAACTTTCATTGTTGATGGCTTCCAAACAAATACTAAACAACGTAGCGTCTTCAAACTTGAATCACATGCTTTATAGTTTGGGTAATTTTTAATATAGAGATATTTTTCAAGCATTTACCGCCATCTCTTGGTCAGGTTATTCCTGGGGCCACTCTCGTATATTCTGCTAAATCTATGTGCGTAGGTGTTGGTGGAGTGAGTTTAGTTGGGAGGGATTGGAGGAGGGAGGTTGTGTAAGAAGCGACGGTATCGGTGGTTGTGCGGGGATTTCCGTTATCAAAGGCTTGGAGGGTCGTCGCTAAGAAGGGAGAAGGGTCGCCAAAAAGCAAGGTCAGTCAAATTTTTCCCTTTCTAATTCTGCTGCACTATTCCCAATTGTTCCATTAGCGAAATAGCTGAGGAAAATTACAATTAACATTATTTTGCATTATTGTGAAGTTTTTAAAAACTTAGTACCTGCCACTATTGACGCGTAAAATGAAAACTTGTGGTCTGTGATTTTGACGAAGAATGGAGAAAATAAGAAGAACGGAGAGAGTAAGGTTTCAATGTGGTTGGTGGAGAGAAGAAATTGCTGTGGGGGGGGGATACCCGGAAAAGACAGAAAAAGTAGTTTTATGGAACATCGAAAGGTGATGGCATGTTGAAGGTCGTGATAGGGGGTAGAACTTTGGGCACGTGGTGTAGAGGAAGGAAAAGAATAGGATTTCTTTAAACAGCAAGACGGCATTACGGAGAAATGAAGAAGGAAATATTGTAGGGAAAACATAAGGAAGTTCGCATGATACGTAGGATACAATATGGACTGCCCCAAGCTTACCTTAACTGGAAGAATTCCTCAAGTGAATCAATCTAATGAAATCGGAAACCTTTCTCTCCTCCTTACCCGTAGATACATCGGTGTAGACTGAAAATGTTGGGTGAACGGTACGAGCACGAGTATATAATTCTGCCGACATTGCAAACCACCTGAATAAGCCATTTTTTTAAATGATGAATAGCATCGACTTACTCCAGTTTTCTATTAATTTCATTATAAGTCTCATATTGAAGACGAAGATATACATTCCAGTCGCAATGATTATGCTTCTAAGGGAATGTTGCAAATTTATTTTTGGAGTCTTTATTCCTTAGTTGAATAAAATCCTGAAGCCAAAAATAAGAAAACTTTAGAAAGCTCCAATGACATAATTTCGGTCAGTTGGTGTCCGTCGACGGGGAGAGGTAAGGGCTTGACAGCCAGAAGATGTCAGTACCGTAGTATTGTGAATGATCTGGATGGTGCATTGGCTAACGTACAGGCTTCCCACCGAGAGGGTCCGGGTTCAAATCCTGGAGACAACAAATATATTTCAGTGGTATCCCAATCCCTACTTGAGGTGCTTTGTGGAGAGAGATACTCGAACTTTGAGGGAGTACGCCGTCCGTCGGATGGGACGTTAAGCGGCAGACCCCTTGGCGCCTTTCGAAAAGAGAATGCTACAGCCTACGCCGGGTTTCTCTCCACCCTTTCTTTCCCATATATCCCTAAAGGTGCAAATGACCTTGCATCAATCAAATGTATTTGATTTTGATTGTCGAAATTGTTTTTAACGAAACGGACCACCCTGCGTTGGACCTTCTCAATTTCCCGAATGAGGTATTTTTCCGTCAAGTTCCGTAGACTAGCATACATGATCTAAATTGGACTTCAGGAGAGCATTCTATCAACGTTCCTTGAATTTTTATTCGCACTATGCGTCTAATGGATCTCAATTTTTTGTTTGCTTGCTCACAGATGTTACGCGCATGAGGGATATGTTACCGTATCAACCACTTTAGATTGACTCCAGCAAGTTTGCACAAAAAACACTTTTTTTTAATAAATCGATTTTGAAGATTTAAAGAATCCTTCGCCTTGATCGGATAATGGTTTTTACTCTTTCAAATTTTTACATTTTAATGTACGCACATGAATGGATGACTCCGTTAAACTTCTATCGCGTCTTCTCCCGCAGTTCTTTGACTTTGTTTTATCAATGAAACCAACAAAAAACTGCATGATTTAGTGCTAATCCCCATTTTGGACTCCATTTCAAACTACTATCGGCAAGTTATCAAATTAAACTAACTTATAGTAATCATAAGCATTTTGTTCACATTTTTTTATCTCTCCTGGGGAAACCGATTCTCTGCAATGGAAAATCTACACGCCATTAAATATGAATGTAGTACTGTTAATAAAACCTTCATATTTAATATGGGATAGCAAGTTTAAAGTTCATTGTTCAACGGAAGTATTAACTGGCTACAAGGAATGTAAAACAACAACCACTTCGGCATTCTTGCCGACGTGCCCTCCGCCGAAAACATCCAAGTGGGAAATATGACGTAAAATCAATATCCTTGAACCAATTATTTCAATTAAAAGATCTACCTCTTGATCTCTTTCTAAAAATAGCATTCAATCCAATGTACGTAGTAAATAAACCCTCTTTCCTCTTACTTACCTCAATCCTCGTGCCGAATCATCTCCGAGATCAGGTTTCCTCCATTTCTTCAAGATTGAAGTAAGTCGATGGTGATGCACCTTCTCTTGGCACTCGGTGAAGGCTGTTCCAATCTTCAATTTTACGCAGAAATATCATCTATGCGCTGAACTCATCTCCACAGGTTAATTGAATAACCATGGCAATTAAGTGAACAATAAAACTCGTGAACACATCTCAGCGAGTTGCTTTTATAGCGGGGAAAATTGTCTGATTAACCAAGCACGGCTAACAGCATTTTATTTTCATAAACGGAATTAACTACGTAGAGTACCGATGTACAGATATATCTACACACAATGAGGAGAGGCAATTGTCTCAGCTAATTATACAAGATTCGAAAATGTGATGAAATTTAACGAGATTTCTTCACGACACAAATCTTTGGCAAATGTTTTGGATTCCGTCTAGAATCGTATAAAGTTCAGTGGAAAGCATTTAAAACAAAAACGGTCAACAAGTATTTACCGACACGAAATACAGATATAAACATCAGCATTGTACCCTTCAAGGATGTGTGGCAGGGGGTAGTTTTATACCAGGAATGGAACATCAATCAAGTTTTGTTTAAGGATTAGTTGCAAATAAAAATACAGAAAATTTCAATTGATGGAGATAATGTGAAGCACAACTACATACATTGCTGTAATCAATGGTGTAATACTTCACTACGCATGCAATACAACCTGCCAGCGACAAGAAGTATATTAGAAACAATAACATTGCTTCGTGAAACAATGTCATTACTATAGGTTACTTTATTTCATCCCCTGCCGTTGTCATTTGCAGTTATTCTGATCCCTTATCTTTTAGGGAGAAAATGGTTTTTTAAACCTGTCGGTCCTGCGCATGCAGTGTCGTCCCTCTCTGTTCATATAGTTTTCAATGTACGCTTATTTTACAAAAAATGGTCAACTGTTACCAAACGCTAACACGAAATAATTTTTCACTCCTCAGAAAATAAATCCCAGCGATTTTTTTTTAATGACTCAAAATACTAAAATGCTCCTGCTTGAGGATGACCTATTTTTGTTCCGTATTGCGTACTTTGCTTGAATGCATCTCGCTGGTAACCCAGGTATTCGCCTGATAACCCAGAAGACGAGGATTTGATCCCGGTACTAGATAGATGCTTCCCTACCCAGAGCTTGAATTAACGTGATTTCCTGGTTGCTGTTTCTATTTAATTTTTGTAATCAAAATTTAATGATCCTAAAAAAAAGACTTTTTGGCTTAGCACTGAGCTAATAAGCGATCCATCTCCTCCTCATCCTCCCTTAGAAGTTCCAGTCCATCTATTTCTTGCATGAGATTCTTTTTCATGCCGACGAGTGGGATTTTCAACGAGTGGGAATGCACCAACTTCATGGCCATTTCGTGACTCGGAAGTGGATTTTTGAATCACCCATCCATTATATGCAGAGTTTCAGAGACATGTCGACTTTCGTGACCCGATTACGTCACTACGTAGTTAGGTCAAATACGAATCATATAAAATTGTTTCCTTCGGCGCGGTCCGCCCCTTTGAGGACAATTTGGTCCCTTGGATGAAGAAAAGTATTCACAAATGGGGAAAAAAGAGGGGTTCCACCAGCCTACTTTTTGATACCTCCAGGGAAGATTTTCAGCAATATTCACGCCGCAAACCAAGTCGCTTTAATGAGAGAAATGAACGCTCTAGAAAATTTGATTCCCTGCAGCTGGACTCGAATTGAATCAATCGATTCCGTGCATTGGGTAAGTGTTGTGTGAGATCCATTCGTTGCATCAGGCCGCAGGGGAAACTCCGAATGAAATACGTGTAACACATATGATTGTAGACCACAAACAAAATGATCTTCGAAAGCACTCCTGGTGGCATGTGGAAGTAACATTCCCCCTCAACACGTATGCGCAGGTTTGAGGTCGTTACATTCATCCAGTGTACGATTTGAGAGGCGGAAGTATGGAGACGTGTTCTAGTGCTACGTTAATGCGAGTTAAACAGCGTGACTTAAAAACTGACTCCTACTTAGATTAATCGTCGTTTAAAGGCTGTTTATGATGACGATGCTGTTGATAGATCTACTATAAATCAATGGGTAATAAAATATCGTGGTTGCGAGCCTGGAAGAGCCACAATTGTTGATGGAACACGCAGCGGACGTCCAATCACTGCCACAGACGATAAAAATCGCAAACTCGTCGAAGATTTCATTCAAAATGACGAGGCTAATGACTCAAAAGCGTAGAATACACCTCCGAGGTCAAGTTTGTTGTGTTGAAGGCAGCCTGGCGCCAATAATCTTGCAACGTTACTTCCAATGTTACTTCCACATGCCACCAGGAGTGCTTCTAAAGGTCAATTTGTTTTTGGCCTACAAGCACGTGTGCATTAGTTTTCGGCCCACCCTCGTACGTTGATGAGACCTCGCTTTGAACACACTACAAGGATTTTGACAACCATTTTGATTGAAAATGGGCGTAAACCTATTATTGGACGTCTTGGAACTAAAACCATTGGAAGCACGCAAATTTCATGCCGGGCTTCAGCTAATACATGAATAAAAATCGAATGCGTTCAACGTTGAGACAGAAATATCAATGCTTACCCCGCGTGAAACTGAAGCTGCCATTGAAGAATGAAGAGCTCGATAGAGCATTGCCCGCCGTGCTTTGCTTGTTTCCAATCTTCTCCCTCCATCCCTCGTGCCTCTCTGTGTGCGGGGAGGAAGGGACGCCTCCTTTACCTGCCTGCTGCGGTGCGTCACATTCCTTACCTGTGTCTTTGGGGGCGGAGACAATGAGTTGAATGTCCACGCGAAAGTAGAATATTCCCCTCTTTCTTTTCATTTCTAATTTGCTATATTACTGGAAGGATTTTTACTGCATCTGAAGGTGCACGTGCATTTGTGTTTTAATTGTTACAGGTAGTATATGTACAGGTATTTGCGATCGTAAAAGTTAAAAAGTTTTTCGCATGAATAAACACGCCTCTGCGGGTGTAGATTTGCATGAATTCGTTGGCTTTGCACGCGGTTTTATTCTCTTTTACGGGTGGTGACCTAACATCCCCCACCACACGCCCATGCGGTGGCTTGCGGGGAATTATGTAGATGTAGACGTAGGCGAGACCTAATTAGAAGGTAAATAGACTACAGAATAGAAATAAAAAGGAAGCATTCCTCCCTCTGGCAGCTCGTGACCTACATATTTTATAGAAGTATAAATCATCAAGCACACGGCACTTGAAATAACCCCAAATTAAATTATATTCTAATGCGAACAACTATCGATCACTCCAACGTTTGGACACCTAAAACCTCCTGGCATACAGTATGCTCTCGTGCCGCTTGGCGGGGTAAAGTGTTAAAGTGAATTAGGACGTAGAGGAAGAACTGAGGAAAAGTTAATGTGTTCAAATCATAATCCTCATGTCTCCTAATAGTGGATAATATAGGGTTGATAATTGGATGGCATTACAGCCACGTCTGATTGGCTGCCGTTTTCTCTTTCGAAACTTACTCACACAACAGCTTAATACACTTCTACTCGAAATTCTGACATTAAAATGAGATAACCAATCATTTACTGAAAATAGTTTTGGTTGAATTAATACCATTTCAATCATTCGGAAACAATGTCAATCCTTTTCAATTACCTTCGGAAATTGATCGTGTTAAGGGCGAAGCGGATAATGCAAATGTCCACAACTGCTTTGAATAATGATTACATTTATCGTAATTACAGTCCAACAGAAATTATGAAAAACATTTCCCTTTAACACACTCAAACGATGGATTGCTTTGAATTATGAAGGACAATTGGATTTCACTCTTTGTCATGCTGATCAAAATGCTTTTTCTTTCCCTTACTCATCCCTGATATCCTATCATTCACTAGTTTGTTAAATCCTTCAACATCTACTAAAAATGCCTCATGCCGCAAAGGTGCGTGCCAGGGTGTATTAGGGTGATTAGGTAATTTATGACTAAACACATGGTGAAATTACGCGTACAATATGTGTGCGACAAAATCAAAATGTAGCAATTCTGTTTGTGAATATTAAAAAGTCCCTTCAATGATTTTTACTCAAAAATCGAGGCGTAGATTTCTAAATTGCTTTCTCTCAACTGAAAACCTCTTTTCATCCCAAATCCTTCGGTTTTTAAGATAAAATTTATAGGAGTATGAAGGAGAGCTCTCTTTCTATTGTATTATTTTTTATCTACCTTCATCGACGCGTACATAAATGCCAGGGTCATGAAGAAAGACCCTGATCGAATCCATCGGCGGAAAATTTTACCGTTTCCATTGGTATTTTTGTGGTCCTTAGGCCAGTGGCCTCGCACGGTACAGTTATCGCTCAATGTTGAGGAGAGTGAGCCGAAGGGAAGTGAGAATTGAGGTCGCAATTCGCAAGGGTCGATTTAGTCCCATGGCCACGGGACAGTGACGTTCCGCGACCAGCTGGGAACGATTTGATATCCATGATGGCGATGAGAAGTAAAGATGCATGAATGGACAAATTTGAGCGAATTATTGTGAGTGAATGTGACCGGGAGGATAAGGTGCTTCTGAGCATTGTAAACAGCTAAGAATAACAAAGCGCAATGGTGATGTCGAGGAAAATTTTCGCGAGATCGCAAGCTTTGATTTAGGGTGGGATGAATGAGTTTCCAGGGAACAGGCAAGAATTTGAATCACGGTTTGAGAATGACAAATTGTAGCTGTTTTTTTACCGATGTTGGTCAGTTCAAAAATACTATTTTTATTGTTCATTGGTGGTATTGCCATTCCAAATGATGCTATTTCGTAATTTCAATGTTGCCATGGGTGGAACGAGGTGGTGCAATGGGATAATTGAAATTCAATTGTGAAACAAAATGTGCCTACACTTTGCAGAGACGTGTAACGAAAGTTCGTATCTGTAATGGTTTTCTGGGAACTTCATAAAAAGGGTAGGTAAGGTACCTAAAGGTAAGCTGTCAGTGGTTCTCGTTAGTATTTTTATGGGTAAATGGAAGTTGCCTTCCCTTTCTAATGCAAACTCTTTTACGCTGTGATAGCTTTTGTGAGAAATGTCCGTTATTGCTTCACGAACAAGGTCTGTCTCATAAGTATTATGACTTATTTTTTCCCGGATAGACGGACGAATGGGCGGCGGTTTCTCTGGCTGGGTTCGAGGGAGGGGAGTCCCAGGAAAGGCTGGAGGTCGGTGGTAGTTGACTCCCAGCCTTTTAAGCTCGTTCGTTTGCGAAACCTCTATAACGTGACCTCGTTACGCTCCGTCATGAACCGGTAATTGGAATAACGTTTCATCATCAAATTTTGCGTGAAACTGGTCAACACCGGGAAAGAGACTCATGTCATGCTCAAGGCACCTTATCTTCATGGGTAGGTTGGTTGTTTTTGAGTGATGAAAGTCTTTTCGGGAGGGTAAGGAAGATGTCGAAGACGCCGAACGTTCAGGACGCCCTTCGGCCTAAAAAGTGACGAAAGCCTTGCAAGGGTGAAGGCTTTGTTGACAGGGATCGCGGATAAAGTGTTTGCATGGTTTCTGATGAACTTGGTATCCCTAAGAGTGATGTGTATCGATTTGTGACCGAAAACATGGGCATGAGAAAGATGGGTGCGAAGTTGGTGTCGCGTGTGCTCTCAGGAGAACGAAAGGAAACTCGCACGCGGATCTTCCAAGAGCTTCTCGACCATGTGAGTGAGGATCCAAATTTTTTAGACAAAACCACACCAGTCTTCTTCCTCTTCCCCCGCCTCAAATCTATGCTGAAAGGACCTCACCATGGCTCGGTGAAAGCGTTACAACAGGCCGTGACGGGGGGCTTAGCAGCATTCCGGTCGCCACCTTCCAGAAGGCGTACGAGGCGTGGAAAACCCGCTGGCAGCGATGTGTGAACGAACACGGGTGCTACTTCTAAGACTTTTGAGTGAATGTATCAATTCTGGCAATGCTTCTTTTTATCGGCTCAATCCTACTACTTTTGGGACAGACCTTGTATGTGTCCGCCTTCTGCTGCGTGCTCTCCGTGTTCCGCGAGTGACCTTCCCTTTTATTACGTTGGTAGCAAATTAATCGTGGCTCGAGATGTGCCCAATGTATCTGGTTCTCCACTAAGGATCACCGGACGAATTGGATACAGTGCTTCAGAATTCTCTTTCCTCTTCATCAGCATGTCTTCTCTTTTCTCACTCTTTTCAGTCAATCCTGTTCGCTCTTAAACATTCGCCAGGCATCCAAGGATTGCATTCCTCACTTTTAAGCTTTGCAGTGCCCCACTCCCGTGAACTATAATGTGCCAATCTCCTCCGAATGCTTTCATTCGTTGATTCCTCATTTGCAACCTCATTTGAAGCATTGATAATTTCTCCACCGCAATTTAAATTCTCATATTATTTTACCGTATTGGGAGAACGCATATAGTATTTCCATCTTTGGACGCGTTCGTTCAAAAAAAAAAGAAAGCTAATAGAATTTAAATAACCATTTTAGTGGCCAAATCCCTGAGGTATTTAATTCCCATAAAAGACCCGGATGTAGGCATGAAAAAATGTGCAATACCTCTCTATGCAGTAGGATTTAGAGAGGAAAAAACTTTTCTTTTTTCACTTTTCTGTAAGACAAGCACTCCATAATATAATGTCAATCCCAAAGTTCATATTCTAAAGTGATTTTTAAGTTTTTTCACATTAACCAATATTTGGCGACATAACTGTGAATAGAAATGCCTCTTAACTTTAAAAATGATATTCGAATATTTTGCAATCAACGGAGGAATATTTGATCGGGTTGTTTTCAAAGAAAAAGCCTCACTACTTAAAATCTGAGTAGGCGTTTGATAACCCACTTCATCTGGGAAAATCCCATTGTTTTCTTTTACCTTTGGCTTCCTTCCATTGTTTCCCTCCTAAGATATCCTAATAAATCCAGTGCCCATAAAAAAAACGCATCCCGCGAATGACTGTTGTTGTTCAAATCAAGGGTGATTGGCTTACGGTGTTCCGTGTAGATTCCATCGCTTAGACGCTGGACCTTGGAAGTGAAAACCACAGCAATCGCTGCTCAATTTGTCGGGATGAGGAAAACCTTAGTTACACTAAAATCTACCTCAAAGTATAGCCTAGCACCCGAAGGTTGCCCTAGTTTATGGGGAAAAAATTCAGTTTATGACAAGCCCTATGGCTGCGCGAGTGTAACATCAAATACAGAATAGGTGTATCTAAGTATAACTTTAAAAATTAATGAGTCTTGAACTCCAATCAATTTTTAAGTAAAATAAATATATTCCGAAATTGTTTTGCGTGGGATGTGGCCATGGCTTCCCTCTGAATCCGCCACTAGAGCCCCTTTGTACGCGACTAAATACCCGAACTCTGCTTTACCACGAATCATTTGTTTAACCCCACAAATTTCGTACGACATAACTATACCGCCAGGGTAGAAGGAGTACCTTCAAAGGATACCGACAAGTATATAGAAGGGGATTAAACAGTACAACAACCTAAATACAAACAGGATTAAAACTAAGGTAATGATCTGAGCCAAAGTGAGAAAGAAAATCTCCAAGCAAGTACCCTGGAACACCCTGTATCATCCTGGAACACCCTGGAAGGACCCCCTGGAACAAGTGGCAGGGTTTTGCTACTCAGGCAGGAGGATCATTATTGATGGAAGAAGTTAAAGGGCTACAGTATGAAGCATAGAAGGCCCCGGTGGTGGTGGGGTAACGTCGTCGTCTGCCAACCCTAGGGTTGCGGGTTCGATTCCTACCTGGGTGGGTTTTCCTCCACATAGGCCTTAGGTGTTCGTAACTGCGTCCATTGTTAATAGTCCAAGGCAAAGGCCAAAAAGTGCTGTTTTCGGATTAATGCTAAATGAATAGAAAAGCCTTTCCATGCAAAGAAGCAACTACTAACGACAAAGACAAGTGTGGACATCGGGAAGCAATTCGATAAAAAGTTAAACATGGAGACTACTTTTCCACATATATGAAACTTGGAGAATAGGGGCACAAGAGATAGATAGATAGAAATGTATTCGTCTTTAATTTGGGGCGAGATTGAGACTACGGAGTGTCTTCTGTCACCTACTCCTTAAGAACAATCAAGATGAAATGGAATGCAATGAGAAAGTACTAAAAATGAATGCTGAAAATAAAATCGTAAGACAGAATAACAAATGTAGAAGTACTTCCTACTACAGAGGGTGAAAGAGAAGCCCATGGTGAGCACTTACAAGAAGACGACGGAAGTTGAATGGACACTATTTGAGGCACGGTAGTTTAGTAAATACCATAATTGAAGGAAACATGACGAAGAGGAGTGATAGAGGATGACCTAGGTTGATCTTTGAGAACCACACATGTAAAAATGTCAGTTCAGGATGCTTTCCCTATTCGGTATCAGAATTTATCATAGAAGGGAAAACTTCTTTTCTCTAATCTAGCACGGCACTAAATATATACTCTAAAATCTCCACGAAAATAAACCTTTGTGAGTATCGACATTCCTCATGCCTCCCTTTATTTCGCCCAATCATCATATTCGTTCCCTTCAACCTCGTCTTTCCTAAATCCAACCCCCTTCAGAGTCCTCTCCACACAGTACACCCTGCATCTTTTTTTTGGCGGCTTTGAATACAGGGTGCGATCCGAAAGTAATGCAATTATTTTACAATTAACTAATTAATTGAACAGATTTGCACAAACACTTAAAACTCTTCAAAGTACTGTCCTTGGGCCTCTACACATTTTTCCCAGTGACTCTGCCATGACCGGTACGCGCCCTGGAAGGTGTCTTCTGGGACCTCTCGCATGGTCTTCGTCACGGCTGATTGGATCTCTTCTATGGACGAATAACGGGTTCCTTTCAGGGGTGCCTTAATCCGAGGGAACAAAAATAAGTCTGCTGGGTCAACGTCGACACCATAGAGGGGGGGCAGCGTTGGCACCTGGTGTTTGGCCAGCAACTCACGGACTCGCAGCACGTTGTGGCGATGGAGTTGGCAACTCCATCACCGGAGAGATGATGATGATCCTTCCTCCCTCCGGTAGCGGAGATGTCTTTTCTCGTTCTGATGACCCTTTTTCCGCGTCTTTCCAGTAAATCCACGTAGTAGACAGTGTTAAATGTCACTGCCTGTCCCTGAGGAACAAACTCCTAATGGACCACTCCTTTTCTATCGAAAAAGGCAACGAGCATTGTTTTCACTTTTGATTTGCCTTTTGGGGCTTGGGGGACTGGTTGGTGTGCTTTGCTTTGTGTCGGAGCTTTGGCGTTTTGTTTCTGGGTCGTATTCAAAAACCCAAGTTTCATCACCAGAGATGCCCTTGTCCATATGATGAAGTTCATTTCCAATACGTTGAAAAAGTTCACTAGAAATTTCGGCTCGATTGGACTGCCGTCACACTGTCGGCGGGCAGAGATGTACAATAACTGACGTCCTGCCGCTTCCACAGCTTTGAGAGCACTGAGAAAAGTTTGACGGCAAAGCATAGACTCCCCCTCCCCCACCTACTCCAAGTGGTTTAGTTCCAATCCGACGAATAGGAGCGGCGCAGGGAATTTAATTGCAATACCTTTGGAATGCACTCTGTTTCTCCCAGTAGTACTCTTATTATCTGCCACAATTCTCAGTACATGTGAAATGAGAACAGATATTTCTCGAATCGCTAGAATCGCGGAAGAATTAAAAAAGGTCATAAACGATTAACCATGTTGGAGAAAAAATCTGAACCAGTGCGCCCACCATCAATTGTGCAGCTGCGCTTCCTATTGTGGGGATTATTCGAGCGGAGGGTGACGGTGGTGCGGGGGAGGGAGGAATCAGGGAAGAGAACTCGGGTCGGGGACGACGGTATTGCGACCGTCAATTGAGTCAATTCCGACAGTCATTGTTCTCTTGCCTCTCCTCGGGTCCCATCCCCACGCGTGGAGGAACGGAGGCAAGGGTCCCCCACCCCTCTCAAGGGGTCCCTCGGGACCAAAGGACGCCTCTCCACCTCTCCGACTCGCCGCCGTGGGAGGGTTTGCGTCACTAAACTTCTTCGCTCGCTCAAGGCTCGAATAGAGCGAGCGAGGGAGAGAACAGAGGTGCCCTCATCACTCCCCTGGGGCGAGAGGATGGATGCGGTGGCGGTTCTGCCGACGCAAGTATCGCCTCGACACCCGAGGACTCGAAACCGCGTGTGCGAACGTATCCGGGTTGGGCGGAAAATGAGAAACGCCTCTCGGTGGCGTCGCGAAAGCAATCCACGGCGAGGGTAACTAGATGACGCTTTCTTTTTTCCGAATAGAAAAAAATTATAGATCACACATTAAAAAAATGGGATGGTTGTCCAAGGGAGGAAAAATTTCAGGGCATTAATTCCTATTCACATTATTGTACGGCAGTTAAAGATGAGCATTAGAGGATTTGATTTTTTCGCAAGAGTATCGAATAAGTGCGTTGATACAACGTAACTTTAGTAATTTGTTTCTCTAGTTATTTATAAGACATTGTCTGAGGCGTTAATTGGTGGGAGTATTTCATAATAAATGAGGGAAGATTAAATTTGCAGATTCCAATTGACTTTTTATATTTTTCTCGGCCATTATCACCTGATTGAAATGAAATGTCATGAAATGATTTACTTTGTAATTCCATACAATTAATTTAAAAAACACGACCCGGGTTTCGACGTTGAACGTCATCATCAGCTCGTGATGATGACGATAAAGTACAAAGTAAATTATTTCATTTCATTTCAATATTTTATGTTAATTCCATAAAGTTGAGTCAGCAAATCATCTCCTGATGTTGTTGCCTTGCAACGAAGCCATGGCCGTGAAAAAAATCAATAAAAAGTCCAGAGGAATTTACAATGTTAGTCTTCATTCACTTCTAGTAATTTATTTTTATAACTTTGTCGGTATATGTGTTTCGAGCGAATAGCCTTGGATATTGAACTAGAGCCAAATGAAAACCCGGACTACATATTGCAATATCATAAAGTTATCTTTGTAAAAAATATTAAGGGTCAGTGAAATTGCTGATAGAAGTTTCTTTATCTATTCCTCCACTGACCGGATATTCGAAGCACCCTTCAAGACCCCCCCCCACACTGACTTTCAATAAAGTCCATCAGAATCGGGCAGAACAAAGTTACTTGTCTATTCGAAGGGTGTTAATGACAGTTAGTTGTTATATTCCATAGCATTTATTGCCTACAACTGCTTCAATACACACGCATCACCTCATGCCCGCTTTAATTTAACTTGTATTTTTGGGGATGGCCAACTAGAATGACCACAACAGCATGATTTTTTACCTTACCCAGGGCATTTTTTTAATTCGTTGTCCACCGATGAGATATAAGTTTCTAAATGACCTTTTAAAATTACTAAACAACGTCATACACTTCTAGGGTATTTGTTCCAGAATATATATTCCATTCTTCGCCAATGATCCATCTGGATTCTGGCAAAAACTTCCTCTTCGCTGATCATTCTCGTCTGATACTTTATTTTCCGACCAACTTTTCCGCTTCATTCAGTTCACATCACGCAAGTCCTCCTCCTCTTCCGTCCCCGTAGACAAGAATTCAAACGGGATATTAGGAACTATATGCTCCATATCACACTTTCCCTATGTAAAGCTATCTCCTCTATAAATGTCCTCCAAAGTTTACAGAACATTTTTCATCAATTTCTCCCTCCTCATTAGCGCTTTTTTCGCCAAACTTATTCGTATGGCATCACAAATACATACAACCAATACGTGGGAAGGAATAACGCACTGTTTCACATAATTTATATTAATACAGCGTGTTTCACCGTGATGCAAAGTTCATCATCAGGTATAAAGGCAACTTGAAGGACCCTATATTAATGTTTGTTCATTTTATTGCTCAAATGCGTAACATTTGCCATCTGCTTTAATTATTACTTCCAAATGTCATGCTTTGGTCCTCCAAATTCGTAAGAATCTCAGCAATTGCATTATGACTCATGATAACCGTTCCACAGCTTACATAGATACCGTAGTGCATGAAACTGTATTAATCATTTACGTTGATTTTGCATGTGATTTTGTTCTCTATTACGGGTGGTGACCAAACAACCCCTGCCACACGCCATTGCGGTGGCTTGCGGGGTATTCTGTACATGTAAATGTTCCATGTCTTGCTCAATGATTGTAAAATGCGCTCCAAAATAACTTTAAATACTTTGAACAAACCTAATGGATAAAGTTTAATTACGCAAAAGGGTAATAAAAATGCTCCTGATTACTTTTATTCCTACCTCTAACCTATTATCCAGTCTTTAAAAAGTTACATTCGGTGAGGAAATCAAGACATTAACGCACAAATAACATCATTCTCCCGTTAGGTGGACTTCGAAGCCAACAAGATACAAATAACCAAATCGGAAGGCCGTAAAATTCATCAACAAATTTGGAATATAGAGAGAAAACAGCATTGCTTATTTTTTAATTTTCCTGGAGGTCTTAATACGTATCAAGTGTAAAGCGTTAGTTATTTTTGCGAAGACATTTTGGCCGTATTTTCCTTTGATTAGAGACAGCTCGAGGAGAGGCCGGGTGGCAAACCTCCCTTTGCGAGCTTTCATAGCATTTCGAACGATAAGTGTGAAAATATGTTTATCCCAACTTTAAATTTCAAACGCCTAAGAAGTGAGGGTACGAGAGCAAAAAGATTTTGAAAACTTAAAGACAAATTCCCAATTTTTTAAGCAATTGCTTACAGAGCTCGGATCATAGCTGTCCTAGAAAAATTAAGTAAAATTTTAAAAGAAAAATGAAGGTTTATGCTATTTGTGGCGCCATTTTTGATTTTCTACGTAATCTACGAGGGTCATCCGGAAAGTAGTACCCGTTCGTGCCGCATGAAGTGCTGACGACGCGAGTAGCCGCTGGACGAGGTCAGATAGCTTCAGTGGCTTGTCTGCCTTCTCTGAGCCAAGTTGCGTGACGCTAGCATTGCCTGTGTTGTTTCTGTGATTGTTTACAATGTTTAAAAAAATTGAGAACGCCGCCAGTTGTGAAGTGAGGGCAGTGATTAAATTCCTCAATGCAAGAAACGTTCGCCCATGTGATATTCATCGCCAATTAAAGGAGGTGTATGGAGACAATGTAATGGACGAGTCGTCTGTTCGGCGGTGGTGTCGCAACTTCAACATGGGGAGGGGGAACACACACGACGATGAGCGTTCGGGGAGACCGTCTGTCATTACAGACCAACTGGTGAGCTCAGTTGACGAATTCGTGAGGAACGATCGGCGCGTCACAATTGATGACATCTGTGAGCATTTTCCCAATGTTTCTCGAACAATTGTTCATGAAATTGTTAAACACCATCTGCATTATGCAAAAATTTGTGCAAGATGGGTCCCTCGCGTATCTCAATGAGCTGGCGGCGAAGGACTATGCAGCAGGAATACAGAAACTTGTCACACGTTATGACAAATGCCTTAATTTGCTTGGAGATTATGTTGAGAAGTAGTTTAAAGTATCCTCTTTCAAATAAAATTTTTTATGTTTGTTAATGTTTACTTTTGTGTCTTTATTTCACGAACGGGTACTACTTTCCGGATGACCCTCGTATGATATTATTACAATTTTCATACTGGTGAAATTACTCAAGGTTTTTTGTTATAAGGTGAAGCTTTATAGCGTAGTAAAATGATAATACAGACATTTATAAACCCTGTAATTCCACAAATCAATATCTATTTTCCAAGACTATGGTTTTACCAATAGTTTAGCATAATCAGGCGATGCAAAGTTGTGCTAAACTGTTGAAGAAGCCATGGTCGTGGAAAATATGTATTGATTCATGCAAATGCAGTGTATTCATTTCTCAGTATATTGTAAAAAGTCCACCAATAGCTCCAAGAATTTCTTTAGTAAATTTGATAGTGTGTTAGTTAATTTTCATAGAGATAATAGCGGCGGTCCCAAAAATCCAGATAAGACACTAATTTATTATTATGATTGATAATCTTGTGAATAAAAACAAACGAAACATTATGAGAGTTTCAAGATGGAGGAAAGCTTTGTTAAACGCTAAAATAGGGGGGCAAAAAATAGAGCATGTGGAAGAGTTTACCTAGATTGGAAGTGTTTTGGACCAAGACGGCCAAAGTAGCTGGGACATACGAAGAAGAGTCGTATGGGAAAGAGAAGCTTTCAAGAGGAGGAGGAGGGAATTAATGACGGGGTCGTTGATTAAAGGTGTTAAGAAAATACACGTTTAAACTTTGATATGGAGTGTGTTTTCACACGGCGCGGTAACTTGGTCGTTTAAACAAGATCATAGGCGTAGATTGTAGACTTTTGAGATGTGAGTGCGGAGCTGAATGAAAATGGGTAAAATGGATGGAAAGGAAACAAAACGAGGTAATGCAAGGCATGGTGAGAGGAGAGAAGAGAGGGTTGTTGGGAGAAATCTACAGAAGTCAGGAAAGATGGATGCTGAGTATTTTGATTGGCATTTGGATGTAGAATATCGTGATAGAGGGGAGGACGTTATGCAAACAAGGAAAGGGAAGGAATAGGATAGACACGCTGGACGGGATGAAGGGAGGAAGGAAGTGTTTGGAATTGAAGAGGGTTAATTTCAGTGCCCAATTGTGTCTTGACTGGCAGTTTCTTGGAATTCATCGAAGGTGAAACACCCCTAGTGTTAGAAGTTGACTTGAACCTCATGGATTGTGGCGCGTGGACTATGAATGCCTGTGGCATTGTACTCATGGTATTTTGACACAACACCTTGTTCCTTTAAAAAGCCCCCATAATCTAGAAGTGCAAGAGGACGCCTCGATAGTTTGACTGGCTAAAGCACTCGGTTGGATCTTTAGAGATCCGAGTTCGAATCCCGGTCAAGGAGAATGATTTTAACACTGTAAAATTGATGTATTTTAATGCGCATTTAGCGGGTGACTTCGTTAAAAATTACTGCCGCGGCATATCCTGCAGTATCTTGAAACAAATGGGTGTTAAATTCGTATCCATCCAAAACCGGTACACGGCCAATGTGTAGCCATGCATGAATAACTTGCGATGATGACAACTTTTGCTTGAAGTAAATTTAGAGCTAAAAAATGTTTTTTTTTTATTAATATAGCTTATTTTTTGCAACATTATCACTCCAAGTCAAGGTCTAAATAAGTCTAACCTCAAAATCCAAATCTTAAGTCACGTGAAAAAATACCGCTTGAAAGGAAACGCAAAATTCTGGAAATATTAGTAACACCCGCAGTTTATAAGTTCAAGGAAAATATTCGAATGGATTTTCGTTAATTTGCGTTGAGAAATGAACGCAGAACTACTACGACGGGCGCATGAGGCCCCAAGACGATATAAAATACGTAAAGGGTCCAGCATCCTTCTCCTTCCCTCCAGTGATTAGGTGCTCCAGCCATCCTGCTCCAGAACCCATCTCTCCGTCGATCTACAAACGTCGTCCTTCCAGTTTCTATATTAGGGCTCCTACAGCCAGTCCGCTTCCTGACAAACAACTTAAGTATTCCCACCACCCTCCTTTCTTTTATTTTCTTTGAAATAATGGATTGAATTTCGTATCCTTTCCCGTCGCCTTCATTCCTTTTTCCCTCCTTGGGTGAACATTCTTGAACACATAAGTTTCTCTATACATACTATATTATTAAATTAAAATAAAGCTATTGTTTTGTAACTTTTAATTTAAATTTCCTTTCTTATTTTTTACCTCAATTCAAAAGACACCTTAAGGGTAATCATTACTCCTCAGACGATGAGGTGAAGGCAGCTGTCGAGTCCTGGATTCAAGAAAAGTTGCGTTGACATAGCACTAGAACACGTCTCCATACTTCCGCTTCTCAAAATACACCGGATGAATGAAACGACCTCAAACCTGCGCATACGTGTTGAGGGGGAATGTTACTTCCTCATGCCACCAGGAGTTCTTCTGAAGGTCATTTTGGTTTTGGTCTACAAGTATGTGTGTATTATTTTCCAGTCTACCCTAGTTCCTTAGAGTTCCTTGAATTGCCCCGTACAAGTACCTGTTCCTGGTACATGCTTCTAAACCTTGATAGTTTAACTTTGCAAGACGTACAGGGTGATGGCTGGCCTGTACTGTGGGAGATAGCTGATAGCTGAGGCCACTTGGGACACTAGGGGTAGGCGAGTACTTTGATATGGGTAGGACCAGCAGGGAATGGCGGGATAATGGCGGAGAGACACCCAGTATCGTCGGCATCAGCCTACTCTATAAGCGAAAATCAACAAGGAATCATACCATTCCACGTCCTATCCAACAGGCGTTGTACTCTACTTGCGCTTACGTCTAAGATTCCAGTAAGTATGTATGATATTTATATGAGATATAACATTCAATAAAAAACAATTGCAACTCCAAAGCTAACAGTTTCAGGCTTAACTTTGTGGAATTCTTTCATGTTGAGGGTGAAAGAAAGAGAAAAAACAACTTTGAACTTCCACACACTTTTAATACAACACGTATTAATGTGTTGTATTAAACGTGTGTGGAAGTGCAAAGTTGTTTTTTTTTTCTTTTTCTTTCACCCTCACCAATTGTAACTCCAGCAATCGTGAATTGTCAAAGTTGCACCCTGCCTCCTTGGAGGAGTCTTAGAGGCAAAGAGATGGTTTGACGGCTACCGGCAGCAAAATGCCTCCTTCCACGTATGCAGATTTAAGTGGTGCCGATGGCGTGTCGGCGCCAAGGCCTCGCGGGGAAGGCGTGGGGAGGAAAGGTCTCGGGCGGTGTTTGCTTCGCTTTTCCGCCTGGACTACGTGCAACGCATCAGCGCGCATCCGATATCCGTCTCGGAGACGACGCTCTCGAATCCATTATCTCCCGAGAAACCAAGGTCCGGAAGCGGAGACGAGGAAGGACCCCAGCTCATCAGGGTAATGGGCCGCACCGTGCGGCCGCGAGTGTACGCACTCGCAGGGGATCGAACGTCATTTCCCCGCCCACGGAACGGCGAAAGTGCGGATCACGTCGCCGAACAATGTCCCTGCGTGAATTAATACGCAATTCCAGTCACCTTTACCTGAAAATGGCGAGGGCTCTCTTTTTTTGCGTCGCAGAAATGTATTTGACTACAGCATTGCGAGTGGTTATTCAGTCGTTTTCTAAATATTTTTCTTGCAAAAATAATTTAACTATCAGTAGATTTTTGACGAAATAATAAACTAAAGATTAATAAACGAAAGAGCGATAAGCGATATGGTTTTCTATTGACGAGTGTGTTTTAAAAATAAATATATGGAACAGACGGTATTCAAAATTGTTAAGATATAAAAATATTACTGTGTTTAATGGTAAAGTATTGTTAAATGAGTGCAAGTCGAGCAACGTATTTCAAAAATTCAATAGTATGAGTTTACCTCTTACCTAACTCTTACGGTGCCACACCATCTAGACAGAGTGAAACAGAGGAGGTTTCGGGGAAAAAATAAGTTTTGAAAGTTTATTCATCACTCGTATAATCAAGGTTTACCAGAACACCAAGGTCATGCATTTTGAAATGCTAGACAAAAGCATTTTATTGCCATTTTTTATGCATAATGTACAAATACGTTTTTTACCCCGTAGTGCATGGTCTGCCCAATAATTACGCGAACTGGGGCAATCTGGCGGCCATGACGCGAACTATCGCTCCGCCCACTGGCGGCGCTAGTTGTCTGAGACCCAATGAGCCGTCTGCGCCGTCTGTGCTTGGCGGATCGTCGAGCTGTGCGTATGGTGCCTGTTATGTTACTTTTTGTTTTCCTTGTTTTTACAGTTTGACGAAAATGGAAATTGACGAAATCACGAAGCAACGAATTGACATAAATTTTTTGGTGATGTGCGGTAAAAATTATCAAGAAATTACGGAAAAGTTGACAGCTGTATACGATGGTAATGCTTTGAAGAAAACATCCGTTTTCAAGTGGATTAAGCGTTTTAAAGATGGCCGACAAGACGCAATGAAAGGCTGATGCAGGGCCGAGATGACCTTCAACCACCTGTGTTGACGACTACATTGATCGAGTGCGGTCCCTTGTCCTTACCGATCATTGAAAAATTGTCTAAATGATAGCTGATGACCTGAATTTAGGAAAATCAACAGTGCCCACTATTTTAAACGAACATGAGTAAATGGATCCTTCTCCATGACAATACACCTGCACATTCAGCATTGATTGTTCGCCAGTTTCTGGCAAAACATTCAATCGCCATCCTCGATCATCCTTCTTGATATTCGCCAGATCTCGCCCCGTGTGACTTTTTCCTTTTCCCAAAATGAAAAAGGTGATGATGGGACATGACTTGGAAGATGTGGACACAATAAAGCAAGAAACGACGAGAAAACTAAAAAGCCTAATTTCCGAGGACTTCCAAGGGTGCTTTAAACGGTGGAAAAGAAGATTGAATAAGTGCATAGCAACGAATGGAGAGTACTTATAAGGGGGGAAAATCGATGTGGACTAAAATTTCCAAAATAAAGTTTTTAACGGCCTCATTTCGAGTATTTATTGGACAGACATCGTATTCACACCAAGGCTCTTGTGGTAATACACCCTGCCACGCACTTATCTACCAACTCTCTGGAGTGCCAGTGAACAGCACCAGAAGAAAGATATAAGTAATGCATAAAAGCGCTATACAAGTACTTGCACATTCCCTGAATTTTTCAATAAAGTATTAATCAACAATACCATACTAAACAAATATTTCCTACCTTCAAAGACGTTCCTGAAGACATGATTCTTGGAGCAAACTGGAGCTCCGGAGAGGCCAAATATGGTATTATACGCACGGCATCTTGAGCTGTCAACACACCTCGAGTACCCCATCCCCCGAAGCTCGGTGGACAATTATGACTGTCATGGCATAAAACAATTTTGCAAAGGAGATTCATATTAATTAAAGGGATTCAGAGAACGCTTGTCAGCATCATCATTATTTAAGTCTAATTCATTTAATATTACTCCCGGCATTAATTTTCAGTTCGTGTGAGGTTTTAATTCCTCAGAAGACAGATTTGCGACTTTGACGAGTTGATTCCATCTTCTTTTCCCAGCCTCTGAATTTTTCATCGCCCAATTTTTCCCCAAGTCCCCTTGCGAAGACTGACATGACGCATCGGTCAGCCTCGTGGACTAATTTGGATTTATGGCACGCTGCTGTGGCTGCACTTCGGTATCCATAAATTTCAACTAAGGTGCAAATTTTCTGGAGGTTAAATCTGCTTTAATCATTTACCCTTGTCTTCAAAAATTTAAGTAGGCCTTTGGGGCTGGGTTTATCGTTTACTCTCCCACGTTTTCACGCCTAAGAGACGATGTTAAATTTATAGATATCACTTAAATATAGAATTAATGTTCACTTATAGGAAGACGTCCTAAATTTAGGACTATTTCGGTAATTGATCGCGCTAACGATCATTACGGATAGAGTTTTGGTATCTCGCGTCACATTTGACTAAAATTTTCACTTAATCCACGTATTTCCACGGCTTAAAAGGGCCGATTGCAACTCTGTCATATTCGCTGCTGTAAATTCATGAATATTCCTCTTCCCATGAATGTTTTAGTTTTCGAAGTATCACCATCCCAGATCTTATTTATAATTCTATGTCACAGTCGCACGTATTCACCCCCTAATGCAGTTCACACGCATTCTTCCCTTAGCAATACATTCCCGCTAGGTTCGCCTGTATTACTGCGGGCTTCATACGACTAAGTACAGGTAAGAATGGAGCCTTGCAAAACCTCTTTCCCGTAGAGTTCATTGCAGGATTCACATGCGATTTCAATTCTACGACACATTCCAGACATGCTTTAATGCGGTTTGCACGAAGTGGGCTCCATTCCGTTGTGTCGGGAGAGGAGGAACGATGACTCCCGCATTCAACAGAGTTGCGGACTACGGGTGCGAAATTTTGACAAACCTTGTGATACGAGTGAAACAGGAAAACATCTCGAGAGGATGAAACCGGCTAAATGCAATTGGCGCATGGGACACATGTGGGATCCGCCAGAAAAAAACCTTAGTGTTAAATAACACTTCTCCTTTGATCCTCTCTGGTTTGCTGATGAATTAGCTCAATTTAATTACATAAACGTGGAAGCTCTCGGTCAATGAAAATGCATTTTAAGTTCATCGATGGTTGGGTGGTATAACGCTCGAATGCAAAGCGATATTCTCGGTCGATTCAACTTTTTGCGAAATTAATAGATTAAATCTCAGCTCATTAATAATACGAATGTTTCACAGGACACAAATGCGAGTTGTTCTGAAATCATTTTGCGGGCTTCCTGTCATTCAAGTAACTGATTAGAGAACGGGCATAATCAAACCTTCCCGAATTAAAGTGTTGGCCAGCAGCGTTTCATATCTACGGTTCCATAAGATTGATGTAGATGGATTTATTAACCATTTACAGTCATTACTTATTTGAACGCCACCCAGTCACAGTCGAGAAGTGAGATTTCCTCGCGAGGTGCAATGCCCTCCTCCAGAAATCCACTCTCAAAGACCGCGGCGCGTGCACGTCCCAAGATGCGCAGAAGAAGAATAAAGCGCCCGGCCGGCGGCGCTGAGTAGGCCAAAGTGAAAAACGTACACGATTCCACGAGTGGAAAAAGTAAAATTTTTTTCTTCACTTTACTTTAATTCAAGCATCGGTGGTTCAGTGGTAGAATGCTCGCCTGCCACGCGGGCGGCCCGGGTTCGATTCCCGGCCGATGCAATTGTTTTTAAATCAGAGATAATTAATTACTTCAATTTTTAATGCCTTACAATCCGAGTTTTCGGTGTCTCGTCCTTTTTCCTTTTGTGCGATTGTCAATTAAATGCTATCTTGGCGTTGAGGTATTTCAATTTCTATGCAGTACATTGCATTAGAACATATCTACATATTTAGGGGTACGATAGCCCATTGAGCAGAGCGCCGGGGTTACAGCTGAAAGATGATTCGGGATGGAACCTCCGGACACTCTCAACTGTGATTCTTCGCCGAATGTCTGATTTTCCGAATGCAAACGTCTTCTTGGGAAATCCTAGACGGCTAAGGTTACATCTAATAAACGTTCTATTTAAATTGATAAAAAACTGAGCTAGAAATTTCAAGTGCTGTTTCTTTATTCTTTTTTTATTACTAAAATATATTAACTGCAAAGTAAGATACATTTTCTTACTCTACTATGTCCCAGTGCATCATTGTTCGATAAAATAATTTCATGGAAATTCGTGGACATTTCTGTTTTTTATATGTGCAAATTTCCAATGGTTTCAACCATGTCGCGATTTTTTCAAATATTATTTGAATAATAATTACTTCTGCAAGAAGATTTTACCTTTCAATTCAAAAATCAGTTGAAACTGCGGTCTTAGTCATAGATTTGAATTCGGTGCAATGCTGGCTGTCTTGTTAGCATCATATCTCGGCGCCATTTACTTTCACTTTGCACTGAACGGAAGGATACGCAGCTGCTAACTACGTAACGGCGCCTTTCTAAATTGCATGTATCACTTAAGCCAGTGCAACAATAGAAATAATTTATTTCTCCTTTAATGTTTTACATTTGGCCGGAATAGTATACATCTGTATCACTCTGGGCTGCCAACCTCAAACAGGTGCTGCATGCAGGCTAACTGCTCATATCGAATCAAACTTTGTATACATGATCTCATTCTGCTCCCCTAAGATTTCGAATTTCCGTTGACAAATCGAATTGCGACGACCTCCATGCCCATAGTGAAAGAAAAAAATGAAAAAAATCACTGTCGAATTCTTACCGTACCCAAAAACGCGCTCCTGTCCCCTAGTTACCATTTATCGTACAATGTAATTATAATGCTACAATTTCAAAGAGTAAGAATTATTCCCCTTGACCGGGATTCGATCTTCGATACCTCGATACCCGGCCGAGTGCTTTATACAGTTAAGTCATCGAGGCGTCCTCTAAAACTCCGACATTTAGGGGACCTCATAGGAACAAGATGTTGCGACGAAATCCCGTACATACAGTGCCACAGGCATTCATAGTTGTGCACAGCCCACTAAGTTAAAGTCAACTTTAGACAAGGCAACTCCACTTGCGAAACATTTTCATCGGTCAGAATACTGGGCCTGCCCCTTCGCTCTTCGTCATTAACATTCGTTCGTCCATTTTTTTAAATCACTTCACCATTGTCTAACCTTTCCTTCACTCATAACCGTAGGTTTATAAACTAGGCATAACTCCCGATGAATTTCAGCAGCCGACAATCCTTTTGCATACAAGAATCGTATGACAGAACAACGCACTTCACAGCTGGCGGGATGGACGATTGTCGTAGACATTGTTGTTTGCATACACGGACCAGCAAACGACTTCTGAAACAAAACAAATGCTGCTATAGCTTCTAAATGAATCATTAGATGGCGCTGCAGGAGTAAAACTGTGTTCTGAAGCGCCAATATTTAAATATAAGCAAACGGCCCTTACTTTATGAATATGCCTCGTTTGTCCAAGTGCGTTGGCACGTTCTTTTTTTTATTCTGTTTAAAATATTGGTATTTAACTCTATCATGTAAGCCCATTCTGACACTTGGATAAAAAAATGATTTCAGCTCTCCTGATATGTATTAATGCGATATTTGCATCCACATATAAGGATTTTCATGATGAGGGGTGTCTTTGATGCCGTTTTTTAAGCTTTAAATATCGTTTTATTCCTATTTTATTAGAGAGAAATGCCACCGGGTGAATTACGGCAGAGTGCTGGTTGTTATCATCTATTTATATGGCGTCGCCTCAGATGCTGTATTTTTGCGGAAGTTCACCGTTCGCCTTTGTCCAGTCCTTGGTTAGCGGAGGAGGCACGCCGGCAGACACCGTCCCGGTGAAGAGACCGAGTTCGCCGAATTCCTCCGCGTCCGTTCATCGAAGCCGATCAAGCACGTGGGGAAAATTTCAAGATCTTGGGACACGACATACGCATATAGAGCCATACGCACGGAAATGTAAAAAACAATCATACGTCAACTTCAATTACTCGAGAAAATGCGGAAGGCCAACGCTTTTCTCAATCAACCCCAGGGCTCAAAAGAAAATTATTCAGTAATGGCCGTAAGATAATAATAATAGCAATTTGGCCTGTTCGATTAGAATCGGGTTTCAATTTTTTTGGAGTACCTTATTTTAACCCCCTAATACAATTTCGTTATTTTTTTACAAAATACAAAATATGAGTTACATGCCCTTCCTTTCCGTCGTTCTCCCCGTTCCCACTTTATCTTTTGTTGATAAATCTATGCAAAATTTCCTAATCGGTTCCTCATGTAGATAATTCCAAATTTGCTGGACGTTATGCAAATATCTAAGGATAGCTTCCAGTTCGGGTCTTTCCTCGACATAAATTGGACGGTGGAGGACTCTTTGTGTATTCCCGTGTCCCCTTCATCATGCATTCACATGTCCCCTCCTTTTTTACCTATTTTCTAGAGGTATGATTTAATATCCTCGTGTCCTGTTGAAATTTGTGTGATAATTTCTTTCTAAGTTTTAAAGTTGATCTTCATTCTTTCCTTCACGCTAGGTAGGAATTGTCGGGCTATTTTCCCCTTTTCTAATATTTCCCGCTTCCATTCCTCCAGGAAATGCGCTTCTTATTATCTTCCTGTTCCTGCTCCATTTCTCAGTTGGAGACAATGGTACATCTCCTGGAGTAGTCTCTCCCATCTACCTCATCCGTGACTTGATTCTTCTTTTCTCTATTGATACTGTTATCGGCTGTATCCCAGTTATTATTTGTAGAGCTTCATTACAGACCGTATTGTAGCTCATGGATATTGCAATTAGGCAAGATCTTTGGGCCTCCTCCAGTTTCCTCCGGATTCTGCTGCCATTTAGTCCCTCTCCCCACACCTCCCAGCCATATGCCAATATTGGGATGGTGACTCCGTTGTATACAGTTTTTAAGCTATTTGTGGTGATGCCAAATCTGTTTCTGCACAACCTTCTTAAGTTGTCAAATATTTTCTTGACATTGCCAGCAGCGTGATTTGCGTGTTCTTGGAATGTTAGTCTGTCATCGAATTCAATGCCCAGGTATCTGTGAAAGCTTTTCTAATGTTTTGACCATAGGTTTTAATAGTTGGGTTTCGTAACAATTTTTCCCCGAACACGATGTATTTGGTCTATTAATAATAGGAATATTTAATTTTACTTTTGCACTCCATGACTCCACTATATGACAACATTCCTTTGCGATTTTTTCTATTTCTCTCGTGGAATTTACAGGCATTGTGATCATAAGGTCGTCAGCGTGGGCTGTCCATCTTCAGTTTCCAGGAAGGGATTGATCCAGCAAATCGTTCGTGGCGATGTTCCAAAGAAAAGGACCGAGTATGGATCCCTGTGATGGCCCGTTTCTAATGCTCTTTTCGGCTTCCAAATTATTTAGTTATGGCCGTAAAATGCGTGACTATTAAAATAGGGCATTTAGAGATATTATAATGATCAAGGAAATCTAATTTTCCTATATTTGCCAAATGTATATCTGGCCAGATTTTCATGTTGATGCTACGTCATCTTCAGGGGTGGAATGAGCAAAACTACCATCTTATGAGCACTCTTACCTCGGGGGAAATAAAGAGAGGGGGTCTTCCTGTCACACCTCTGCCCGCAGGGGGGAGGATGAAAGGGTGCATTGGGAGAATGGGAAGGAAGCAGATCCATCATCACCCATTTCCGCTCCCTTTCCTCCGAGATAAAGGCTTACATAATACCGAACTTGCACGTTTTCTGATGATGGGTGACGATTCAGGCCCCGTGTCATCTTGACACGGGGCCTGAATCGTCACCTATTTGAGAATACTCGAACATTGTTCAACTAGCGGGGAATTGCAATCATTAGTCATTAGCGCGTTCCAATTCTGCCAAATCACTCCTGAGACTAAGAAATTAAGGGGTTTAAAAACGATTTCGGATCGGAGTAAAGACTGGTGATTGAAATGTAATCTTGTCGAATGAATACTGATGTACTTTAAGGGTAAAATATTAGCGAAAATGAGAATCAGTGTATAGAGAATATATTAGATGGGGTAATTCAACTCATAGCATATCAAGTATTGGGAGGAAGATTTGAAAGTTCATTATTTCAGTCATCTAATTATAATGTTCAGTGTTGTTCCATTATCTTCCATAAAGACCATTTTAAAGTCTCATGGCATTTCAAACACAAAGGGTTGAAATAATTCTAGTATGGATGAAATTTAGTTTAGGCATGTTTGAAATATGATGAATTCATAAAATTTTTCCTATTTATACTATTTTAACCTTAATTATATGGCTGACTTTCGCCCAATTTCTAGTTTTAAGATTTAATTCTATTCCAATTCAGACAAATTTGCCTCAAATGTCTGATTCCCACATAGCATCAACTTTGGTGTTATAATTTGATGATCCACACAGTCACAAAAATTACTGAGTTAATTAAAATTACCATAGGAAGGAGGTAGATATTCATTAACGTCAATCGGAGGAGAAATGGAAGAAATAAATCTATTCGTGACTATGGTAACTGTTCTTGCCGGTTGAAATATCTGCCGTACAAGCCTACGGGTCATCAGGTTCAATTTCGCTACCGCTTCCATAGCTGAGCTTGTAAAACAAACACAATAAACTCAATTGTATCATAAGACATCAATCTTTATGAATGCAGGCAGCTTGAAATCAAAGGGGGTTGAAAGGCTTACATTGAATTGCATCCAAACCCTCTCCCAAGGATTTTATTTCCTTCCTCTTTCTAGTTCAAAACTTCCGGGTCAAACGATAGTCAGGATAATCTTCGAAAAAATTAAAATTACAATGGATCAATACAGTACAATTTATGCAAATAGTTGCAAAAAATTATCGTGCTTTATCGGAAATTTATTAGAAAACCAAAAATCCAGGTAAGCCCTTTGCCTTGTCAGCGCCATTGACGTCGGAAAACATTAGTAGAAGAATCTATCATCGGAGTTCAAATATATGCCATGCATCTAAATATCTGAATTAATTCTTCAAGTTATGTATGGAGTCCCTGCTTGGCTTGAAAACCGAAACTGCGCTCGGGTCAACACTTCATAAATGCCCTGCTCAACGGCTAAGGTGGGTTGTTAAGGTCAATGAAATATTCATTTATAATTTAATCTCTAAAACTTCAAAGCAAATCTAAATAACATGTCACATATATTATGGGCACAAGAAATCGTTTTTAGATCTGAGTACTGCGATGAAAAATAAGGTTTTTCCCTATTTTACAATCTTTCAGCTTAAAACATCAGAAAGGTGTTTGGGGATATTACATAGTTTCCAATACGCAAAGCCGATACAAACCAGTTCAAAGTGTTTCGAAGACTCTGAAGCGTTTGAGTCGAGACGATGGTCCGACACCAAAGATTAATGGAGAAATTATCCCCCCTTCACGCCGTGAAAATTCCGCGCACGTGTTGTCACGGGATAGAACAAAAAACAAAAGAAAAAAACACCCGTGGTCACGTTTAAATAATGCGTCGTACAGCTCTGAGACCATTAATCGAGTCGCTCGGATGCGCTCGAGCGCCGCTTAAAAATGGAAGATCCTCGAATGCAAGTCGGGGGCGCCAAACGTCCCCCCGCTTCCACCCCCACCCCCCGTTCTTCTCCCCCCAACCCCCCCGGGGCTCCCTACCTTCGGTCAGTGTGGTCCAAAGATGCGACGGATCGCACGGTACGACGGAGGGGACCTCGCGCGGGGTGATCGACGACCGACGCAGGGCGTCCTTCAAACATCGGCGTCTCCTTGCTCTGCGTCGGAATGAGGCGGTGGTCACCCCTACCCTCTCACCCCCCGGCTTGCAAATCGCCCGCCTCCTCGACCCGCTTCCACCCGAGTGGAAACACAATGACGGGACCATAACTCATTGTTTCGAGGTGGACGGGGTCTAGGAGCTTTTGCTCCACTGGAGAACAGGGGCGGGGGCAGTGCTTCGTGAGAGAAAAAACACCTAGCCTGATTTCGAGCGAAGGTAAACGGAGACGGTTATGAATTCCTGCCACGTCGGCAGCGAAAAAAGTGTTTGTATTAAATACTGGGGTAAATGAATACCAATGCGTAATTTTGGTATACGTTTTTTTTCGGTTTTCGATTAAGATTTGCAAGCTACATCCTACAAAATTAAGATCACTTTATAAAAAAAATGATGAAGACATCTCATATAGTACCCTGGAGTCTTGTCATTTTAATTTAACCGGGCTGAAGATACTTGATTACAAATGACTGTATTCTATTATAACTTAAAAAATAAATAAAGTCGGACTTATTGGACCTTTTCTTGATTTTTATTTCTCTTGAATACTATGTGCAAACAATAATACTTTTTAATGGGAAAAAATAATAATTTAATAATTTTGCCTCGAACTGAAATTACTCTGCATAATGCGATGGTTCATCTTTAATTTTCTCATTGAAGAGAACTTACGGCTTTAGAAATATTATGAGGCTCCTGAATGTATTATTTTCTTGGTTTTTAATTGCATTCAAAAATCGAAAGTGAGATATCTAACTAGTAACTTACTCCAATGTGGAGTTAATAAAAATGCCTCTGTCCTTAAAATCCATCATGCCATTATGGCATCGCCAATTTTGGCAATTTATGGCATCGCCATTAATTGTCTCTATCGACGTTTTTCACGAATCCAGTCTTTTTCGCCGTTCACCGTAAAGTTGCTCTTAGATTGACTGATAACTATGAAAAAAGTAACCCAGGGCCTAATTACACTCAATCATGATAGATATCGTTAAAGTTCATGCAATGTAATCTCTCAGCACGGACTCATCAAAACGTGCCGTGCTATTCATTAAAATCTCACGCTAGTGGAGAAAGGAGATTCGTATCCATATTAATATAATATGGACCAGTGAGTTGACGTCATCGGTCCTTTATCTGCGAGTCATCAGACATTTTTTGAAAATATCAACGATATGGATTAAAGTGCATTATTAATTTCTGCTCGGGGGACATTTTCTAGTCCTTAACCTAAGCCAAACAAATAACGCCCTCGTTACACGAAACCCACATAGGGATCTAGGGTCCTTCGAAGGTTCAACAAAGGTCGACCTATGGCCCAGTATTTAAATAGGTATCTATTTATAAAACGACTTGAGATTCATATAATTAGTAAACACGCTAAATTTGAATAAAATTTTCATCATTGAGAGGCGAAATGAGACAAACAATTCGCTTTCAACACTTAAATTGGAAACCATGAAAATGTCTCATTTGAGAGTGCTATTATATCTCTAAAGCTCAGAGTTGTATTCTGTGAGAAAATGATCGATTAATGTTGGCTAAATACGCTTAATGCATACATATCAATAAAAAAATATTGTACCTAAAACAATTTGACAGTATTATTTTTCTGGTGGCCTAAAATATCACCATAAATTATCATATCTACGTGAGTTCTAAGGCTACTCTATATGAAAATTGATTATCACTGATAGCGTAAACTTCGTATATTTTCAAAATAAAGTTCATCGGTACCACCGGTATCAACATATTACCAGCCATGCATCTGGTACCAGATATGCATCGAAACTTGTGGTGCCGAAATAAATAGATTTTGGAAGTGTCTACTCGTTCAGTGATTATGTCCAGGGTTTAGTCATAAATAGTGGAACTGAAATATTCATTGAATAAAATTCATGTTATAGGAAGAAGACATACCAAGGCCATACTCTTCCATGCACTCATCAGTGTTCTATTCCCTTGGTGATATAGGGCAGAGAATATCCTCACGATATCATGATTATAGATTTAGGGAATGTAAACTACCCTGGAAATGCCTCGTTTTTCGAAAGAAGGGACATTTTTACGGTATGTGATGTCGGTATAAAGTTTGCAACCGGACGAAGACAAACTCAAATCTAGTAAAAGAACGAAGACTGACTTAGTAGATTAGCGTCACCACCTGATGATGTTGCCTTGCAACGAAAACATAGTCGTGAAAAATAAAAAGTCCAGTGGGATCTGCAAAGTTAGTCTTAGCTCTTTTACTATGGAAATACTTCCACCAAGTAGCGCATAAGACAGCGTCACAAAAACAAATCTCTTAAAGAATCCCCAACAATTCAGCCATATTTGGGGTCTTACCGGATATTATGGGAAATTCACTCCAATATTTCTCCGTATTTCTACTTCTCTCGCGAAGCTGGTTCTTAAAGATATACGTGTGTACATTTGGGGATATGGACACTATCAAAGTATCAAAAATTTAAGGCCAATGTCTCATCAAGCAACTACTTTTGAATTTTTCAAATTACTCATTCTAACTATTGATGAATCAAGCTGCTCCCTTGGCGGAGTACCATCTCAAGAATTCAAGGATGGAGACATCCTGTTGCTCACGCGAGCAGACAACTACATACGTAATGCAGAGGACTCCTATTCTACTGCAGAATTAGAGTGCTTAGTCGCGGGTCATATGATCAAGAAATTTCCAGTGTATCCATTAGGTCGTCGTTTCATTCTTTTTTACCGACCACAGACCTTTGAAATGAATGATTGCACTTATAAAGGACCATAAGCCGAGAGTAGCTAGGTGAGTTCCGGAATTGAGTAAATATTCCTTTGGTATGAAATACCTCTCGGGAAATGTTATTCCACACTTTCAAGGATGCCAATCATGGTTAACGCCGTGGAGACTATAGAGTTCGATCCCGTTTGGATCAAAGGCACGTTCGTAGAATAATGAGAGAGCAAGCCCACTGCCCAGAACTCGATACATTTCACTCCTTGGCGAAACTAAATCATCAAAATTATTTCTATGGCGGTTTCGTATTCTGTATAAAGTAAAAATTACACAAAACGGCCCCCACGGGGTCAGTTGTACTCCCAGCTCAATAAAAAATCATATATTAGAGCATTGTCAATGTGCGTTGTTACCATGACAATGCGGATGAGATGTCGTTCTGAGATAGTTTCATTGTAATGGCTGCTATACGAACACACAGCTTTAGCGGTGACGCTCTCTAAGGGGCTCTACGTTGGTTAGTATTTTCATAGTGCTATTCCGAGACCTTGTCCAAAGTAGAGTTTTGAGAGCGGGGTAGGTTATTTGAAAAGCTATGGACCTTAAATTCAAGAAGGTGGTGGATCGGATCACGTTTTTATGTATTTTCTTATTTCTTGGATACGCAGGAATCATGGAATTCTTTTTGGTTTCCTGGTGGTGACGTTTTCAGCTGATTTTACGCGGTTTACAAGTAGGTGCATCTGGACTGCGAAAGACCTTGACGGGAAAGCGCAGGGTAATATAGGTCGAAGAATCAGATTTATTAAACAGTGTTCTGAATTGAAGGGGAAGGCGTTTCTAGAGTTGGAACAAGGCGAATGAGCAAATACTACTCGTAGATAATCGACCTACAAATGAGATTCCACGCCGTTGCTCTCCCGACACCGAATATGCCGCGAGTGAACGTGTTTCTACGACGCGCGCAACGGAAGAAGAGCACGCATGGCTGGCGCTGAGTAGGCTATAGCAGAACAAAAAAAATACTCGTCAAGATCCAAGTAAGCAAGCCTTAACAAAGTGGAAACATTTCACTTAGTTAGACAAAGCATCGGTGGTTCAGTGGTAGAATGCTCGCCTGCCACGCGGGCGGCCCGGGTTCGATTCCCGGCCGATGCATCTTTTTTTTAAACCGAAGGCTATTTTACTTTTATTATCCTTTTCCTTTATCCCTGGAGGCCACTGAAAATTAAAGACTGCTTGAAATCTTCAGTTTCGATTAATTGATCTTCTATAAGAAGTGACGCAAAAATTATTATTCGTTTTGGAAATAGGGTAGGACTTCAGAACCGCGTTCGTTATAAATTCGGGTGGACCAGATAGGAAAACTCGAGAGATTACGTGCCATTAGATAGTGATCTCGTTCCTTGACTACACCCTGCGAAACGCCACCGGTGGGTCCAGCAATCTTTTGCGTTGTCATGAATAATACACAATTTAAACACATTTTACTCAAAAAAAAAGTTGGAAAAGGAAAATAAATGACTTGATCAAACGTTAAAGAAATACTACCTGCAACTAATTGAAAGTACTTTACATTTGAAGAGCAAAAACTGTTCGCAAATTAATTGAACAAAAAGGTAGGTGTGACATTTCGAGTAAAAACTTAAGATATGAGATGTTAGCTTTTGGATCGTCGCTTAAGAAACGATCTTTATCACCCCTTGGATTTTAAACGTGCAGACCTATGAATTTTACTTTAGAACGCACATAACACAATGCTCGCGGGCCGCGTGGAACCGCTAATGCTTTGATGCGGCCCACAAAAATTGATGCTGATAAATTTAGCCATGCGAGTTTTGAAATATCATATTTTTATTTCTTCAAGACGCATTGAAATGATAAAAAATAATTGTTCTTTTGAATTTCCTTAAATATTTCTCTCAAATAGACATTTTACGTACATAATATAATATCATATCTACATTATAAAACAATTAAAATGCATGAAATAATTTTTATATTCAGCAACTTCAATTTTTCTAGCGCAGCCCGCAGACTCGGGAAATATCTGTTGCCCTTCACGTTTGTGGGAAAAGGTTGTGCATCAATGCCTTTGAGTAATATCTTTCGGGGTTGGCGCAAATACAATGAAAAGCCGCTCTCAAAGTGTACGGGATTCGCATCGCTACAATTTCCCCGTCACTGGGATTCCGGTTACAGGCGAGCGGAACCCGCAACCTCTCTCCTGCACGGTCGAAAAACTGTTATTTAATGTTATGCGTTAGCCGCAATCCAACGCATCTCTTCCTTCAATTTCAATTCCTAAAAGATTCACCGAATCTTATGGTGCAAAATAATTCGCTTCAAACGGTGTCGACATAAATCATTACTTTATTGCACGCCAGATTATTGGAGAGAAAAATCTCTTCTTTTTAACTTTTTAACAGAGCGAATACCCCGCAATAAATTCGCGAACCTAGCTGCTTTTTCCTTTACTTTCTTCACTCAAACATTCGCCTTTTGGAGACAACGACCCTTATTATTCGATGAGACGTCTGGTCTACGAACAAATACAAATTTCTTCCATATTCTCATCGATATGTTTTCAAATTATGAGTTCAATTGCTTTCAGACCCTACGAAGATGGCCAGTTTGGAAATACGACTTAAATGGAGTCGACCTCGTCCATTCTGAATATGGTCAAATTTACATTAGTCGTGACTATTGGATACCGAAAGTGCTCAAATCTCTTCAAGGTCGCGACGCACGTAATGTTTGTATGTGCTTCCCCTTTGCCAGGTGGAGCGCGATGGGACATCACATTCATCATTTTTTCTGAACCCATTTATTAGCTCTACCGCCTAAAATCCCTCTTTACTTTGCCCCAGTACTTGACCTTCCCTCGTCCTAAGGTCTTTCCCTTCTGTTATGATCCAAACAAATCCATTATTCCCCAAGGTGTGTCCAATTCCTCTTGGTCTTCTCTTCCTCATCGCGCTCCATATTGGCTTCTCCTCCTCTAATATTTTCTTTTACTTATCCGCCTCGTATTTTATACATCTATTGTTGGATGCTTTGTATGTCCATCAAGTCTATTACAAGGTCGGCGAGGGTTATTTGAACGCACCCTAGCGTTTAAACGCAGGTTTGTGGCGCCATCTCAACGGATTGACGATCCCGTTTCTATCTCTCTCTTCGAAGCGCTCAACGCGCGCCAAGAAAAGTCCCTGTCCCTTGTGAACTGGAGTGCTAGGGTGCAATGGATTCGAATAGGCTGTTCAGGGCCGCGCCACGAGAGTTTTGACTCGCGTCAGTGGAGCTAAGCTGTGACTCCTTAAGAAACCTTAGCCAGCAGTGCCAATCCATCAAACGCCCACCTCACCATCAGCCTCCTCTTCCCTTCTTCGACAAATTGGGCACAAACTTACAGCCTGCATGATCATTTCGTATTATATGTTGCTATATTTTGAATATATCATAAATTATAATTATGTTTCAATACAAGTTAATTACACCTATCAGTACTGTGCAAGTAGAATATATGCGAGTACAATCGCATTGGAATTAATAAATCAACACAGTGATCAACCTGAAGTTCGATTTGAGAGATAGGGATAAATTCACTTGTTAAGATAATAAGGGAGGCCAGTTCCTTACCCCCAGTTATTTTCCGATAAAATCTGGTAGCCACAAAATCCACACACACACGAAGCCCGGATAGCTCAGTCGGTAGAGCATTAGGCTTTTAACCTAAGGGTCCAGGGTTCAAGTCCCTGTTTGGGCGTTTTTTTTCGCAGAGAAAGTTTTTCAGATACAGATTGCAGCTTTTATAAAAAATATTATTCCTAGGTCCGGGCTTTAATAGATGCACACATAATGTTACAAGAACAGACTACCTAGTTGAGATCATAAAATTGGAATTCTTAACTATTGTTATTTTATGTTTAACTTGGCTTCATAAAACGGGTGGTGGGGAAATGTAATGAAAAAGTTAAAGAGAGGTGTTATTTTGCTCTAGTTAGACCTCATTTGGAATATGCCGCAAGTATTTGGGATCCTTGGGAGAAAATTTGGCAAAAAGAATTAGATAAAGTCCAGAGAAAATCCGCTAGATTCGTTAAAAATTGTTATGATAAGAACACAAGTGACAGGTCTCTTAGGGGATTTAGGCTGGGAGCCACTTGAAGTGCGGAGAGAACAAGCGAGGCTTAGACTTTTAGAAAGGTTCAGAACGAACGAATTTAAATATGACACTGAAGGAATTATAATGGCCCCACACTACTTAAGTAGATCAGACCACAAAGATAAACTAAGGGAGATAGATTCCAGGACAGATAGGTACAAATACTCATTCTTTCCCCGAACAATCAGTAATCATAATAGCAAGAAACCGAAGTCACTTTAGAAATATTAAAAACGTTGAATTTACAAGTCGGAGCAAAGTTAAACACTGCAAAGCTGTTAGGTATACTTTCAGGTGCATGTGTATGTAAGATGTAGATTGAGTGTTTGCATGTGAGTGGGGTATAAGTGTTCATGCATGAATGTATGCCATGTATTTTTTTGTCGATATATGATTTTGTGGTTGCATGCGGTTTTTTTTTCTCTTTTTCTTTTCTAAATTACGGGTGGTGTCCTAACACCCCCCGCCACACGCCCTTGCGGCGGCTTGCGGGGTATTATGTAGATGTAGATGAAATCACACATTTTGGGCGAAGCTGAGGGTGCCCAGATCAAGCGCCTTAAATAATTACAAGGACGTTTGCGTCATGAACACTTCCCCCTCCTCCGAATACCCCTGCGTAAGTGAAATATTTTTGTTCGCTTTCTTAACAATTTGTGAGCCTAGCTCGTTTGTAATCAATATTTCACTTATCTCGTATTCAACGAGTCTTTCGCCACATCGTTCTCATTTCTCCTCTCTTCCCGAGGGATAAAACAGCGTATAGGATGTTGGACATAGTAAAGATTGGAAGAAAGTACAAAGAAACCAAGAGAAAGGCTCGGGACAAACGGCCACGGAGGTCACACAATGAGTGAACTCGCTCCGTGGCAGGACGACCCAAGATGATGCTGATTCGCCATATCCTGTTGTACGAGGGTAGGCCAATAAATAAGTCGCTAGCGTCTGCAAGACAAGCGTAGGAGCCGTTACGAACATTTTTTTGGGAATCCTTGGAACATCGGCCGTAAAGGGCCGAATTGGCCCCCAGGGATTTTCATCTGTTTGGGTTTTCAAAAACTCATGTAGGTGGCCGACGTTGCGAAAATGATGATGCCGTATAGCCCAAGAGGTTACTCGTTGGCTGCGGCGGCAAACAAAATACTTCTTCGCTGCAGACTATCAAGGACATGTAGAGAGATGTGATGCGTATGTGCCTCTGAATGTGCAGGTTGATTATGCAAAAGGGTGAAATTTATTTCAGGAAGTTACTTCGATTATCATTGTCTCAATTCTAATTTTGCGATTTCTATTTATTTAATTGCCCTCGTTGAGAAGAGGCATCTACTATGTCCAAAGAACATAAGATGTCCTTTGAACAAGATGAACAAGGAAGCAATTCGTCAAAAAGCCCGTGTGTGGAGCATGGCACTCTACGGATCGGAGACATAGAATATTGGAAAAGTGGACCAACGAAGAATAGAAGCATTTGAAACATGGTGCTGGAGGAGAATGCTGAAGATTAAATGGACAGGCAAAGAGGGAAACGATGAAGTATATACAGAGAAGAGCAGAAGAGGATAGGGCAATAAAGAGAACTCTACGGCAAAGAAGAAATAGATGGATTGGACACACATTGAGACACAAGGGATTGATTAGGGATATAATGGAAGGGAAAACAGAAGGGATGATATGGCTGCGTAGATTTTCGCGGCGGTGGCTTGAAGAATTCTGCATGTCCGGGTTTTCACCGCGTTGTTGTTTGAAGCTGACAACAGTTTCGCCGAAGTTTCATCCGGCGTCTTCAGGTCGAAGATGAGGGACTCAGATTTTGGCCGTCCTTATATAGGTGGTCCCGTCCAAGTGCTGCTCTCTGATTGGTCCTTTTTCGGAGGACTCTCTTCCACGCGTTGTGGAGATGGTAGCCTTCATCTCTATTGAAATTCGCCGGGTTTTTGGCTATCTCAATAGCTTCTCTGATTAGGCGTGGGTAATATCTACTTTCCTTACTTATGATTGTAGCGTCATGGAATAGAATATCATGGCCGGGTTCACTCCATTTATGCTCGGAGATGGCCGAGAGGTGAAACTGTTTGTTCGTAGTAGCCCGGAGGTGTTCTTTCATCCGAACTTTCATAGCTCGGCATGTTTCCCCGATAGCCGTTTTGTTATCCGCTCCAAAAGACATCTTTGGTGGACACACTAGTTCACAGAGCGTATGAAATCTCTGACGCCGATTCTTTGCTGACTGAAAAGAAACATCTCCTGAGAGCACTAAAACAAAACGGCTATCGGAACGATATGGTCCTAAAAAGGACCGCCAGGGAAGAAAGGCGAAGACGAGATTCTGACAAGTCAATCAAGCAGACGGAACCGGACCCAAAGGCATACGCGACTATCCCCTTCGTATCCGGAACATCCGAGAAGATAGCCAGAATCCTTAAAAAGCACGACGTGGTGACAAGATTCAACTGCACCAAGAAAATAGCGGACGCGCTCCCCGGACCGAAGGACAAAATCTCGAAAGACCTATACGAAGGGGTCTATCAAGTACCGTGTTCATGTGGGAAAGCCTACATCGGGGAAACATGCCGAGCTATGAAAGTTCGGATGAAAGAACACCTCCGGGCTACTACGAACAAACAGTTTCACCTCTCGGCCATCTCCGAGCATAAGTGGAGTGAACCCGGCCATGATATTCTATTCCATGACGCTACAATCATAAGTAAGGAAAGTAGATATTACCCACGCCTAATCAGAGAAGCTATTGAGATAGCCAAAAACCCGGCGAATTTCAATAGAGATGAAGGCTACCATCTCCACAACGCGTGGAAGAGAGTCCTCCGAAAAAGGACCAATCAGAGAGCAGCACTTGGACGGGACCACCTATATAAGGACGGCCAAAATCTGAGTCCCTCATCTTCGACCTGAAGACGCCGGATGAAACTTCGGCGAAACTGTTGTCGGCTTCAAACAACAACGCGGTGAAAACCCGGACATGCAGAATTCTTCAGAAGGGATGATCCCGCGAGGAAGGCCAAGGCCAAGGTACATAGGACTAATTAAGAAGGACGTAAACCAGGGAACCTATCTGAGTGTGAGGGGATTAACACTAAATAGGGAAGAATGGAGGGCTGAGGTAAAACGATCTTAGGATTGAAATATTGATGATTATGAATTACCCTCGTGGAATGGAGTTGTGGGCGAGAGATATTTGTTATTAGTGAAGATTTACGTTGCTGATGGGTTAACGACAGATTATTCTCCGAGCTACAGAATAGCGAAGCTCGCGCGGGAATCGAAACGGCGAGAAACCACTACGGCACCACTATTGCATGAATCGGATCTCACCCCGTTCAATGACATTCTGACGTAGTGTTGCGAGCATATTAAGAGGAGGGACTCCATCGAATTATCGGCCCACGTGAACGCTGTACGAGCGTGCCATACGGTATCTCCCACGTCCCAATTCGACGGGGCCGGAGTCGGGTAACCTCGTTACAGCTGTCCCTCCAAGGCGCTCCGGCCAATTACCCAAAATCCTCCTTGAATCCCGGGTAGGGATGTAGACGCTCCTCGCGGGATTTAAGGAGGTTGGGTCGTCAAATGAAAGATGCAATTTTTTCCATACATGCGCTTAGCGGCGAGAATTGGAGGTCCCAGCGGAAAAAGCTGTTTTCGTTACGAAAAGATATTTTTTATTATTTACACAATTACGTTGCAATTAGGCAAATATCCTGGTGGCAACGGTCAAGTTAGGTCAAAGATAACTCTTACGACGAAAATTACATACGAACACATAAAAACAGAGAAGAGACAAAATATTTTTACATAATGACACTTCCACATCACATGCAAACAAACTTCCACATCACATACAAAATGCCGTCCACATCACATACAAACAATATTTTCAAAACTACAATGAAGTTTATTACCCAATGGCTGCTTTACATTTCAACTTAAAACTTCTAAAATTGGATGGTAAGGGCTCAAACAAACCTCCAGGCAGCTGGTTCCAATCAATTATAGTTCTATTTAAAAAAGAGTATTTTTTTCTTATTTGTTGTATGAGTCCTTATTTTTATTTTGAAGCTATGGTCGTTTTTTCCCCTTTTAAAGTTAGGCTTTTCTATCCCTTGCCATAAATCTTCCCACGCTTCGTTCTTTTTAACAATTCTATACATCGCGCCTAACCTACTCCTTTTTCTTCTATTTTTCAAACTCTCCCATTTCAGTACATCTAACATTTCTGTGACACTATCCGTTCTTTTGTACCTTCCGAGTACATATCTTGCTGCCTTTCTTTGAACTTTTTCTATCTTTTTAATATGTCCCACCTCATATGGATCCCATACTATGGAGGAGTATAATATGTCACACTTTCAAGTAACTGATATGAGATGCACACACTTTTCCGAAAAAGGAAATGATATTAATATAAAGGCACCCGGATCAATCTTAAGTGTTTAATATATTAGCGTTTTTTTCTTATAGTGGCTATAGCCCATGGAACTGCATTACTGACGATGATCTTGAAAAAGCGATGCAGTCGCCCAGGGATTTGGTAACGCCGCGAACAGCGGTTAGCTTGAAATATTCCGTTTTCTCCAAAGTATTTGCACCGAGTTATTTAAAAGTTTGTCGCAACATAAAGCAAACTTCAATAATTTGGACTCCACAATAGTTACCCGATAGTTCCGCCACCTAATCGGGGCTGCGTCTTACTCACTTATCGACGTCCGACGTCACCCGAACGCGAAAGTCTTAAAAGTCTTCTCGGCGTGTTCACAGCAGACGGATGCGGAAAAAGTAAACGTCGCCTTTTTTCTTCATCTTAACCTCCGTCGAACCACTCAAAACGATAGAATCGGAATCCTCTCTCGACATCTATGTCCTTATAAATGCAAGTGAAGCAGGTCCCTTCCGGCCATTGCCAACGCGAAGTGTCTTCCACTGTCAAAGTAAAGAATGGAACGAGGGTGTACCATCGAGCGATAATGGGCATTCAACGTGTATGGTGTCGATTCGCTCCTCCTCTCTACTTCTTTCGCAAAAAGTTGCCTAAAAACCAGTGAAACTGTTCTCCGGTGGAGCTTCCATAAAAATGACGAAGTCAGGTCAAAACCAACATGAAAGAAGACAAGAGGAACGAAGACGGTGTCAATAAATATAATGTCAATAATATAATATTAGATGAACTTCATTATTAAGGAAAAACGTCATATTATATTTCTATTGCGTTTTTATTGATTTTAATTAATCCCGGAAAGAACATACAGCTAACCTAACAAGAACAGTAAGCTCATTCTGCTATGCTATTCGTGTTTTAGCTAAATTGGATGTTCTTCAGGTTTGGATGTTCTTCTCTCTGGATGTTCTTCAGGCAGCCTATTATGAATACACCCACACAATGATTACCTTTGAAATTCCTCAATGGGGATTCTCGCACCATGTGGAAAACGTATATCAGATACAGAAAGCAATTTTTAAAATAATAAAACTGGTTACATTATGTACTTCCTCTGAACCAAAATATGCCGAACTCAGCATTTTACTAGTGCCAACCATTTTCATGATGGAAACAGTGGCTCCAATGGACAAAAAAATATAATTTCTACGTAAATAATTCAAATTCCCATAGTTACAATTCAAGATCATAAGGTTCGATAGGTTCACGGAATCACCACCAGATGTCAGCGCTAGCGCAGCGAGTTCCCCGCGTGGTAATAGTTAATCCGTTTTGAGTTAACAAGTAACGCGCCAGTGATCTGAGAAGAGATCTGTGATGCAGACTCCTCGCTATTGTTGTCCCTGTGGAGTGATTTGTGAAGATGGAAAATATTGAGATTCGAGCGGTGATTCTTAAAGAAAGGTATGAAAGCACGGGAAATCCATGCCGACATTCAGAACACTCTGGGAGACTACACTCCTTCAAATTCAACTGTTGCTTAGTGGGTAAACGAGTTTAAGTTTGGTTGGGACAGTTTAGATGATGAACCGCATCGTGGTCGGCCAGAGGAATCGTTAAAGCTGTAAGGATGTCATTTTCAACGGGCACATCACATTTTAATATTGAAATTGGACAAATTCCAAAGAAACTGCGGGAGATGCCGCAACAGTAACTTTTAACGAAGTCATCCGCTAATGTGCATTTCAATGCAACAATTTCAGAGATTAAAAATCATTCGCCTTGACTGGGCGAATGATTTTTACACTCTGAAATTGTTGCATTGAATTGAAATTGGATATAAGAAAATTATCTTCTAGATGGGTGCCGCGACTCTTGACGCAGGATCACGGACGCATCAGAATGGAGATTTTCGAACGATATTTCAGCCGTTTTAAGAGCAACCAAGAAGATTCTTTGCGCCGGTTTTTGACCACAGATGAAACTTAGTTCTACAACTATAACCCTGAGATGAGCAGTCAAAGCAGTGGAAATATGTTGATTGACCACCACCAAGGAAAGCAAAGGCAATACTGTCGGCCGGAAAGGTGATGGTTTCAGTTTTGTGGGATGAGAAAGTATTTCTGCTGATAGATTATCTTCCCATAGGTCAAACAATGACTGGAAAATACTACGCTAACCTCCTGGACCAACTACAGCAAAAGATACACGAAAAAAGGCCAGGTTTGGCAAGGTTCAAAGTCATCTTTCATCAAGACAATGCACGCTCACACTCAAGTGTCGTTGCCATGGCAACTAAGAGTACCTCCTTAAATACCTCCTTAGGTACTAAAATACTTTAAACTAAGATTATAATTTTCAACAAAGCCTGATTTGGCTCCATCAGATTTCTATCTCTTTCCGATGCTCAAGATTTTCTACAACGGATGGAGATTCTCTTCATACAAATAACTAAGAGCCGAAGTAGACGGATAGTTTACAGGCCTGAAGGACTCGAGATGTGATCAAGACATTGTAACATCGCCGGACCAAATACATTAGTGTACAGGGAGGTAATATTGAAAACTAAAAATGTTTTATTTATTAATATAAGTCGTTCATTTTTATTTCATTTGGAGAACTTTTCAAATTACCCTTAATTACAAAAACTAACTACATAATTATTCCTGACAAATTCCAAGGAACTGCGGGAGATGCCGCAATAGCAACTTACAAAGGAGTAATCCGCTAATATGCATTTTATTGAAACAATTTCAGAGTGCAAAAATTATTCGCCTTGACCGGGACTCGAATCTGGATCCCTCGATGTCCGGCCGAGTGCATTAATCAGTTAAGCTACCGAGGCGTCCTCTTAAAACAAAAGTTTCAGGGACGAAGGGGATGATTGCTTGGCTCATGGGACCCAGTCAAGGTGAATGATTTTTACTCTCTGAAATTGTAGTAATGAAATACAAAATTATTCATTTAAACAGACAATGAACATCAAAATGCCTCAACAGCATGATATACCAAGAGTTCAATCTCTTCAACTACCTACCATCTGCAATTGAATATCTGAGGCACAAGACATTCAAGCTGTGTGCAAAATATGTTATACAAAACACGTGTTTTACCATGCTAGTGAATATATGGAATAAAACATGTAATAACTTTGTTCTCGTCTTCAAATCCGTGTATAGTATTCGAATTATTCGTTTATCATATCTCATATGTCCTGTAACAACGCTTTTTTCTGTAATGTGTCTTTTTTGTGTTTCCCCCTGACGACTCTATGCAAATATATTTTGCCCACGGACGATTAAAGTTACTACTACTGATACCGAACCATAGAAAACACTTTCCTATGATTCAGTACGAAGCGATCTAAGTAAAGTATAAAGAGCAGTATCTCTAATTTCCCCATTGGCAACAAGGAAGTTTTCAAAATCCTCGTAAAACTCGCTTCTTTGTGTTTTCAAGTTGATGTTTCATTAATGCCTTCCTCTTACTCCCCAGACGAGGGCGTCAGTCGTTAAAACACGCCGGCAAATCGAGGTAGTGCGATCGAGGTGGCGAAACGCAATCCACGGATACGGAAAAAAAAGCGAAGGTCTCTCTCTTTGTGTTCCGACCACCTTACACAGAAGGAAAATTATCGAAAATGACCGAAAGGACAAGGGGTAATCTGTTGAATATAAGGGGAACCTGTAAAAGAAAGGGATATGGAGGGAGGACTTATCCAAGAGTGTACTCAAAGTATTGTTGCTAGACATTTTTTTAATTTTTTTAGCTTCTAGAATTAAAATGGAAATGAATTTATCAAATTATGTTTACCATATTTCGTCCTCTACGACTCGCAAAACATTCTCGGTGTTTATTTACATCAGAAAGTTCAGTATTATTATTGTCTTATATTTGGCATGTTATAGTTTACTGTTTAATAAAAAATGAGACCAGCAAGAGGACAAAAAGACTAGAAAAAGGACATTCGAATAAAATAAACCAAGTTAAAATTCCCAATCAATTTTTTCAATTATTATTTCTTCATTTTAGTTTTGAGTGCACCCCTGGGATGATCCCTACCCTTGCCTCGGTCCATTCGCCCTTCATCCAACGTCCCAACCAAATTCAAAGAGAAGTCATAAAATAAGCATCTTTAGGCACGTTGATTCCAGAACATTTGGATGGCGGCGATTGGGAGAACAGCGCCACCCGTGAATGGTTGTGTTGCTTCCTGAAGGGTACTTGTATTTCAGAAACAACCATACGGTACTTTCTGAAATACGAGTACCCTCCAGGAAACCGCACGCAATTCGCTCGGTATTGAGGCGCAAAATATAAATGAAATAATTAATAAAACTTAATAAAACATAATGGCTCAGAATTTTATCTACCTATTTAATAGAAATATTGGAACATTCTGATAGCAGTTTCATAAAAAACGATGGACAAAGCTAAATAATAGGTTTATAATTTGTAAAAATCAGCCTCAGCCGTTGATAATAATGATCAATGGTGATGTGCGGTATTTGAAACGTTTCTGTATCTGTCTACAAGTTGTGCTCAGAAAATAACGGGATTTTTTCAATTTCGCGGGTTTGGAGATTCCGATTGTCAATTTTTTCATTACTTTGATATACGTGCCCGTAAAGCATGATAACATCGTCAGCTGTATTCATTGTTTTCTTTGTCTGTGGCTACCGCTCTAAGGTTAAACGTGTTTTCATTAGATCGGCGATTTTCTTTTGTTAAAAAAACGGACCAAAGAATCCGTATCAAGCCTTAGTTTCGACGTCATATCCGTAAACCCATGTTTCGTCGCCTGTTACTACAATACGTTTTAGTGATTCCGCATCGTCGTTGACTTCATTTTAGTGACTCCATTGAGCAACTTCCATTCGCCGCTGTTTTTGTTCAAAATTCAACAATTTTGGAGCAAATTTCGCTGTCACGCGTTTCATACCCAAAGTATTCGAATATATTTCATGGCATGAGCCAGTCGACATACGTACCAACATCATCAGCGACTTCTCTGATTGTTGTATCGCGATTCGGCGATCATTCATAGCCATTTCTCTCACTTTTTCTTTCACGTTTTCATCGGTTGTTGATGTGTTCGTCGCCTTCACGGCCATCTTGTGGAAAGCGCTTAAAACACTCGCAAATTCTTGTTTTACTCAAAGCAAACTCACCATTTTGGCCTTTGTTAACATATCTCACACTGTTACACTTTATTTAATTTTTTAAGCATTCGAAAAATTCGAAGCAAATTCTTTGATCCATTTTTTTTAACAAACGGAAATCGCCGATCTAATAAAACAGTCTAACCATAGCGCCTGCTGCACAGGCAAAGTAAAGAATGAATACAGCTGAAAATTTAATCATACTTTAGGGGCATGTATACCAACATAATAAAAATATTGACCATCGGATTCTCCAAAATCGCGAAATTTAAAAATTCCCGTTATTTTCTGAACACACCTCATATAATTGTGGCATTGAAATTGCGGCATGCTGCATAGTAGCAAGTTTTCTTTTATCCTCCTTTTCTTCAAAACGTACGGATATCAAGTTATCACATTTGCGCACTTTTAGTGAAATAAAGGATGAAGCAAACATATATTAAGTGAAAACTGGGAATCTAAGGAAACTGCATTTCATCTTTTCATCCTTTTATTTGAATGGGCAAGTGATAATTATTCCCCTAACCGTTATCGCTTGTTTCACATTTATTACCAATCCAATCCAGTGACTATTCGTGCAGTGTAGCAACCTTTAATGCCTTATATATCGTTGCGTTGCTTGTAAAATGTTCTTTGTTAAATGTCCTTCCATAGAATCAATTATTGCGGTGTATTAAGGAGATATTGATGCCTTTAAATACTTTCGATTTGTTTTGAACTTCACACTTTCATTATTTAAAAAAATAATATTTCGAAATACAAGAATCTGAGGCGTAAATGACTGCATCAAGAGACTAGAATAGTGTGAAGCAAGTCTCCCACAACTCGGTAACTTTTTACAGTAAGGACATCTTGAAAGGACTGTATACACGGGTTTTTACAATGTTTTTGATTAAAGATTAATATTTACCATCGTGTTTCTTTTGTAAAAGTGGCATAATATGCAGTAAAATTGGTGATATTATACGTATAATCGTGCATGATTGTATGAGAGTAATTCATTTAACGACAGAGCCAAAAAATAAGCATATGAGATAAATTGATTGTGGGATGACTGTTTATGGTTCAACATATATTTAAAAAAAACATCGGAGTATCAATCAAAATTCCGGTTTCCATGGTGATATTACCTTTTATAAATAAAAAACAAAAAGAAAGTGTTTCCACTTACTTCCGCTGAATCCTCGATGCTTTTCAACGAGATGTGGTGCTCCTGTTTCCAAAGAGTGTGAAGCCCTTTCTTCCTTCGATGGATTCTACCCGAGGCACGCTCATATCACCAAAAAATACACTCCTACGGAAAAAAACAACACCTTTCACACTCTATCACTTCAAAACACAGCACTGGCATAAAATAAAGGAATCACTTTTGAAAACATTCTCATCAAATTCTCCGGAAATAGAAGCACGTTTCACATCAATAAAAGTAGACCTTCTCGGAGATACACGAGGTTCAATTCGCGATGGAAAAAAATCGCTTCTGTTAAAATGTAAACACCAAACGGATTTCCGGAAGAAAACTTATCATACGTAAGTGGGGTGGACACCGCGATAAAGTACCACAGTTCACTGACGAATCAATAAAGATCATTCCGCACAAAAAATAACAGGCATTTTTTTCTTTGGAATTCTCCGTGCAGAGTAGCTTGAGGTGAGAAGTTTATCAACTGAGAATTCCGATTCTGCATCAACTCATTTGAATCGGTACGGGATAAATAGCAATTAGCAATCCTCGCAGTTATGCAGGCCCGTGATTCAGCTAACTTCTCAGAAGGAATAGTATGTGTGACTCCGTGAATAATATCAGTAAAACAGCTGACAGTACTAGCGCCACGAGATCAGCGTTGCAATATTAACTCGTAATGTTGTTGAAAATCAATCTACGTCGGTGGGATCGTCACTTCTGACATCTCCAGGCGTTTCTTAAAGAAAAGTTAATAATGCTTTGAAAACTCATACGAAATTATTTTTGGTTATCATCCTAAGCTTGACAAGACGTACGAAGTGGATTGAAATTTGAGGCAATATGGGAATGCACTCCGGAAGGGAGAAGAATTGGCTTAGAATACACTTAAAGGAAAGTTCCAAACTTCAATCTCTAACACAAGAGAAAAGAAAATCCCCATCTCATTAACATCAGTTTCCCAATAAACAAGAAAAAAATCAAAACTAAGCTGTCACATACAATTTTACTCAACGCATTAATCTAATTATTACATAAACTGTTTACACCTTTACTTAAAAGTATTTACCCTGTAAGGAAAGGGCTCGAATATTTTTGCTGGTAAGGTGTTCCAATCAACAATTGTTTTATTGAGAAAAGAAAATTTATTTTATTCGTTCTTTGTGCCCGGCATTTTACCTTAAATTTGTGATCATTTCTGCCTATAAAATTTGGGTTCCCCGCCTCTTTCCTAAGCTCTGCCCAAGCTTTCTCCCCCTTCAGAATGCGGAACATTCCACAAGGTCTGCTTACTTTCCTTCTAGTTTGTAGAGGTTCCCAGCCCAGCGTTTCTAGCATGTCAGACACACTCTCCATCCTCCTATGCTTCCCCAGTACACATCTGGCAAGCCCTTCTTGGTACCTTCCTTGTACCTTTCTATGTTATATCATCGATAGACGACGTAGACTGGAATACGATGATATGGTCGAGATTAAATGTGGAAAATTTGTCATTGCTGTTAGTTACTCACAATATTGTGGATATTATTGGATAATGTTGATATAGTCAAACATAGAAGTAATTATCAAAGTTCAATATTAAATAATTAGCATCGAACAATCCGAGCCAAGGGTCTCCTTAGTTCCACCGAGATACCCCGGTGGCTGAGGGAGCACAAGGATTGCATCGGAACGCAGGCGCGAGTCGCTCACGATTGGCAACCGCGCGACAAGGAGAGAAGAGACACGAATGGCGCTTGCTCACGCGGACCCCCATGGGGAGCAACGGAGCCACAAGCTACATCGGCGCTGCGCCCCCGAGGGAAGTACCATCGAATTGTCACCAGGTGTCTATTTACTTTTTCATCCACATTTAAGAGGAAATGCATTCACCACATTACAATTCGCCTAAACATCAATTCACTTGACTTAAAGCAGATTAAGAAAATAAGATCTGAGAGATCAACAATGGAACGTATGAATTTTGAATTTCATTTTCCCCACAAATGACAAGAATTCAGAATAACTGGCAATTACGGCGCTTAGGGAATAATTTGTATGCTAAATAACCTGATTAGTTGGCCATTATCCCCATGTACGTAGAGTGTCATCAGTATTCTTCTAGTTTACTCCCTTCAACTTGTCTCACATGCGTAATGTTTTAAACGTGGATTAATATATTCAGTTTTTCGTGTAATATAAATAATAATAATATTGTGGTTATATTAATATCCCCATCATTTTAATTAATTAAGTACTACAAAATTTAATAAAGTTTAATCAACATTTAATATCGATATTGCTCGCCCGGTATGGAATCGTCCCATGCTACACAGTCTAGCCGTAGCTAATAGAGTATCGTGTAGATGTTCTCATATACTCTACGCATTAATCCGTAAACCTATGCGATTGGAGGGGTAGATATTGCGTTATGGCATTGAACAACTTGAAAATAATACGTGTCATCAATAACTGGTAAGACACTGAGTAACTGAGTAAATGTTTTAAGTACGAGGGTAGGCTGAACACTAATGCACACCTGCTGCTTGTAGGCCACAAACAAAATGACCTTCAGAAGCAACCCTGGTGGCATGTGGAAGTAACATTTCCCACTAAAAACGCATGGGTAGGTTCAACGCGAATTAAACAGCGTACTGTTATCGAATTTTCAATAGCTGAAAAAGTGACTCCTACTGAGATTATAATGCCGTTTGAAGGCTGGTTATGGTGACGATGCTGATGATAGGTCAATTGTAAATCAATGGGTAGTAACATTTCGTGGTTGCGATCCTGGAAAAGCCGTAATTGTTCATGAAACATGCAGCGGACGTCCGATCACTGCCACAGACGATAAACATCACAAACTCGTCGAAGATTTGAGTCAAAATGACCGGCGAATCACTCCAAAGCGTATCGCAAACCATATTGGAATATCCAAGGAACGTGTCGGCTTCATTATTGAACAATTGGGATACCGTAAATTCTGTGTACGATGGGTACCACGCCGTCTCACAGACGAGAACAAACTAAACCCTCCTTAGCCCCCCGATAACCCGCGGTTTTTATTTTTTTCCTCAACTCAAGAGACACCTCAAGGGTTATCATTACACCTCCGACGATGAGGTGAAGGCAAAAATTCGATAAAAGCACGTTGTCTTTACTCGCGTTGGCATAGCACTAGAACACGTCTCCATACTTCCGCTTCTCAAACTACACTGGATGAATGTAATGACCTCAAACCTGCGCATGCGCGTTGAAGGGAATGTCATTTCCAGATGCCACCAGGAGTACTTCTGAAGGTCATTTTGTTTGTGGTCTACAAGCATGTGTGCATTAGTTTTCAGCCAACTCTCGTATAAGTGGTTCAGTACATAACTTGGTCCGTGAATATGTAGACTCAGTAGTCGAGTAGGGACCTAGAAATGGAGCTATGACTCTCTCCTTGTATCTGACGATGTACGTTTACGGTTTAAACCATTTATAAGCAAATTAATTGCAATCATCATTGTAATTTAATGCAAATAGACTGTCGAACAAAGCAATTTGCGGAAACATTTATTTACACTCACTATTCGTTGAAGAAACAGTAGGAAAACCTCCGTTTCGATGATTCGAACTCGCCAAAAAAAATCATACCAAAATGCTCGTAAGAAATACCCTTGTGCCCTAACGACTCTTTACCTAATATCCCCCCCCCTGCCACACTCCCTCGTGGAAGTAAGTGGAGATGCAAAAGCGTAGGATGTACAAACGTAACACGAGGAGCAGAAGCGTAGACGAAGATGCTTTGGGAGAGCAAGCGGATGTCCCGTTCATCATCTCGGAGACACCTTGGCGATCACGTAAACAGACGAGGGACGTGATGGGATGGATCGATTATGATTAAAGCGACGGGCGGCCAACGGGGGCGGGATCCGTTCAAGCGACCGTCTATTGTCCGTGAGGCCCCGCCAAGGTGATCACCGCCGCCGCCGCATCGCCCCCGACGACGTCCGACCCTTGGAGATTACGGTCATAAAAACCCAGGCCTCGGGAGCTACAGCTGGTGCGATTAAATGGCCAGGTCAAGGTCGGCGTATCGGAAACCATTGCGATAACGGGTCGGGGGTGTTATGTTCGCACCTTTGAATGCTTTTTCCATTCCACTCAACCTGTGCACGTATTTTTTCCGCGTGTTTCATTCTCTTCAATCTTTACACGAATAACTTTAACGCTTCAATCCGTCTTTTGTCGAGGATTTGAATGCAAAGCGGTGCATGTTTACTAAGGGTGTGTGTGTGTGGGAGGGGTTGCTTGGGCGGCAGCCCTTATCATTTAACTTTGGGAATGCGTGTAGTCGAATAAATACAATTTGCTCGTGAAAGTAATGTGAGCTACAAGATACGGTAAGGTTTAAATGGATCATCAATGCATACAAATTTGGGTTTAAAGTGGGGACATTCTACGCAACAGGTTAGATACTCTCCTGTATCTCGCCGAGACAAACAGATTCTGCATAATGGCCCTCTATTATTCGCCAATGTAAAGTATTTCCATGGGATTGAAACAACATACACTTAATGAACCAAATGTGAGCACATGATTTAATTTTAAAATTCTGTTAAATTGAAATCCATGGCTGTATCTCATACAAAATGTTTACACCACACGTAAAAATACAAATCCAAGAAATTGCGGGAGATTCCGCAACAGTAACTTTTAACGAAGTCATCCGCTAATTTGAATTTCAATGCAACAATGTCATAGATCAAAAATCAATCGCCTTGATCGGGATCTCTGTAAAAGCGAATGGTTTTTGCACTCTGAAATTCTTCCATTAAAAATACAATATCTGGCTCCATTTTTTTTCAAGTAGCTGCGATGATAGATAAGTATATCTTCATTGTGGTTCCATTGCTCACCTGCCATTTAGCCAGAAACTGTTTAATAATAAGTTTAGAAATTACATTGCATTTTGAAAGGATATAATATTGATACACCACAGAGTGAAGATCTTGCGTTTTCATTTGGACTCTCGTATAGTGAACAATTTATTGAATTATTTGCTTGGTTGAACAAATTCTTATTGCGTTGCTAATGGAATACTGGATTATTTATGAATTTATTGACCCATTGTTTCCAAATAATCATGAAATAAAAATTGAATCATCTATTAACAACGAGCTGATCCATCGCTTTACTTTGTCACATATGGGAAATATAAAATGTTATAACAACCATGAGATATAGAAAAAAATTCAATTTCACGCCACTCTGACACATGGTGTAAACCTTACGAGAGTACGGACGAGTAAGCGCCGTCACCAAAAAAAAAACACTCAATTCTCTCAGCTAATCGAAAATGATATTGCTGTTATATCATTTCATCGCTGACAGGAGATGTGAAGGATCGAGGGAAAAATAATTCATTAAATCATTACGTCAACTTCTCAAACTCCGTAGTTTAATATTAACTTTTAACATTAAACGGCAAACATTAACAAGGGATAAGTTGATTGAGCTTCTAGGCTGCGTGAAAGTTTTCTTTGTCCTCCGTGCCATTAAATATCACCCAAACACAATTTTGGCGCGATTGGCTACGACGTAAAAAAATGAGGTAGAAATATTATTTCTCTTCTTTGATGAATTAATTATCTTATGGATTATCGCGAGACGTCAGACTCAAGTATAAAACGCGAAAACAACAGAGTTCCCCGTGGATCAAAGAGGAATCCCCTTAAAAATGCATGAATTTCTCTGATTACGATATAAAACATACATAAATTTAAATAAGAGTTAAACTAATTTATTTAGCAAAAGTCCAAAAACATCACTTCGACCTTTACATCGGACTTTGAACATTGATATAAAACTTCAACAGTTACATAGACCTAAACCATCCTATGTGTCACACCCAAGTTACATGCAGGAAAAACCACCTAGGCGGGGGTTGAACCCACGACCTCTGGGTTGCCAGACGAGGACGTTACCCCGTAGCCACCGGGGTTGACATTCTTTATACCATAAATTCATTTTTTCATGCATTTCCATCAAAATCCTCTAAGTTTTTAAAGACCGCATGACGCGAACACCCAATTTCTGACTAATGTATATAGAAAGTTCAGTCACTGATGACTACGCAAATGTTATGGGAGATATTACTTTTGGCTGATGTTCTGGGGCGAGGTAGCATAGTGCGCTGACCGGAGGACTTGGGTAAGAACACCGATGATGCTGAGCAAGCGTCAATAAAACATGGTCTAGTCACGAAAAATCACCGAATATTAATGTCGCAGATCATGGAAGAAAAACATTTCCCGAGCAAAGTGAAGGCATTTTTTTAACACAAGTACCGCGTCAGATTATAGTTTTCAACGTTTGCCGTTTCAAAGGCGACACCATCCGTTGTTGGAACCCCAGAGGGCGCGTCGAAGCAAGTTCGTCATTGTATTTGTGTTTCGCTCACTTGCGAAATCGTCTGACGCCTCACCGGAAGCAGTAACGCCGCGACAGGGATGAATTGAAAGCCGAACGCGAGGTCGACTCGTTTTTTTATGTGGAAAATCTCGCAGGAAACCATTCGTAATGAGGGAAACAAATGGGCGTTAGTCCGAACGTCGGAGTCGCGGAGGTTCGCCGCGACAAAGGTCACAAGGCCGGTCGGTGAATGACGCGTATTCATTCCTCCTCTGGCCTCATGAATGATTTCCAAAAGGGGCTTTTCGAAAGTGAATCCTGCCTTTGGAAAATTAAAGAAAAAAAGAAGCACTTCGTCTTTCTCGGAAATCATCACGTCCAGTCTGTCATTGTTCCCGATTCAAATCGTTGTGAGACGTATTGGACATCGCTTCTGCCTGTCGAGGGTGTTTAGGAGATAATCCAAGCCACAGAGAGTCGTAAAAAATCGTAACGTTCTCAAAGAAGGCATTCTATGCGAATGTCAATTCCAGCTTTTGCACAAACAATGGTTTAAATGGCGTGATACGAAGAAAAAATACGATTTACCAATACAAGGGCGACCAAAGCTTTCCGATTCATTTCCGGGTTACTTGGGGAAAATATGACGTGAGATCTTACGGCCTCTGTTAATGGCAACAAATGACAGAGGACTACTATTTGGAGTACAAGGTGGCACAAATAGTCCAAGGGTATCTCAACCAACCATTGTTACACGGCCGCGGGAGCGTTCCAACATCTTGAAGCAAATATCTGTTTACAATTTCTTATTTTTCGCTCATACGGATCCTGCTGATATAATAATTGGTGCAGCATCTATTACTAAACTTCATTACTTAATATTACCTAGATTAATATTTATTACCTTTATTAATTACCTCTTTTAGCACTTAATACAACGTTTTATGTTTTACATATACCGATATACATATAACATATACTAACCACAATTTCATAATCACTACACGATCCCGGAAATGTACCATCCTGATTGAAGAATACGCAGGTCAGCCTTAAAAAAAGCTAGGCGTCATTGACAGGTTGCAGGAAAGTGTAATGCAAATATAAAATTGAGGTGTCACTCCGTTTTGGTCAGGCCACATTTGGAGTTTCCAGAAAATATGCCGGATCCATTGGAGAACATGTAAATCCCGGATCTGACAAAGGCTCAGAAAAAAAACCATTATATTTAAATGCATCAATTTCAGAGTGTAAAAATCATTCCCCTTGACCGTGGTTCGAACCCAGATCCCTCGATATCCGATCGAAAGCTATAGCCAGTTAAGCTATCGAGGCGTCCTATTCCACAGAAATTATGGTAAGCTTAACTGGCTAAAGCATTAGGCCGGACATCGAGGGATCCGGGTTCGAATCCCGGTCAAGGTTTATGATTCTTACACTCTGAAATTGTTGCATTGAATGCATATTTGCGGATGACTCCGTTAAAAGCTGCTGTTGCGGCACATCCCGCAGTTTCATGGAATCCATTATATTCGTTTGAAAATATTATTAGAAAAAGAGAGTAAGTGTGACGTGCATGTTGGAAGAATTATGTTGGGAGCCTCTTCATTCGCGAATAGAGCAGAAAAGGCTTCTCACTTCCTCCCTCTAACTCGCTTTTTTGCTATTCTCCCCTCTGTATCGCCGTGTTCAGCCTCTCTCGGTATCTCCCTTACCCACTTACCTCGACATCTTTTCAATATCTCTGCGCAGCCGTCTCTCTTCCTCTACCGCGCATAAAACTTCATATTTTTAATCCTTTCCATCCATTAATAGAGCATTTTTTATCAATTCCAAGTAATGCAGGCGGAATTAAACGACCTTTGAATTCCTCCGCCTATCACCGAATTCTGATTTTCAAGAAATTCTAAGAAAAAAAAAGGGGGGGATGCCACAAAAGTAGATTTTTACGGAGTCATCCGCTAACGCGCACTACAATCTCAAAGTGTAAAAAAACATTCGCTTTTCATGGGATGCCGATTTGATTTACAAGACTTTGTTAACACTTATTGTTGCATGTGTGTGGGGTGCAAGGGTTCTTGCATGAATGTATACCATGTTTTGTTTGTGGATAGTATACATTTGTGGCTTTTGCATGCGGCTTTTTTTTTCTTTCTTATATGCGGGTGGTGTCCTTACACCCCCCGCCACACGCCCTAGCGGCGGCTTGCGGGGTATTGATTAGATGTAGAAGAAAACTGCAAATAGTTTACATTTTGGAAAGGGCATTACCGTTCAGATGAATCGTAAACTTACCCGGAAAAGAATAAAAGATAATGCAAACAAACGATCATTATCTGCTCTTCCACATAAAATTTTTCCTGACCTAATTTTCCAATTTATTAGTCCCTTCTTATAGAATTATGGCTTAACTCCACGTATTTAATGCTTGGTTTTCCACCAATATTCTTTTGCCTCTTCCTTTAATGAAACTCTCAGAGAACGGGTATCCCCATCAGCTATCATTCGGACGGTTATTCGACGATCGTTAAAGACAAGGGACCGCACACGATCAATGTTGTCGTCGAAACAGGTGGTTAAAGGTCGTCCCGGCCTTGCATCATCCGCGGCGTCTTGTCGGCCATCTTTAAAACGCTTAATCCACTTGAAAACGGATGTTTTCTTCAGAGCATTATCACCGTAAACAGCTGTCAACATTTCTGTAATTCTTGATAATTTTTACCGCACTTCATCAAAAAACTTTGTGTTGATTCGTTGTCACGTGGTTTCAACAATTTCCATTTTCGAGTAGTAGTAGTATTTTAAGGGAGGCGACCGACTGCTGAGGTCATTTGCACCATTAGGGATGGACAGGGAAGGATTAAGGGTGGAGAGAACCCTTAGCATTGGCATTAGCCTACTCTTTATGAAAAGCGCCAAGGGGTCCGCAGCTTAACGTCCCATCCGACGGACGGCGTACTCACTCAAAGTACCCTCCACAATTCCATTTTCGACAAACAGTAAAAACAAGGACTACAGAAACTAACATAAGTAGCACCATACTCACAGCTCGACGATCCGCCAAGCACTGACGGCTCATTGGGTCTCAGACAACTAGCGCCGCTAGTGGGGGCGCGTCATGGCCGCCAAATTGCACCAGTTTGCGTATTTATTGGGCAGACCACGTATATAAATATGTGTATAATCTCACTGATATAGCAAATAATACTGGATTCGACACCACTTCTACTCAATGAAATGTACTGAAACACATATTAAGCATGAATTTTAATGAAATGCTACCTAAGATGGCACTCGCAGAGTAAAATTTAGATAAAAATGGCAGGTATCAAGCCGTACGTTGGTACACACATTATTTTTCTTGCGAATTCAGTACTTCGGAGCCCTGGTTCCTCCTAGCTGCCGAAGATATCCTCGAATTCCCTCTCTCGGATCCACTCTTGCCTTTGATGATAATCCCACCCCTCACATTAGACTTCTCCCTACGGCCTGTTTAGCGGGCGGTTCCCTGACGAAATATCAAATTTCACACATTGATGACAATTCACCGGCTTCGCAGCACGTCACCGAGACCCCACTGGTGGAACTGAAACCACGGCCTTAGTTACATCCGGCCCGGAGATGTGTTTCACACTCCAAAGGGCCTCCAGGGTCAAGTCCATTGAAGGGAGATAATGGTGGTGGAGTCTTCCTTTCAGAAAACTGCCAAAGGGACGTTTCAGTCAATCGTCAAGATGCTTTGTGATTTTACTGCAACAATTAATGGAAATCACCAGGCGGGAATTATCGCAAAGTTGCGTAGCGTCTAAATTTCACCTTGAAACGAGCTTCGTTTCAGAACATTCTTCCTGTGAGGTCGTTAAAAAGGTCAAAAGGTTAGGAGGAGACAAGTTGGAAGTGGTGGGGAATATATTTGGACATTTATTTTCCTCAGGGCGTTGATCGACTGGAAGTACACTAGCAATTAGATCGCAAGTACATTTATGTCTTACCCTACCAGCCTCCACGAGTGGTAGAGGGTGTTATGTCATCACTCACTTGAGCGAATCTTAATTTATTTACGTAAATTATATTTCCCAGCGTTTAGCTCTAATTATTTGTAATTTTCTAGAAGTATCAGCTGCGCCTGTAATCTTCACGTTTCTAGTGTGTCCCAAGAGCTTCCGATAAATATACGAAGCTATCTCCTCGTTCATAACGGTTTTCACAAAAGAGGTTTCCTGTTTGTATCCTGTTTAAATTTCCACAAATAAGTCCACCAAACACCCGACGCATATTCAAATTGAGATTTTAAAGTACATTAATGATTTAATAATTTTGAGATGAAAAAATGATAATTTTTTTATTTATGCAATGAAATTCACTTTGAATGAAAAAAGTAAATCATAAACGCAAGTTTTCAGATTGAAAAAGGCAAAGAGAAAAACTTGTAGATTCCACAAACTTTCAATATGGAGACAAGGGTTTTGACTGACCGAATACTTGAGTCATCTTTCGGATTCATTCACCAAACTTTTCATCCATGTTATGATCCAACTCCGGGAAAAAATATAATATTCATAATTTTGTATGCTTCTAACTTAGTCTTGACAATACTGCCGGTATAAATACTTATCGGCTTACTTTCGGCATAAATTTTACCTGAGAAAATATTAAACAATAGCGTCAAATTATTTTAAAGTAATAAAGATGTAACTATACTCAATACTCCCCTGTGTATATATCCTGTGTATTGAATCCCAGGCCCAACAGAGACATCGACTGCATAGGGATACCCGTGGCCGCCTGAGAGCATTTCTAAGTAATTTCATATCTTCTAAAAATGTATTGAAAATTACAAAACAATGCATTCCTTCCGAATATACCGTATTCACAATAGTCTATAAAGAAAATATCCTCTAGAAATGTCTTTATCTTCTGAAAGCTCTTTAGAAAGATTAACGGCACACTTCAGCAATTCCTGAATGACATTGACCTATTTGGTTTAACGTACTTTCGGAGAGGAAGAATAATCAGTCATACTAATAATTCATCATTGCTCGCGCTCTAGAGTAATATTTGATTGCACAATAACGGATATGATTCATGAGACAATATTCAGATCACTAAAACCTTTTGATGACCTTCACGTTTAGGGAAAGCCGGAAGGAAAAAACACGGTTGCTCAACCGAAACGATAAGCTCAGGAAATAAGTTGTGGCCTCGCCATGTGGATGCACCAAGAATTATGCAACGAATCCAAAAAAAAAAGAGATAGGAATTATCTGTTTGAGTTTATCCAAACTAGTTTTCCCACAAGAATTGAGTGCCAGCGAAATAAAATCTTCTAATTGAAATTTAATTACTTATCATGCATACATACACGCTTATCAACATGTTAAGAATTTTTCTTTTTTTTTCTTTTTTTTCATTTTACCTGAATCATGACTTTCAGACACCGACGTCCGAGGATGGCCCGCAAAGTTTCCGACCTAACAAAGATACAAGACATTTTTTCTGACATTTTATGAGTTCGGAAACTTTTCAGACCACTTTCGTAGCATGATAAAATCTATGTTACTCCATTACTAAAATCTATGTTACTAATAGTTACTCCATTGACTTAAATAGAAAATGACTCATTGGCATTATTCAAAGATCGACAAAGTCTACGGAGAATTTCCATTTGGAGAACCCAATTTACATGAAATCCACGTATCCGAGACATAGGTAAGCGCTCATTGAAATTATCTCAACCAAATATATGGTCTCTCCCTTGTGAATGTGTTCGTCATTCACTACAATGCATACAGGGTTCGTCCGGAAAATAAGTGTACTGAGCTCAGGAAAAAAAATTTATTACACTTTTACATATCTTAAGCTAATATTCCTCAAAATAGGACCCTTGTGAGTCGATACACTTGTTCCAGCGGCGTTCCCATTCCTGGAACGCTCCCACGAAGGCATCATCGGGAACCTCTCGAAGACTCGTCGTCGACCTCTTCTCTGCCCTCCACGAACATCTTGTGCCACCGAAAGATCATGTTTCTGGACATGACTGACTCCCCGTAAGCCTGGTTAATCATACCGACAGTTTCGGTAGACGATTTCCCAAGCTTTACCGCAAATTTGATGGAATAACGCTGCTCCAAAAACTTCGGCATCGCGTTCCGTGACGTGGGTCGAGCGTGGAGGTTCGCGTTAACAGAGCTCCTCACTACACCACAGCTCAGAGCCGACTGCCTTTTTCAGCGTCGCCTGCCAACATACCACCCTCCAATCGCAGCCCGTCAGAGCGGTGCTGGGCGCGCCTGGAGCGGCGCGCCCAGCCCAGGAGTCAGTACACTTATTTTCCGGACGAACCCTGTATTTGTTCCTACAGCTATAAACATTTTTTTTAAATTCATAAAGGGATAGTATAGGTGATACACACATCTACACAGTATCCCACAAGTCCCCGCAAGGGTGTGTGACTGAGGGTAACAGAGTACCTGCCAGAATCAATAAACTATACACGTACATGGGTACAATTCAATACATATTAGCTCATATACGTACAATACTCGTGCGCACACAAGCCTAAATACAGCAAGCAATGATGGTTGTGTTTGATCAACGGCTATAATTCTAATATTCTAGTTTATCTAATAGACTTAATAATATTAAACTATCTCTAGACACTAACAGACTATCTAGTAGACTTTTAAAAAACACGCTTTTTCTCTCCGCGTGGTCGTTTATTATTGGTCTAAACCATTATAAGAAGGGCATAAGGGGGAATAAGGAGGGCTTTGTTTGTTCTCGTCTGTGAGACGACATGATGCCAATCGTGCACAGATTTTACAATATCCCAATTGTTCAATAACGAAGCCGACATGTTCTTTTGATATTCACATACGGTTTGCGATACGCTTTTGAGTGATTCGCCGGTCAATTTGAATCAAATCTTCGGCGAGTTTGCGATATTTTCGTCTGTGGCAGTGATCGGACTTCCGCTGCGTGTTTCATGAACAGATACAGGGTCGCAACCAAAAGTGGTAGAACTGATTTTTTTACAAGAATTTTATTGACGATATACTTACATCGACTTAATAATCTTCAAAGTATGCTCCTTGAGCTGCTACACACTTAGTATAACGTTGCTCCCATTCCCCGTACGCCCGCTGGAAATTTTCTTTGGGGATGCCGTTGATGACCCTTGTCGAAGCCTCTTGAACGGCCTTTTTCGAGACAAAACGTCGTTCCTTGAGCTGTCTTTTCATCTGGGGGAAGAAGAAGAAGTCCAGTGGTGCCAGATCGGGAGAACAGGGCGGGTGCGGCGACGTGGCAACGCCGTATTTGGCCAGGAGCTGTCTGACGACGAGCGCGCCATGGCAGAATTTTCGGCGCCATCTTGGCGCACACCTTGCGCATGGCCAAATTCTGTGAAATAATGCGTTGGACGTTGGATGCAGACATACCCAACTGGTCTGCAATTTCTTCACTGGTTAAGCGTCGGTCTGTGTTCAGCAGTGTCCTCACTCTGTCCACATTCGTGTCGGTTCTTGCCGTCAACGGCCGTCTGGAGCGATGGTCGTCTTCAACGAGCTCCCTACCCTCTTCAAACAACTTGTGCCACTCAAATACTGTGGAACGGCTTAAGACAGTGTCCCCATAAGCCTGCTTGATCATATCGAGGGTCTCAGTTGCCGTCTCCCCGAGTTTCGCACAAAACTTCACGGAATAACTTTGCTCTAAATTCAGATTCATTTTGTTTTTCGACGCGGACAAAAAACTTGCTTCACTAAAAACGGTGTCCTCACTCAACGACAGCCCGCAGGCGACTGAGATTGGCGTTTGTCTGTTGCTAAGAGCCCCCTCCATATTACTCTGCCAGGCAAACCCCCCTCCACCGCTCCGTTCGCGCCAGAGAAAATCAGTCCTACCACTTTTGGGTGCGTCCCTGTATGGGTTTTCCAGGCTCGTAACCATGAAAACTTCCAACCCATCGATTTACAGTAGACCTATCAACGGCATCGTTACCATAAATAGCATTTAAATGGCATTAAAATCTCAGTAGAAGTCACTTTTTCGGCAGTTAAAAATTCGACAACAGCACGCTGTTTAACTCGCGTTGACATAGCATTAGAACACGTCTCCATACTTCCGCTTCTCAAAATACATTGGGTGAATGTAACGACTTCAAACCTGCGCATGCCTGTTGAAGGGTAATGTTACTTCCACATGCCACCAGGATTGCTTCTGAAGGTCATTTTGTTTGTGGTCTACAAGCAGCATGTGTGCATTAGTTTTCAGCCCAGCGTCGTATGTGTTACCTCATACACAGGACCACTCGTGCACACAAATGCAATAATTGTTGCGCTTTATCAGTTCAACAAACTCAAATATTCATGTTAATTCACCTTATTATTTTTTCCGGGCCCTTGTGCTCGATTTTGTTATGTTTGCGTGTCGCGCGAGGGAGGAACAAGCAATTAAATCTATCTATGACGGTTTTTATCTCTCTTATTTTATCCCGGGGACCAAAATCGCCAATTCACCTCGGCGTTAGTATTGCCTCTTGTGTCGCGAAAAAACCTCAGGCATCCTGAATCCTACTAAAAATTGTGAGTCTTGCTTACTCTCTCCGTGAATCAATCGCAACCTAATCCCGTCACGCTTACTCGTTCCTCGTAGTGATTTTAACAAATCTGATTGATTGTCATCAGGTTATAATTGATGTGTTCGACTAAATTATCACGTTTATGAGTATTTAGCAAAAATACTCCAGTAATTAAGCTCCTTTTTTGTTGTGATTGAGTATCGTGCTCGTGAAAAATAAATGCACGAATCTGTAGTGACGGTGTCTATCTCTCTCTCTCTCTCATTTTATTCTGGTGGTCGAATTTACCAATATACTCGTGATTTAGAGCATCCATAATAATTCCGCTGCTGTCACAAGAAAACGCATTTGTGTTATAGAACCTTCCATCTTCCCGTTCGTATTCTCCCTCTAACTCATAAGATTCTTAGGTATCACCTGAAGATACAGAGAAGCACATCTTTACGGCAAATGGAAGGAACTGAAAGAAATTTAAAAAAAAGAATTTTGGGCATGAAGAGAAGTAAAACATTAATAAGCACATAGTTGATAATTTCCCAAACGCTTTTCTGGTGCATGACCATCTGATTGTTTGCAACCTCGCTTCCATACATTCCTTTAACAGCTTCCATCGTCCGATTACAGCTTTTCTCCGTAACTATGTAGAAACATCAATGACCACGTTTTTCGCCTCGTCATATGCCCAATGGTTTTGTCCCTTCTCCTAGTAGTAGTTTTGAGGGGAGGCGACCGACAGCTAAGGTCATTTGCGCCATAGGAGATGGACAGGAAAGGATGAAGGGTGGAGAGAAACCCGGCGTCGGCATTAGCCTACTCTTTACGAAAGGCGCCAAGGGGTCCGCAGTTTAACGTCCCATCCGACGGACGGCGTACTCACTCAAAGTGCCCTCCACAAAGCACCTCAAGTAGGGATCGAGATACCTCTGAAAAATATTCAACACCGCCGGGATTTGAACCCGCGCCCTCACGGTGGGAAGCCAGTACGTTAGCCCCCGCACCATCTCGATCCCTTCCCTTCTCCTTCGCTGGGTTTTCGACGAGCATCTATCTTCTCACAGTCTTCATTAGGCTTCTTCATAGGTTATCAAACCCGCCAAATTTATCATCGTTAAAAGGTTCAGAACAAACGAGTTTAGCGATGACGCTAAAGGAATTATAATGGCCCCACACTACGTAGGTAGATCAGACCACAAAGATAAAATAAGGGAGATAGATTCCAGGACAGATAGGTACATATACTCATTCTTTCCCCGAACAAGCAGAAATCATATTAGTAAGAAACCAAAGTCACTTTAGAAATATTAAAAACATTGAATTTACCAGTCGGAGCAAAGTTAAACACTGCAAAGCTGTTAGGTATACTCTCAGGTGCATGTGTATGTTAGTTGGCAGTTTGAGTGTTTGAATTTGTGTGGGTTGTAAGGGTTTTTGCATTAATGTATAACATGTTTTGTTTGTGGATTGTATAAAATTGTGGTTTCAGCATACAGTTTTTTATCTTAATCACGGGTGGTGCCCTAACACCCCCCGCCATACGCCCTTGAGGCGGCTTGCGGGGTATTAAGTAGATGTAGATCTATGCTTCACGAAATGCACATGCTTTAATGTATCGCAGCCCAACTTCCTTGCTCGCATCGTCTGTTTGATCCCCCAAGTCGTTCCAGTGTTGGCTGACCTGTTTTCGTGATGACGTTGACTTCTTTTTTATACCACAAATTATTATCGTCGTCTTACTGAAGCTAAGACATAAGATGAACTTCTTCATTGTCTTTTCCATAGAGGTTCAAATGTGCTGTGAGCTCCTCTTTCTTCTCAAATTAAAATCGCTGAGTCATCAGTACAGAATATCGCAATTTTTTCCCCTTACCACGAATCTATGAGTTCACATTTTTTCAAAGAAGAGGGCCAAAAGTATTCTCAATACGGCCGTAAACCTTTAAGTGTCAACGTGAATGGACATTATTGTGATATATGTTACGTCTTCATCATGAAAAGTGTTTCGTCTTCGCAATCACTGCTTCGCTTAAACTTCTTCACTCTAGCACACGCATTAAAATCATTGCCATCTTTTCTTTTTTATCAGTGGAAGCGGTCTGCAAGCTAAGAGCACGTTTTTGATGGACATGGAACTTCACACTACCATACCCCATAAAATACGGCGCAAAATATCCTCCAACTCCATTTTAGAATTATTCAATATATTCCTTCCCTCCCTTTACCTCGCTTTCCTTGAGTTCTCCCATCTATTGCCATCTTCAGAGTCATTTAAATACTCTTTTAGTAGTCTTTAAAAATCATTCCATCGTTATGAATCCCTCTTATTACTTTGGGAATGCACAGAATCCTATATATAAGTTAGCTTTGCAAAAAGTTTATTTATTTCAAAATAGCTGAACTCAAAGTACTTTGATTGGTTACTTTAGTCATTGACTTTCTGACGGTTTTGACGTTAACTGAGAGATCCCACATGTCAACGTAGGAGTCTCTCACGTAAAACTGTCTCTTTTAACCAGCGACTGATCTCAACCGAGGAATCGATCGATCAATTGAGTCGCTGAACAATTACTACCATTTCACCGTATTGAGATTCCATGGCAGAGGCAAGCAACATTAATGTATTATTGCTCAGTTTAATTCTCCTAAAAGAAGTTATCGGATGAACAGAACCACAGGTTTGCAAGCAAGCGACATGAAGATACGCAATTGAGTGCAGTGGAAATGAGGTCGCGAGTAGCTCTGACTTCTAGCGGCAAAGGTCTTATCGCACCTTGAGCTCAGTAACGCGAAAGCCATCCCATTGCGGCATCCATATGAAATCCATATGAAATCCACAATGTTCATATCCATATGAAATCTAATTCTCTACAGCGCGTTCCCTCTCCATGGACTACAATCTTGACGTGGAGGAAGGGCTAGTGCGTTCCGAGCAGTGATAATTTTTCATAATAAGGTCACCCATGTCAGATAGACCGAAGTTCAGGAGCCAGGCGCATGGCAGCCCAAGCAGCGGTTCCTCAGTGAGATTACTACAAAGGCGTCTGACCCCAGTGTGACGGCTATTTGAGTATTTGTATCGCTTTAAAAACAACATTAAGGAGGCCAAAGGAAAAACGTCTCAATTAAGAAAATACTATGGACAAATTTACGGGAATGAGTCATGGCAAGACGCGGCCCACTGGTCTGGGCTGTCGAGCGGTGGAGGAAATGCTTCCCTCGACGTAATTACACTTAATCCTTACAAAATTGCATCTATTGCTTCAGGGAATCGGGATGGTGCGGTGGCTAACGTACTGGCTTTCAACCCAGAGGGCCTGGGTTCGAATCCCGGCGGCGGCGGCAGGTGGTATCCCTACTTGAGGTGCTTTGTGGAGGGTACTTGTGAGTGAGTACGCCGTCCGTCTGGTTGGACGTTAATCTGCGGACCCCTTGGCGCCTTTCGTAAAGAGTAGGCTAATGCCGACGCCGGGTTTCTCGCCAACTTACCTTTTTTGTCCATCTAATGGCGCCAATGACCTCAGCTGTCGGTCGCCTTCCCTAAATACTACTACTACTACTTGACAGCAGTAGAAGGCGGGGTAACCAAGCGGGTCAGTTAAAATAGAGACTTAGAATATTTTTAAGATGTTATGGATAGGGTAGTTAAAAATCTTGAAGCGGGATAGGAGATAAAACGAAGGAAATATAACCGTGCTAGGGCTGTGCGGAGTAAGAGTGCATGATAGCGGGGATCACTGGAGGCATATATACAGAGTAGCATACAGTGGAGAGATGAAAAGTCAACGTTGGGTATCCATGATACTGAACAGGGAACTGGGGAGAAGGTTAATTAGAGTGGAACAGGGGGATGACAAAATATTAATAGTGGAAATAGGAGCAGTCCAGGCAAAATTAGTGTTACGTAATTCCAGGTACACATACCGGCAAGCAGTAATAAGTTGGGGAAAATGGATGGTGTATACGACCATCTCGAAGAATTATTGCGAATTTACCTGGAAGAAATCAATTGATTAAGCTCGTTGATTGGAATTTGTTGGACGTAAGTGGAGAGACAGATTGTAGGCGAGATAATACCGTTTGGCAGAGGGAGAAAACTATAGAGTTTTGCGGGTGTGCAATAGGTTCATTTGAGCCAATACCGTAGGACGTAGGTACACATAAGGATTACCGGGAAATATCGATTTGACTGTATTATGGTTACACATAGATTTATGGAAAGCATGATCTACTTAAAGAGCTCATCAGGGATGCGGATTGCGTTTACAATTGTGTGCTCTTGAAGCGTCATTCTCAACATGAGAGAGCAGTGATAGTATATGAAAATGGAATGTAGAAAACTTAGCTTAGGTGAAAAGGGAGGAGTAGCAGGGAGTAGTGGATACCATTCTAAAGGAGGATAAGGGAACGGATCTGGTAGAATAAATATTGAAATATCTCAAGCAAGAGAAAGGAATCGACGAACGAACAAATAGAAAGGGTTAGCAGGAAATGGGTTAGGGTTATGGGTTACTGAAGATATGATGAGGAAGATGGATGAGATAAGGGAAGGGAAAATGAGGGCTTAGAAGTAGGAAGAAGAAAGTACAAAGAGCTAAACAACAAACTGAGGTCATAAACTAAAAGGACGAAGGAAATATGGTGGAAATAGTAGTGTGAGGATATGGAGAGTTTATAGAGAAAGGGCGAAAAAAGTGGACTACAGAAAAGTGAAGGAACTGCCTGGATGCAAGAAAGGAAATTCCATTTGAACAATCAAACATGCATAGGGAAAAACAATAATCAAAGCAGAAGACGTTCTCAAAAGTTGGAATTAATGCATGGAAGACTAAATGGCAAAGATAATAGAACAGTCTGTTAAGATATAAAAAAAGAATATCATGTCGATGTAGGAGCTCATTCGTAGCATTTATAGAGGAGGAATTTCATCTGAAGTTTTTTTTAAAACAGTATTGATACCCATCTCAAAATAAGGAAAAGTCTGATATGGAGTAAACAGGAGTAAGAAGCCTGTAGGACCATAAATTTGATTTCGTGCGTGGTGAATACAGTACTAAAGTATATCAACCAAAGGATGGAGATGAGAGCGAACGAGTACTTAACATGGAATGAGTTTAGGTTTAAAGAAATGAGAAATATGAGTAATGTGCAATAGAGATTCAGGTATGATGTGGTGGAATCTTTCAATTATAACAGAAAAAGAGAAAAACACTTGCCATTTTCCACTTGTCAGATGAAACGTGAAACTTAAAAAATAAAAAGTGGAAAATTGCAATCGTTTAACTCTCTTTCTGTTATGATATGAGTAATGCCATGGAAAAAATGAGATAACTAAGAGCAAGAGTATTCTCAAGAATTAAAAAGGATAAACAAGTATACACAAAGGGGGGACATACTAAACTAGAACAGATGAAACAGTTCTCCTCTAAACCAAGTGTTTTAAAAGAAGTTGGGATGAGTAGAAGGGACATCGGGAATACTTGTGTTAGGCAAAGGGGTTGGAGGCGATGGTTTGCTCTTTAATTAAAGTTTCAAATAAAATATCGGTGAAAACTACAATATGGGGCGTAGGTCGGAGGCTTGGTCGTGGAGGAAACATGATTGCTGTAGTTTGGAGGCTTTTGAGACATGGTTTGGGAGATGAGTGGAGAAAATAAATCGACCTGAAAGGAGAGCAAGCGATAAAATGCTTGGCATGCTAGTGGGAAATAGAAAGTTCTTTCGAGTAATTCTAAGAAAGCAGAGGAAGTTTATGTACGAGAAGATACTTGGAGGCAATGAGATGCTGAAGAGGACGAAAGAGGAAAGAGTGAAACGGAGGGAGGAAGAGAATAGAAACTTTGGATGGTATTATTTGGGAATAATCATGAATTCCCAGTTTCAAAATCGTCCAAAGGTTTTTAGGTAGTGGTCCGAAGATAGCACCCAGGAGTCTTCAGTCAGTAGGCGAAGACCCTATCACCTAAGACTTCTTCCTTCTTTCCACACAATCCAAGATTTAACTGCATATAAAATTTTACAGTGCACATTATTTTACCTATCTCAATGAGTGCCACGACCCTTGCACCCCTGAAAAAGATGACCGATCCGGAGAGATTCGGAGAGCACCCCATGCTGGAGTGTTTTCCACCTGTTGGCGGAGAGAGAGAGAAAGAGAGAAGGGGAATGAGGCACATCGGACGAGGTTGAGGTAGATCAAAACGAACAGGGGTGCAGGGCGGGGTGATGGACGACTGTGCGTGCGTGCATATGTGTGTGTGCGCGTGACAGAGGGAATGGGGAGGAAAGGGCGAGGGAGGGGGAAGGGGCGCTGGAGGGAGAGAGAATGGGGGGGGGACACGGATGGATATATGGAGATAGGTACTGGAGAAGGCGCGAGGTGGGGAGGTGAAAGCCTCGCGCGTGAAGAAATAAAAAATTTGAACTCCTAGTGAGTAGGGGTGAGAGGGGGGGGCATTTGAGAGCGGAGAGGGGGAGTGAGTGTGGGGGGGAGGGGTGGATGGGTGGTGGTGGGGGGGGGAGAGTTGTTGTGTGTTGTCATGGGGAATGGAGGAGGTGGAGGAGGAGGAGGGCGGTTGGCTCTACGTCACCGGTGCCGAGGCCGGTCGGCCAGTCTGCAGAGGAGGAGGAAGGTAAGCAAGCAAGCCAGCGGCTCTCTCAGTGCCCGCTGAGCGCTTTAAGAGGTCGCAACGGTCGCTGGTGAGGAGCAGGGCAGCGAGGAGACCGAAGTGGGCAGAGGATTGCCTCCCGAGTGAGGATTCCATCCCCATCGGGCCACGCACGCAGCCGAGGGCGTGTGAGTTAGGAGAGGAACGGGAGAACGCTTACAAATCGCCCGGGTGGAGGGCATGCGAGTTTAATTATAAAAATAACACAAGATCTGCATTTGAGATATCGGAAGGCAAAAACGCATCTCTCCGTCTCCTCCCCCGGGGAGAGCGACAGTGATTGCCGGGCCGCCCCCCGTGAGGTCTCCCCGCTCCTCGACAGTGTGACCGACATCTCCGCGGCGACTCTCCAGAACCGGCAAGGAGGAAGACATATGTTTTAACGTACACCTTGGTATACATGCAAATAATTATATAACATTACCCCGGATATGCGCGAGTGTTTGGTGCGAGCATTTCAAGAGTGATCCACTTTCGACGCAGGAGGCTTTTTTTTTGGTACGTGCCGGAGGGAGGAACCTTGGAAGAGGGGTGAACCTTAGCCGTCGATCGTTCCACACCGTCCTGACCTCTTAAGAGGCGATTCGGGATGTACATCGAAGATAAGAAAGACGATATGGATGACCGGAGCGGAACGCAGAATGGGTCAGTATGAGAAATGTATATTTAACGCAAAAACACTTGTCCCTTCAAAAACATTAGTGTGCTAAAGAAACATATTTGAACAGCCGAAATTCGAATTTTCGTATCTTAAACCGGTTTGACATGTACTCTAAATGGAGTTAACAAGTGCTTTCTTGAGAGAACGGGCCAGTGAAAAAATATTCACGTAATCTGAATAATTATTCGCCAAAATGCAGGAAATCAGCGGTTTTAACTCAATCCCAAATATAAACGAAGAAATAAACTAAATAAAGATATGTCTAAATGATAACTATGACAAGTATTAGAATCATTGACCGAAGAGATATTTAAAATGAAATTGTTTGGAAGAGGAATCAACCTCTGGAATAATATTTAATAACAAATTTAGTTTACGAAAAACTTCAATAAGAATACAATAGTCTAATTTGGCAGACTTTGATCACTGTCATAAGAGGTTCAGAGCTTAATTTGCAGGCAACTCAAATGAATTTAAATCATTCAAAAAAACTGGAGTTTTCCACACTTTGATGGTTTCGATTTTTTCACATCACTCTCAGAATTATGCAAGCAAAATTATCATTTTTTAACATTTTTGAGCATCCAATGTTGTTCAATTCATTTGTTGCATTGTGTGTAATTAGAGCAATTACCGATGCGACAGATTGGGTGATAAAAGAGGGCAAGATGTATTTTTTGGATTGTTCCTTGAGTAATCAATATCTTGTTGATATTATTAGTGAATTTTATTATTGAGTGATATTATGCATTAGTGAAGCATCTCCTCCATAGCAACAAACTCTCAAGTCAACAAGTCCACTTCCGTGATAATATTTCGTCAAGTTCTTTCGAGGTAGTCAAATTTGTCTTCCTCTGCTAAATGCAGAAATGGATCTAATAACAATTAAGATGGTGAAATATATGAGATTGAAAAATTAATGAGCATTCAACAAGTCTTTCATTAACTTTTGCTATACTTTAATCAGATCTTAGATACGGGAGACGATATGAACTTTTAACTGATGGGTGTTGAGACTACAGGTGTCCGAATACTCATCCCACCGGAATAATTTCGTTGCGACGGAGGAGAAAAGGTCAGAAAAGGTTGCAACAGGTTGCATGGGCAGCTTCCAAACGGGAAAACAAAACTATTTCCCCTAAATCCGTCCCGACCTCGCGCTAAACCGGATACCAATAAAGTCGTAAACAGATATACTGTATAGTATCCGCCGTCACTTTGTGGAAACGATTCATAATGAATAAGAATTACTTAATTTTTTAAGACCTGATGATGACGATCCTCGTCGAAACCCGGTCGTAAAAATAAAAGTTTGTGTGGAAAAATTAAGTAATTCTTATTCATCGTAAAAAGATGTTGTTCACAGTGAATGTTTCCATTCGGTAGAGCAACATGGCCACGAAGAGTAGGGCATCAAAGTCTCTCACCAAAGTTTACTCAGGAATTCAGTGTCCATTCAGAGCAAAATATTCATTTCAGGGCAAAACAACACAAATAGATAATTTGGCAAATACGCCAAAGTGTTGGTGGATCTCAGAAGGTTTTTGAGATTGGCGAGTCGTCCGTGTGCGAGAGAGGGGCATTTCGGCCACCTCCGAATCTCATGACGTAAATTACATGGATTTTTTTCAACTCATTATGCTCATTACCGGAAGGGCTTAAGAGTATGATCACCCTCACATCTTGAATTGGCATGAGAAGCATGTGTTAATTTTGAAATTTTACCCCATACCACTTAGCCATCAGGAAATGGTAATCTCGCTTCCTTGCTACTCTGCGATTACGCCCCACGAACGGAGGGAGACGCATATATATGTAAACACACTCACACACATAAAAATGTAAGCACACACACCGGTGGAATTAAAACCCATTCCGCGAAATGACGTTGCACAATGCGATGCGGCGAAAGCAGCTCTTGTGAATCGGAGGCGGAAACAACAAAAAAAAGCGCTAGCTTCGACTGAACCACAAAATTTAAGCAAAGCCTGACAGCCGACGCTCTGAATGCTCTCGGGTATCCCGCTGATATTCCCGGCCGCTGTTTTTCGATATGCTTCCGAACTTTGCGACTCTCCTCCACCCCATTTTGGCATTTTTCACCCTAAATTGAAACAGTTACTCTCACAATCTTGAACTTGTGGTACGTTGGTGTAAAAAAAAATTATTTTGAAAAGATTTGCAAAAGTACCAACAACCAGGAGCATAGTTTTCTACGGTTCGTAAACATGGTCGTTGAAGCAAGATGATATTGGAGGTTTGCGAGAGGCAGAGATTTACACAGGTGTAGTGAACGATGGGAAAGGTAAAATGGGCGGGTAGGGAAACAAACGAGGAAATGCTATTTATGGCGAAGGGAGAGAAATGCAAACGAAGCAGGAAAGATGAATTCATAGTATTTTAGTTGGGGATGAAATGTTGAAGGATACTCTGACAGAGGAAAGAACGTTAGTCAAGCTAGAAAGGGGAGGAATACGTAGGTTAGGTATTTTGAACGGAGTTTTTAGAGGAAGGAGAAATAGTTTATTGTACTACCCTGTCCAATAAATACACGAACTGAGCCCATAAAAACTTTATTTTGCAAAATTTAGTCTACATCGATTTTGTCCCCTTCAAAGCACTCTCCATTCGTTGCTATGCATTTATTCCATCTTCTTTTCCACCATTCAAAGCACCCTTGGAAGTCCTCGGCAGTTAGGCTTTTTAGTTTTCTCGTCGTGTCTTGCTGAATTGAGTCCACATCTTCCCAGTGACATCCTCTCATCACATTTTTGCATTTTGAGAATAGGAAAAAGTCGTAAGGGGACGAGATCTGGCGAATAAGGAGGATGATCAAGGATTGGGATTGAATTTTTTGCCAGAATCTGGCGAACAATCAATATTGAATGCGCCCGATTTTTGCACACATTTTTTAAAAACCCAAATGTCCGATTAAAATAGTATGCACTGCTGACGTTCCTCAATTCAGTTCATCAGCTATCATTCGGACAGTTCTTCGACGATCGGTAAGGACAAGTGACACATACCTCTCATTGGGTCTCAGGCAACTAGGCCCGCTAGAAGGTGGGGCTATAGTCCGCGATATGGCCACCATATTGCACCAGTTCGCGTATTTACTGGGCAGACCATTTATTATGGGGTATCAGGTTATGTCGCGTTAAGCGTGGTTTCTAAATGTAGCTGTATTTATACTACGTCCAACAAAAACTGTATCTTAAACGGTAGCCCAGCATAAAATATTATTGTAATGGGTTTTTCATTTTTCCAACAAATACTCTTCTCATCACCAGATGATGATGCGCAGCATCGAAACCATGGACGTGAAATATTAAATCCTTTTAGTGGAACTGTTAAGTTTCTTTTTAACCATGTTTCTTAATTTTAACAGGATTGATCTTTGACGTTCACTTTGAAGCAGGTGATGTAGGTAGAATTGTCCAGCAGCAGGGTTACCGCGAAAATATGACGCAGTAAACTCGGGAGATGGCTTCCTCCCCAGTTCCATTTGGACCGAAATATTATCTTCGCATATTGTTAGACATTGTTACGGCATTTTAAAGAGTATCTTTTCATCGGCATGTTTTGAAAGGCTAACGAGGTTTTACAATTTTTACTAACAGATTGTGATGGTGTAAAAATCGCAGGTGATTTTTGAATGGTAGTCATTCATAAAGAGTTAAAATCGTCATATTTGCATGTTTCTTAATTTTAACAGGATTAATCTTTGACGTTCACTTTGAAGCAGGTGATGTAGGTAGACTTGTTCAGTAGCAGGGTTACCGCGAAAGTATAACGCAGTAAACTCGGGAGATGGCTTCCTCCCCAGTTCCATTTGGACCGAAATTTCACCCGTTTTGCTTTGAATTGTTTTACTTCAATGTGGAGAGCGGGAAGGATGTTTTGGTCCTTAGTTTGCAGTAACTCGTCACATTTTCTCGCAGAGAGATAGAGAGAGGAGGGAAGACTGTTTTGGGACTTGAAGCAATCGATGCAACCCCCACCTCCGCACCCGACACAGAATTTCATGTCACGGACGAAAATATTCCGCGGGGATTCCTTCCGCATGCGACTAATTGTGTGCAGGGAGACAAAAGGGTTGAGGGTGGTTGCGAGAGACCTGTGGGAACGTGTGCCCGTGACGGCTGCATAGCAGTCACAGGATGAATGCTTTTCTACTTGTCGTTTCCGCGCCGCACAGATAATGAACTGCTCAGGAAATAAGGGAGTTTTAGAAATGGGTCCAATGAATGGATGAACCCCGCACGCAAGATTTTGCGGGAGGAGGATTTTTATTTTTCCGAGGTTTCGTTCCGAAGGCGTGCGACGACTGTAAGCAGTGTCATCAAAAGAATATTCTGTTCTATGATACGAAAACATTCTTGAGCAGACGAAGTTTTAGAAGAGAAATGAAATTTCTCCGGGACCTGGAAGGGAGAGAGATACGTTTTGAGGCGCGTTAATATGAGTTTTTCGAAGAAATTGGAGAGGGAACATATTAATCACAATGGAACGTAAGTTTTTTAGGATTGTTAAGGTCTCCGTTGGGTTTAGGAAGTAATATTATTTTTGCAATTTTCCAGATCGTGGAAAAAACTAGAGGCGCGACAAAAAGTTAAAAAGATCGATACAAAAGATAAATGGCATTTGTGGGTACATTTTTGATTGCATCGAGTGGCATACTATCTTGACCAAAGGTGGATCTGGACTTATAATGCACTTGTATGTGTTTTAGTTCGTTGATGACTATGACTTCAAGTTCGAGGGGGGGGGGGACAGAATGGAAGAGACTTGACTAGATCTGTGACTGCGAGTTCTGTCCTCCGTATCCGTAAGGGTGGGTTATTACATATTCAAGGCGTCATACAGGTGCTCGGCAAATATGTCAGCCCACTTATCAGGAGAGAAGTTAAGACTATTGTTTATTCTTGAAAGAGGGAGTGTTTTCTTGGCGTTTCCACCTCATCCTTGGTCTTCCCATTACACGAAAGTCTGCCTTAGCGAAAGACATCGGCCAAGAAACGTAGTAAGAGTCCTGGCATGAAAATGTCAGCCTACTTTCGGGTGAAATCCTTCGGGGGAATTCGGGCCAAGTGGCGTCGTGCAATGCTCATAGTAAAGTTTCTTTAAACGGGGCATAATAATCTCAGAAATCGCGTAGATATTTTAGATAAATACTATAAACATAAAGTGTCTCGAAAAACTGAGAACATGCTGGATGGTTAGCAAAACATCACCGTTTAATATCCCTTCGTCAGGAGGATGGATTATGCTGCGTCACTCAGGGGTCGGTTAAGTCATGATCAGTCTCATTTCAGTCTCATGACACGGTTTATCTGACTTAGTATACCTACATTGTATCCTGCAAGCCTCCGCTAGGGTGTGGCAGGGGGTAATTCTACACCAGGAATTCAATATGAAAATTTAAGTTTTGTCAACATATAAATGAGCAAAATATTTACAATGATGAAGATAATATTAAGTACACCTGAATCTACCACGACATGCATGATTGAAAAGTTTCTCTAAATATGCGCAACGAGCTGCTTGTAACAATAATATGCAGTGAGGTCATTTCGAATAAAATATTTGATTCATTCTAGGCCACTTAAAATTGTAAAAAACACACTTTTCCATAAGCGACGTCGTTTGCCGTGTTTTAGATGCCTTATCGTTCGCGGGAAAAATGATTCGGACTGACATCTCATTGTGGCTATGCAGTTGGATTGGCTTCATTGTGGAAAAACCGTAAGTTCTGCTTCACCAACCTACGTCTCCCTGACCCTCAGTCATTAATCATATGCAAATTATCCCAAATTCATTACTATCTGACCATAATTTTCATCCACGTTACTGACTGTTTCTTGATTGATTATAGCTATTAACAAAGAAACTTGGCCGCTAATGACTTCATTATAGTGAGTAAATATAAATCAATATTTGAAGCATAAAATGATGAGTGATCAAACATTGTTTGTTGTTGACGAAACCTAGACTTAAAATATAAACATTTAATGTCTAACAACACTTATTTGCGTTGATTATCCTAAACAAACGTTTAGCGGAAATCTCATTACGGGCAAACTAAGAACTTACACCAGACAATCAGCCATAGCGAATTAACTCGCCAACCGTATATTTTTTTTCTAAATTGCCCGCTTTACATAATATATTATTCAAACATTTATACTTCCAGAAGCATATAAGAATGCATGTTTCACACACTTTTACGCTAAATCCTCTGATTTGATTTTCTTAATTTATTTCTCTATTAATTATGTCAGGGATCTTCCCACCTTTGAGACTATGAACTGGGACCGGTTTTGCTTTATATGCGTAAGGTGTCATCCCCAAATGGAATTTGTGAAAGTGCAAACAATTTCTGTTGCCATTTTTACTGTGCATCTTAATTTCTTTAAGGTGGGACTAAAACTCCTTCATGAATCATCATCGCGAAGACGCATTTATTTTTAATTACAGCGATCGGTTATCTTGAAAAACGCCACCAATAAATCACTTAACAAGGTTTCCTGAACCATGGAAAGATTCTTTCAAATAGCATGGTAGGGGCAATGAATAATTATCGCATCGGTTCATAATTGGGTTTATGCATTCTATTTTTTTAAATAGTTAAACTTTCTTTTGAAGTCCATTTTACATTTCCAGACGTCATTTTCAAATCTTTGAATTACAAAAATTATGAAATTGCCTAATATAAATAATATTTCATAGACATAATTCTGACTCATTGCTGTTTGACATAATTATGTGAAACATTTACCGATGTTTTATTTAAACTAAGATCGTGTTATTTAAATTGTTTCGACGCACAAATAACATGGAATTCGCTCCGAGATAGAGAGTGCATTACCAATCTTTCCTAACTCAATAAGATTTAATGACTTCAGATAAGGGCGAAAAAGAACGCTCGTGGGAATAAACGAGCAGGTAAGAGAGTTTAACAGGGAAAATATGGGCAAATATTCTCAAAGTAATTTGGTGCAGGGTGCAACGAAACCAGAAAAACAAGGAAGGCTAAAAGAAAAAGGGGCAAGGCAACGCAAAGAAAGTGTCTTCTAGAGACTGATGGCCATTTTTCAAGGCAAATCATTGGCTCTGGTAGGCTTGAAAAACGTCAAAGTTCACCCAAACTGGGTAATACTTCGTAATGACTCGGAGGCTAGGTGCACGAGAATTTTCACTGACACGTTTATTAAAAAATAAGCATTTTTTTCAATGCCATCCCAATTAGCAAGGAGAAAAATTTAATTTATGATATTGAATAAAAATATTATAATTATTCAATTATTATTATTTATATTTATATATATATATATTATAAATATAAAGATGATTTCGTCGACGTAACACGGAAGTGCCGAATAGTACATTGCATAGTAACAAACAATATATATACACAAAAAAAGGATCACTCGCACGCTATTTCTTGATAATTTCGACGGAATTATTAAGAAATAGCGTGCGAGTGATCCTTTTTTTGTGTTTATATATTGTTTGTTACTGTGTAATATATAATATATATATATATATATATATATATATATATATATATATATACACGTACCTCGTATGCATACGCATATATAGTATGTATAACAACTCCTATGCAAATAGTGCAACACATGTAGACGTGTATTTTTCAGTAATTCAGATTGTCACTGCTCGATGACCCCTTGTTTATTGATTATCCATGTTAAGGAATATTATTTTCAATTCAATGTCCTGTCACCAGTACATATATAAGAAATCTAAGAATAGCGCAGTAGCCTATTGGTGGGTGTCTTCACCTAGGGGAGCGTTCGGATTTGGTCAGGTACAATATGTAAAGTCTCAGTACGATTTTTGGGTGAAAGTGCCTTCAATACGACCGCGGTTGGTAAAGGAAGAAGTTTCCCAAACACCCTAACTTTTGACTTTTATACTCGTTAGGATTTACTTACATGCTGTTTCTATGTAACCTATCAAACCAACCAGGCTCCAGACTTGTAGTAGTGCTTATTTTCAATTTCGGAAATTGGACTACTAATGAAAATTAATAGGAATATTTTACACTACTCTTCCTTTAAGCACAGAAAAGTACCAGTTCATACCTAAATACAGGTCCACTAACATTCACTTATTCTTCCTTTCGGATTACTGTACCGATAAAGAACACTAACAGCTCGACATAATTGATGATTAATTATTTCCATTAAATGCGAATCCTTCAGGCGATGCCAATTCGTCAGTAACCCATGATGGATTGCATATCGAGTGGCGCTTGCCATAATAAAGCCTATGTCGTACCTTATTTACAGTGCACCTTCTTCGTCACCTACGTAAATGCGTATTTACGAAAGTCAAAACAAAAATGTTCGAAATTGGTGAATGCCTAATTCCTGGTCTTAAGCGTGGCAGATGATCGAAAAATTTATCGCCGAAAAAGATCGTCAAACCAATAAATTTTTCATGAAAAACCACGCTGTTGACCTTTCCCTTCCAATGATGGACATTGGAAGCCTCCCCATTTCCTGAAATGAAAATTTGGTCTGTTTCGTCCTCAAAATTTGTGTTTACCCATCCGATTTGCCTCCGGCTTTCTTTTTCCAGTCATCTCTCTGTCCAAAATATTTTTCACCGACCATTGACCGAAGAAGTCTCGCTCGAAAGCGCCTGGTTGAAACTTCACACATTTTTTTTTTGACTAAACACGCGTGTTATTTCACAAAACTCAATATTTCGTACGGATCAAAGTGACATTCGATAGCGAGAGGCCAGAAAATCAATATTCTCATTATCGCCTAAGCTCTTTAACTATTTGTGTCGCGAGTCAATCTGTCATCTCAAGCGACATGATTCCCAGCGTCAACAATGCGCCGTTCGCCGCCCCCTCGCCGCTGACTGACTGACCGCGTTCTCCCGACTCCCGAATGGAATGCCTCGGTCACTCTCAGCACTCTCCCACCCTCCCCTCTCCCACCTCCCTCCCCCCCTCCCTTTCCTCCGCGCGGTTATGTAACTCGATTGTTCCGCACCGCTGCACCGACAGCCTCCCATTCAACTTTCCGTTCGCATTGCTTTATTCGCCGGTTAAACAGTTCTACTCACGAAGCGGATTTGACGAAGGGGGTTGACCAGAGGTAGAGTGTCTACCTGTGGAGCCGAAGGTCTATTCCCGTGACTGGCAAACATTTCTCGGCTTATAAAATTTTATTTCAATGGTTTTTCGGAACGAGAAAACCACACATTATCAGAAAAAATGCAATAATGGCATTTCGGAACAATGCAACGAGAGAAATAGACTCCTACTAAAAAAGCTACCCTTAACCCATGGTGAAAGGCAGCAGTTTCACCATTAGGTACTAGTGGCGAGGACCGAGTGTGTCGGCCTGATATCAGCTGCCACTCCTGCGGTATCGGCCTACGATGTTGATGGAAACCGCCGTGGACCAAGAGGTTCTCAACCTAATTCCTCCAACATATCCGTCATGCTTACCTGCTTCCTATGGCAACTTTCAACAAACCTATCGAATTTGCGCTCAAAATTATCAATTTTTTAAATTTTTTATGTACAGGGTGAAGCAGAATCGCTGAAGAGCTTTCAAAAAAATTATCGAAGTGAGAGTAGTGGCGTTAGCTGGGAAAAACGTCATTTTTTAGTAGTTACCATGCAGTGGTCTGGCGAGCATCAAGGATTTGTCCTAGCGACGTTCTTTAAGAACAACGATAGTGTAGTAACGCACATTTTCATCTCTCCGGCTCAGTAAATAAGCAAATTTTTCGTTACTGGGCAACTGACAACCCTCGCGAACTTCACCCATGACCTCTTCATAGCCTCAAAGAGACAGTTTGGTGCGATGTGTCCTCCACAGGCATTATTGGGCCTTAATATTTTGAATCTCGAGGTTCAACTGTTACTGTGAACTATGTGCGCTATTGTGAGATTCCGGAGAAAATCTTTTTACTCCCCAAAATGGGAGAGCATGGTGAGGAATATGAAAACAGAAGCCTTTTGGTTTCAACGGGATGGTGCCATCGCTCATACCGCCCGTTGGTCACGCGAAGTCCTGCAAGAACAATTTCCCGGCCGCCTGATCTCCTTACGAGGGAATGCTCCATGGCCCCCTATCTCCCCGGATTGGAACCCATGTGATTTTTTTCTTTGGGAATATCTCAAAGCTAAGTTTTACAATGAAGACCAAGGACCTTAGAAGCTCTTGAGGAGGCAATTACAGATGCCATCGCTAGATATGTTGGAAAGGGATTTCGGAAACCTTTTTGAATGACTCCGCATGTACATCGCTCACTGACGTCGTTACCTGGAAGAAATAATTTTCAAAACCTAATTGAAAAACATTGCATTGGATACAGTTTTCAGAAATAAAAACCTTTTTAATTAATTATCTTGGTAGGTTTTTTTAAAAGAATTAGCCCGTCAAATGGGTTATTCCATTCTGGGAGTCCATTCTATCTCACCTGGTAATTGTGTGAACCCTCGGTTGGAAACATGTTGGCATTCGAAGAGTGGAGTACCAAATTGACGCATTACCGAATATCTAAGGTCCAGGCTACAACAATTTCAACCTTAAAAAGTGGTAAAAACCGCCAGAGAAAATGATAGTAAAATAAATGCAAGAAGTGTAAAAATTTACAATTATATACTAGTGGGTATTGTCATTAGAAATGGAAGAGTAAGATGGATGTGGTAGGCAGAAGAGGGAAAGAAAAGAAGGCTTTTATTTAGATGAAACATCCACTAACGACTAATGGAACTAAGAGGCGGATCAAAGCACCTCAATCAATCCTAGATAGGTCTTCGCCAGCATTGACTTGCCTTTTAAACGTTTCCCAAAGAAACTTCGATCTTGCCCAGTGATGATTGCAACTTTTAAGCTCAGTTCCATTCCATAAACAATGTCCAATCATCTAATACAGTTCACCATTCGAAACGGCTTAATGAGGTACTTGCATATTATGCATGCCCGATTGGCCAGTCTGAAACGAACATATATGTATGTAATATTGAATATATATTGTCAGCTTTCAAAGTTTGTCAAATTATTGTTGGGTAACTGGCCTTTTAACAAAGACATTTAAGTATAAAAAAGACCAAATTTCCCTTCAATACTCAACACCGTTGTTGGAGAAGTTTTACCTGCCTTCACATGTATATATTTCTCCAGTTTGCCCCGAAAAGTGTCGTTAAAAAACTAACTTTAATGGAATAAGATGTTTATGAATTATATATATATATATATATATATATATATATATATATATATAATGGGCTGACACAACATAACACAAATAGAAAAGAATAGACACATATAAAAGAACACTTACACGGTAAATTGTTCGAGCTTTCGGCCCTCTCAGGGGCCTTCTTCAAGAGAGTCTTGTTTGAGAGGGCCGAAAGCTCGAACAATTTACCGTGTAAGTGTTCTTTTATATGTGTCTATTCTTTTCTATTTGTGTTATGTTGTGTCAGCCCATTATTGTGCCGCTCGTATGAGTTTTTCCGTACAATCGTGGTATATATATATATATATATATATATATATATATATATATATATATATACCACGGTATATATATATATCCATATATATATATATTCTTAATTATTTTGGTTGTTATTTAGATCATTAATTTTAAATATCACACTTCCTGTCTTCATTCAGTCACAGAGTGATCATTAGGTGATAAATATAGCAGCGTTGCCAGAAGAAAAACTTATTGGAGGGAAAATATGAAGTAATGCATAGCCCTTTGGTAGGATACGTTTATTTCAATCTTTATATAGTTTTTAGATATTCCATTCTAAATTTATGAAATGGTAAATTTAGTACATTACTCAAAAGTATACATTTTTCAATGCAGTGCAAAGCGATCGAGAAATAATGTTTCGTCATTTACCGAATACTCTTCTAAATGTTTACATAATGATTTCTAGAAATATTATTTCTTTGATATTCAGTTTAGGCTGTGAGTTCAATTAGAATTACTCTAAAGTACCCAGAACTATTTCACGGTCGCTCTTATGGGAACCCGATACCTAGTGCCATTACGATGTTTATTAAATATTTGTACATAAAAGGAATAAACTCGAATTTGGAAGATTGATGAAAGCAGTTGTGTGAAATGGTGCTGGCGGATAAATGTATTTAAAAAGGACTTTTTAAAGAGGGTAGCGAATTGCAGGACATTATATGGCTATGTTGAATTATTTGGTCTGTAAGCACCTCCGTAGAGATCTAAACCTTGAATATACGCATTGAAATTTAAAAACAAAATGAAAACCTCTCTAAAATCTATTAAAATTTCTATACACTATTTCACAAATATACAAATGAAAACTGTTTTCAACAAACTATCAATTTATGATAGTTACTGAAACTCTTATTTAGTATATATTTTTATCATGTTACCTACGAGACAGAAAGAGGACTCTAACGTATCAATTAAAAAAAACGGAGCCAATAATAAACCACATTTATTATAGATTCCCCAAATTGGTCAAATTTTGTTGAAAATTTATTTCTTACCGAATATTAAATAAATTCATGGACGGAATTCCACTACTTTTCACCAACTATAACAAAAGCAAGCTCGTTTTATTGATATAAAAATTAATCTGAAGAAAATAATTGATGAAAAAGTCAGGAATCAATTCCTTTCCGGGTTCCCGATTTTCTAGGGCTGCTTACAAGTGATTAGTTAGAGACAAAGACCCAAATTAAATCAATATTATTGCATTGAAAAGGACATAAAAATTAATTTGAAAATATCGATAGTATTCTTGCACACCAAATCCCATGAGGATATGAAAGCTTCTTGATGATATCATTTAGAGATGGCACACAATGTGGAAGAAAATACTCGCCAGGTAATAATGCAATGGATAACTTTTCGATTCAATTAGGGATAATTCCAGTTCAAACTCGATATCTGGAGGCTCGGGGAAAATAAAAGAATGATTCCATTAACTATTTAGAGGCAAAAACCGCTGAGTTCCCAATGGACTGCCCTTAATTCACTCCAGAGAGGAACTTTGCCAAAATAACACGTCTTCCAGGCCATTATCCACTCTTCAAAACGTTGGCGTCAGGAGATGTAAAAGTAGGCCGACTGCAATTTTCTTTTTTTTTATTCCTATCTCCCTCTCTCTCTCTCTCTTTCTCCTCACCTACGCCCCCTTATCCTCCAGCGGCCCTCCTCACTAATTCATCCTCGACTCGCCGGGGTGGAAGACTCCATCCCTTCCCCGCGGCACGGAGTCCTCCCCGAAGGCGGGGGTCGAGAAATGTCTCGCGAGGAAACGGTACATTAAATCCCGCGGCGATGGTACGCGGATGTCACGTGGAGAGGGGTCGGCGGTGCCTCGACTCGACGGAGAAAGGTTTTGTGGGTCACGACCAACCAAACAGAAGACGAATGAATGCGTGATGCGAAGGGAGACTGGGGAGGGGGGAAGGACGAGGTTTTCCAGCGCTCTTTAACCCGTGCGTCGCCCGCACACGGATACTGAAGTTTATCCAAACCACGCCGAAGGTGGTGGCTCTCACCCCATGGCATTCAAGATATTCTGACAATTTTAAAGCAGAATCTCTGAGGAACGTTCTATTTACTGGAATCATTAAAAAATTGGTTTCCTTTTTGCAAAGCCCTTTCTTATATTTCGGTGCTTTTCACAAGGGCCCTAATTATGGTAATCTCTACGATTACTAAACGACATTCAATTGAATAAATGCACACATTCCACATGCTAAGAATAGCAAGTGAGATGCTGTAGTGCAGGGGTAGAGCATTGGACCATTGACCGGAGGGCCCAGACAAACCCCTGGGTACTCTCACTTCCAAGTTGTGCGATTTATCGGGCGTCAGATCTTCGTGGGAAACCATAACCGGCTCAGGGAAAGGACCTGACTCCCTTACCCTGATGTGTGAATTTCACACGCCGTCGGGCTTAGTAATGTCATCTATCAACTCTGTCACCACCTATCAAACCGACCTTCGGGTTGATTACTGTATTTTTGGTTGAGAAATATTGGTAATCAAATAACTCGATCTTAGCCTAGTCTTTTCTTACTTCTACCCCCCTGTACCATTCTTCCCTCAATTGCAGCTTTCAGCATCCCATTTTCTAACAGAATCTCCTGCAATCACTTGTCTCTCCTTATTCTAATTTCTCTTAACAACCTCCTCGCTTCCGTGATCATGTCCAGAACGCCATTCTTTGTTTATCTATCCGTCAACTTCATTTTCTCCATCTTTCAGACCCAAATCAAAAAGCCTCGAATCTACTCTTAACCTCGTGTTTCAACGACCAACTGTTCACACTTATTCTGTAGTCTTTTCATAACACCTTCACTTAAGGTACTTTTCATCGGATACCGCCTCTTTGTAAACGGTTTTTTAGCTAAGGTAATTCATTTTAAGGTCCTAAGCTTTACTCATTTTCATCAAAAACGCTAAAATAACTTAAATAGCTGAAAAGTTCTACTAGGAGTAGTTAACATTTATGATTATAAAATGCTCATTCTTTCAAAGTTAAGGTCATTAAATCGAGCTACAGCCGTACGTAAGTGCAAAACATCATGACGATCATAATGAGACATAATTACTTGCCATTTTTACATATTAGGGTGTAAAGTGTAACAAATATGTTATGTTATTTGCAATAATTAGGAATGGAACGCCAATCATTGCCAAATTCACGTAGTCTGACCAGAGCCTCCTTATTCGATGGGAGAGAAAGGTTTCTCCCCGTCCGCCTTCGCCACATGGGACGAGATATCCCTCGGCCTCCTCCTGCTCCTCCTCCCCGGCTGCCCCAAGAACAGCGCCCGGGGATTTGCCCGGGAAATCAAAGGAACGGAAATAAAAAAAAATAGAAAGCACCGAAAGAAAGAAAACGGAAACGTCGGAACTTTTGGCGCGAGATAAATGGATTTCGTTGCAGGCGACGGAGAGTTTGACCTCAAGGGGGTGGGCGCTTATCTCCTTCGAGGAATACCTTTTTCTTAACTCGACCGCTTAATCAAAGTAAAACGTAAAGTTCACCTCGTTAAATCCCACATAAGAGCACTCTGATCTAAGCTTAACGGCGAGACGATATTGCCTGAGTTCCCTGGCTGCACCAAACGGAGATTTTTACTTATCTCATCTTTGTGCTCCCCCGGCAAATCTTAAACTTTGATGGAGGGCCATCTCTTCCGCTTCTTATTTCTAGATTACTCTTCCATTACACTCTGTCTTACCTCCCACTTCAATTTATTCAGCATCTTTTCTTCGTCTATTGATTTCCTTCCTCTGGAACTTTTTGTAAATAATTTATGTGTATGTGTGTATAAATATATATGTGTGCATATATATTTATATATATATATATATACATATTTATTTATTTATATTTATAGATGATTTCATCAAAGTAACACGGAAGTGTTGAATGAAAACTTGGACAGCATATTTATATAAATATTTCTTTATATGTAACATATATATTATGTATGATATATATATATATGTATATATATATGTAACCATAAACACAGTAATCAACTCGAAGGTCGGTTTAGTAGGTGATGGTAGAGATCACCCAGTACTAAGCCCTATACGGTGTGTAAAAATTCACACAGAGTAGGGGGGTCAGTTCCTTTCCCTTTGCCGGTTATGGTTTCCTAGGAAGACCTGGTACCCGAAAAATCACTTTAGCTTGGGTGGTGCTGCAGGTGCCCAGAGTGCCTTGCCCAGGAATCGAACCCGGGACCCTCAGGTCAGCAGTCCAGCGCTCTACCCACTGGACTACCGCGACCTACATATATATATATATATATATATATATATATATTTATATACATATATATATATATATATATATATGCATATATATGTGTATAAATAATATGTAAATATATGCATAACCATAAACACAGTAATCAACCCGAAGGTCGGTTTAGTAGGTGATGGTAGAGATCACCCAGTACTAAGCCCTGTACGGCGTGTGAAATACACACAGCAGGGTAGGGGGGTCAGTTCCTTTCCCTGTGCCGGTTATGATTTCCCAGGAAGATCTGGTACCCGGGCAATGACATAGCTTGGGTGGAGTTGCAGGTGCCCAGAGCGCCTTGCCCGGGAATCGAACCCGGGACCCTCCGGTTGGACTCTCTACCCCCTGGACTACCACGACCCACACATATATGCATATTATATGTATATATATACATATATATATATACATATATATATATATATATATATGTATAAACACTCACGTATGCATTCTTCGTTCGCCAAAGTCAGTCTAACCGCCGAAAGGTAAACTTTTCTGTGATATTTGCTGCCTTCGGCGCAAGTTGTTGAAATTTACGCTACATATTTTTGTGAAATTTAAATGAAATTAAAAAATATAAATTAAATTAAATTCCCTAGTTACTTTTTCGCTTAGTTATTGCCTGAAATTCTCTCATTTTATATGTATCCATGTTTAAATAATGCCTATAACAAACAAACACACACTACATTTAGAAACGTTGAAAATAACACTCTCATGATTCCTGAATTGATTCAGCGGCGGTGACCTTCCGCCTTAGTCAACAGGAGAGGACTGGGGGAGGGAGAGGGAGTGTGGTGGGGGAGGGGGCAAGATTTATTGTAGTTTTCGGGAAGTTTGTTGCTTGGCAGAGAAAATATCTCCGGCGGCTTGAGTTTAGGTCACTCAACCTCCTCTGTCGCAACCCGGAGATAACAATGACTAAAGCAGATAGTGGTTCGATAGTGGTGGCCAAAGCAATATACATACATAAGATACATAAATGAAGCTACGAAATATCAGCCGCTGGCTAAGAACCGCAGGACCCAATCGCCCTCAGCTGCAAACCCTCACAAATCCCAACGCCACCGATTCCAGCCACGCCACAATTTCACCTGCTCCCGAAATATCATGTACCCCGTGGGGCACGGAGTGACCAATAACCCTGAATCGATAATCTTTCACTGAGCGCATATCGTACATGAATAGAGAAATAGGAAGTGCAGACTCTAATCAACGCTTAGGCGTTACCCTCACTCACGACCTCTCCAGGGTGGAATATGTACGGGGAATAAGCTAAAAAAAATACTAATTATAGGAAGAGTATTGGGAAATTTTGGCGAAAATTTGAAAGAGCAATGTTTTATTTTGTTGGCCAGACGTTATTGCGAGTATGCTAATGGAAAACGGATTCCTCACGAAAGTGGATTGATTGTTGAATTTGATCGAGTGCAGCGTGGAGGAGTTAGATTTGTAAAACGTTGTTATGACAAGCTGAGTAGCATATCAAGAATATTTAATAGGAGCTAGGTTGCATTTCACACACGGAGCGAAGGTTAAATTACAGATTTGCTCTTTTTTAACTGATAGATTAGAGAAATGAAGTGTATAATAGATATATTTAAGATGCCATTTTTCCCGTGAACGATAAGGGATCAGAAAAACGTTGTCTGACTGCGCTAGGGGGGGGAAAGTATTTTGTGGCAAAAGGACGTAGTCTTGCGTGTAATCATCCCCCGCTACGTGCAACTTGCTAAGAGCTTGCTCACGACTATAATTTAGACTTAGAATTAAAAATTGGTAATATTTTCCACAAAATAAAATTTATTAATGCAACCGGTTTCAATGACAAATTTCAAGTTTTATTTTGTGGAAAAAATTACCAATTAATTATGATATTCCACCATATCACGCCTGAAATGTCTATTTTCATTAGATTTAGAAGTCCAATTTTTCGGTTTGCTGCTTTAAAAAGATGTTCGTTCGCTGCTTTAAAAACCGTTCTTTTTCCGATGACCATCTTTCACCGGCGACATCATTCCCTAAACTATGGCACAGAGCCGATGCATTCCCTCGACCGTCCCGGACTCCCTCCCTCCCCGCTACGCAGTTCCGGCCTTCAGTAACCGCGTTCTCTCAAAAAAGTGTTCCGCGCCCGAAGGTAGTTCTCACCGTGGAGCGATCACGCTATTGGTGCAAGTCCGTCCGACAATCGTCGACCAGCGGAGGGAGGAAGGGCGCAATTCCGCCCAGGAACGCAGCGGTTATTACATCCTGTAAGTCCCATTCTCTCTAGATGACAGGCTCTCCACTCCGGAAGTGGTTTGTTGCTTTGGTTGATCAGTACGTTTACCGCACTCCGACACAGTGGCATTGAACATGCGAGACTCGTGTTTCCAATGAGTGAAGCTGCCACTTGTGTGTCGGACATTGTATAATTTGCGCCGAATGTAAATAAATGAATGTATAGATAAATAAGCGAATGCACCAACAGAAAAAAAATTGACATGCATAAAACACATTATCTACATTTACATCTACGTAATACCCCGCAAGCTGCCGCAAGAGCGTGTGGCGGGGGGTGTTAGGGCACCACTCGTAATTAAGAAAAAAACCGCACATTTATACAATCCACAAACCAAACATGGTATACATTCATGCAAAAACCCTTACAACCCACAAAAATGCAAACACACAAACTACCAACTAACATGCACGTGCACCTACATGATGTCTTTGCAATGTTTAATTTTGTTCTCACTTGTAAATTCATTGTTTGTAATGTTTATAAAATGACTTTGGTTTCTTACTATTATGATTGCTGATTGTTCGGAGAAAGAATGAGTATTTTTATCTATCTGTACTGGAATCTATCTCCCTTATTTTATCTTTGTGGTCTGTTCTACTTAAGTAGTGTGGGGCCATTATAATTCCTACAGTGTCATCGTTGAACTCGTCTGTTCTGAACCTTTCTAAAAGTCTAAGTCTCGCTTGTTCTCTTCTTCGTATCTCAAGTAGCTCCCAGCCTAAATCCACTAAGAGATCTATCGATTATGATCAAATTCGTCGGTCAACCTGACTTCGTGAGGATTCCATTTACTAGGAGTACATCCTAAATGAAGTCTAACTAGCGGGAGATAAGCATCTCTCGTCACATGTCCCAAATATTCTTCCAATAAATCCAATTTGTTTGCAATTTCATCCACATAATCGCCGAATGCGTTTCACCCAGGAGAGGTCGTGAATTAGGTTAAGCACTCAGTATTTACTCGAGTTAGCTACACTTGCTTATGGTATTTTTGATGCAGTTGGTCTTCGGAAGGGAAATAACTATTCCCTTTTCCAAATATTCATTACTAAACTCTTTAAGTGTGATACTCATTCCACCAACGCAGTATTGCATCAAGGTCATCTGCTAATGCCAATCCTTCATCAGGACTACGGATATCTCTGTTAACTACTGCATGAGTGCATTTGTTTTGAGGTGATTTATTTTAAAATACATTTATGAACTATGAACTAATATTGATGAATTGATGTCCGGTGCCCTATCAACCCCCGCCACACGCCCTTGCGGTAGCTTGCGGGACATTGTGTAGATGCATATAATGTACAACCAGAAGTATGGTCTGAAATCAGAGACATGGTACAATAGAAAAGTGGACCAGCGAGGAATAAAAGCCTTCGAATGTTTAGTGCTGGAGGAGAATGCTGAAGATGAAATGGATAGACAAAGTGAGGAACGGAAAATTACACGGAAGAGCTGAAGAGGAAACCATCATTTGAAGAACGGCTGCAAGAACATATTTAGACAGCATATAGTCCAAATTAAGCGGGATTTGAAAGAGTAAATCCATTAGGGGATGAAGGAATCACCAATTAATAGAGGAAAAAGGGGGGCTGCAAAAAAAACCAATCTTAAGAATGAAATACGGGTGATGATGATACCATCTAAATATTAATACTTGGATAAAATTTTCCGCAAATGCATCTAACTCTTGATTTCAAAATTGAACCAATAGAATTTTTTATTAGTCGCTTATCCTTTGTTGAATAAAGTAAATTTTCAAGGATTTCAGCGTTTTAGTAATTTTAAAATGGCAATATTTTCTAACATACGTTATTTTAAATTCTTGAAAAAGCGTTTGGATTAATACTCAAGCGTTTTACAATGCTGTTAGATTTGCGTGTTTATATGCACCCTGCTTTTTGTTCATCATAGTCTCTTAACTTAGTCATTGCAATTTCTAGAATAATCCGTAATCTATATTTAACCCCGAGATATCAATTTAATTTTGGAATTTTTTATTTAATACAGGTTTACGAAGGTGTCCCAAATTAATCGTGTCAAACTCAACTCTTGTTTAGCTCGATAGTTTAAGAAGTAATTAAATTTGAGAGGAGCGCAAAAGTTTTCGAGATAATTTTCGATTGCCGAAACTGAAACTTTTAAATGGCATTGTGCCCCGAATCTAAGTGTTCCCACGGCTCTTTTGCTATAGCTGTACTCAGAAGTGTACATGTTTTACAACTTTTCATTTACAAACAAACCGTGTGTTAAGCAGAAAGTTTCAGTCTTAAGTTAGTACGAGTAATTCGCTTCCTTTACGCTTATTTTAAAACCGCATTTTTCATGAAAAATTTCGGTCCAGATTTTTATATCAGTACGTGGACCTCACTGGATTGTAAACCGGGTCACGAGTCCTACACGCGTGACTTCACCAGCGGACGAGATCGATTACAGGGAGGAAAAGTTTTTATTCTGAGTAATCGATTGGAACATATTTTTTAATGCCCATTGTTACGTCAAAAAGTGGAGCACATCTTTAATGAAAAACGCATTCAACGGTGGATCGAAGTCACGAAGGGCAAAAACGAGAGGGGGCTTACGATAGGTTATAAAGACTTGACAACCAAGTGCTGAAGAAAAAATGAATCAATTTAACATAATTTTAAAATTTACGGCGTGCAAATTGTCAAATTTAGAAATATGTGAAAAATTAAGGATGATTTAATTGGCTCTGCTGCAAAAAGTGCGAATTTTGCATTAGTATTAATTACCATTAGATTCCTCAATTAGTTTTCCTCCCCATTGTTTTCAGCTAACAAAGACTACGGCGAAATAAAATGAACCTGCGATAACAAAAATTAACTTTCTGGACTAGTTTTCCTCTTCCAAGAGAAGTCGTGTTAAGAGTTATAAAATATAAAAGCTATGAACTGCATTTTAAACGCCATAAATACCACCAAATCATTTCACACGGTTCGCCACATTTTGTCTCCTGACACCGCGATAGAGAAAGACCTTAAAGCTTTCATTTCCTGGTTGGCATTTTCTCCCCTTCAATTGAGAGAAGCAGAACACCTGCGATGAAATCATCTGAAGTTGCGGAAGAATTAATAGGAAGCTCTTTTCTTGGTCCAAGGCTTTTCATCCACTCGGGAGACCATAGCAAAGATGGAGAAACGCGAGACGAGAAGAGGAAGGCCTTGCGTTCCTCAACATCTAGTGATATTCCCCTTGTTCAGCCTCGATAGAAACGTGTTCTAATTTCAAATTAAAGAAGATTTTTTTATACTTCCATTATTTTTTCTAATTAATTATCGTAAAAATGAACTATGTATAAAAATTCCAAGAAAGTGCTGGGAATGCCGCTACAAAAACGTTAACGGAGTCATCCGCTAATTTGCATTAAAATGCAATTATTTCAAATTTTTTAAACTGGTCACGGTCAATGCGAATTATGTTTACTCTTTAAAATTGCTGAATGGTCTTTAAAAATACAATCTAAAGGAGGCTACAAACGAATGAACGAGGCCGTGTTAAATTCTAATAATCTGAAAATAAGAACCAGACGGAATTAAATTAAAACCTAACTTGATTCGTAATGGATTTGTAATTACCGGTTTTCTGTGGCGTCTAAATGGTTTTTATTTTTCGTGGCAGTTTAAGAGTTTAGGTGCTTTTCGGCTAGATAAAAATAGTTCACTCTCGCCAGAAAATAGAGATTAATAACGCTAGAACTAGTACAATGTCTTAGAGAGTAAGATTACGATTGACCCATGCACTCATTACACTCATTGCTACGGTATTCCGAACCAACAAAAAACAAATCATCTCATATTACATATTGCAATAACTCATTTATTAGTTCCGTATACTATCTATCACCCTAAATTCAATCAAAAATGCGTATTATTTTCCTACCTTTGTTTCACTTTTCCAGCATTCTCATCTCTATTTCCCTATTCAGCATTCCACTGCCTACTTTCAGTACCTCCTGTATCCATTTGTCCTATGTTCTTTAAATTTCTCCCAACAACCTTCTTCTCTCTTCTTTAACTAGATCTATTACCTCATCATTTGTTTTCCTTTTCGCCCATTTGATTTTCCAAATTTGATTTCACAATCGCATCTTAGAAACCTTCAAATTTACGCTTATCCTTGCGCTTCAACGACCAATTTCAGGTTTCAATGTCATAAAAACTGCACTCAATGAAAATATTTTCCACCAATCTTTTCTTTATGTCTTTCATCAAGGTACAACAATTTCAGAGCGTAAAAATCATGTACCTTGACCGGGATTCGAACCCGAATCCATCGAAGTCCTCTTAAGCCTCGATAGCTTAAGTGGCTAAAGCACTCGGCCGTGCATCGAGGGGTCCGGGTTCGAATCCCGAATGATTTTTCCACTCTAAAATTTTTGCATTGAAATGCATATTAGCGTATGACTCCGTTAAAAGTTACTGTTGCGGCATCTCCCGCAGTTTCTTGGAATTAAATTAAGGTGCTCTTCAACTCCCGCCTCCTTGTAAAAGGCTTTAATTTTGATTTACCAGGAACATAAACAAAATCACAGTAATCAACCCCAAGTTTGGTTGGCGACGTTGATAACAATGGCAGTTGATGTGCACTTTTGCGGCCCGGATGGAGTCTGGATGGATGGCTTTAACACCTTTTCCGTGGCACTATCCTCACCTCTCTTCATGTGGTAGGCAGGCTATACAGGGGTTGACACAATAGTACAAGAGGTCAAAAGCTTCTGTGTATTACCACCTCCCTCCACCTCGACAAATTTGCGCTCCGTACTTTTAGCATAAAAGTAAATTTGACGACGATAATCTACCCCATACACACAAATCGAAAACAAAAAATCTAGAAGTGACTGATTTCCTTTTCAACTAAATTTTAAGTATCTAAGCTCTTTCATGAACTATTTTATTTAAAAAGATAAAACTCCAAATTAAGGGTTTAACTTGACCCAAATAAATCCTCAATGATGAACTCATATGCAAAAAAGCGTGATTATTTCATCTTTCACCTATTAGCCCTCACGCAAAGGTGTCTCCGTGGATAAAAAAACAGTGGGAGTTGGAATATACTCGTACAACCTCATTTTCGTAAGAAAAGTAGGAACTCCTAAATTGCCCACATTTTCTCATTTAGCTCATTCATTTCTCACGCATATCCCTTTCCTTTTTCTCTCCATATTAATCTAAGTTTCCCTTCTATCAGAGATTGCCACCACTTCTCAACATCTTCTCCAAACACCTTTGTCGTCTTCTGTAAATTTCTCCGGAGAACTTCCTCTCTCCGTTCATGATTTCTGTATCTTATTTTTTGGCCTTTTCCTTGATCTGCCGCCATGGCCACTCTTAGGAAATCTCATATTCTCTGCCCCCCCTCTTTCCTAGGAGACTAGGTTTTGGAATCATGCAAATCTACGTTCTATTTTATAGGCTTTACTATTCTTTTGCCCCTTCTCACTCATCCTCGCTGTAAAAAAAAACTATCTTTGGCCAAGACAAAGGATTCATTTTCACTACCTTTGGATTGAAGGCAAGTGTTACTTGCATCGTTACCGCTGCGTTTTTCAGGTGTTACCTGTCACGTCGCACTCCAAGAATACGACACAAGCGAGAATATTAGTACGATTCCACGATTCTTCCTCCTTCGGGGTGGCTCACAGCATTAGAAGCAATATGAAATCGGTATGCTGCCTAACGGTATTTGAAAGCATCTGTTCAATTTTCCCTTACATTAATGCTTCACCCTAGCAACTCATAGGCGATTATATAAATAGAAGGAATGAACGCTACATGTTCGTCTCTTACGTAATAATCTAACTTATCCGAATTGAAATGGAGACTTCAGCTGTTTCGACCACTACAACCAGAATACAAAACCCAACAATGTTAAGTATAATGTCCATTATTGGACTTTTTACTTATTCGAAGTGGAAAATGAAGATTGAATTTTTAAATCTCACGTTAGCGCAAGATGGTTTTCGCTGCATACATTAATGCATTTCATTTAAACCAATACATTTTAACCAATTAAGAAAGCAGAGGCCTCCTCGCTCACTGCGGCTTTCTAGTGGCTTTAAAATAGAAGATGTTATGACGTATTATCGTTCATTTATTCTTTTAAGTAATTGTAGTCGTGCACGTTGCGCCACGGTCACCGAATTCAAAGCCTACCTTTTTTTAAACGCAGAGGTGTTTTTTTACAAATTCGAAGATTCACGGGAGATGCCACAATAGTTACTTCAATGAAGTCATCTGCTAATGTGCAACGAAAGTGCATGGATGTTAAAGAGTGAAAAGTATTCGTCTTGACTGGGACTCGAACCCAGATCCCTCGTTATGTGTCCCATGAGTGTTTGAATCCCCCGATCCCACGAATGTCTCTTATCTTAAAATCTAATTCATTCTTTCATTGATTACTGGATATAATACAACTGGATATCTTTGGCATGCTTAGGCGATTTGAGGCATTTATGATCCATGACCTCAATCGGGCAAGTTAGGAATGAAGGGTAGAAAATGAGCTCGCATTTCCCAATAATTCACCAATCTGACGTGACTCATTACTCCCAATCCCAAATCCCAAAGCAATTAATGAATAGTCTCGCCTGATTCACGATTTTTTATTCGAATTTTGCAATTATTCTTCTCACTCCCCTGGCAAAACACAATAACTTTTTGCTGCACTTTCCATTAGTTCCACTTCATCATCTATTTCTTTGAGGCTTTGCGGGGCTCCTTACAGGCAAATACAACAGAGAGCATTTAAAAACAAGTTTTACTCCTTCAATTCGAAATGTCAAGTGTTTTGAACTAAAAATATTTATTTGGTGAAGATGCAACAACATTCATAATACGTTCAAATAACTGCTGGCGTTTGCGATTACGGGAACAGTTTTTTTATGGCGTGATTTATTTCGCGGTTCCGAGTAAGTGCGACAATGCCCCAAATTTTACCACCAAGGTCCCAGACTGAGTCTGTATCCGACAAAAAATACAACTTCCCTATCAACCAATCTCCCAACATCAACCTGCCAACTTCCAGTCGCTGAGTGGAAGTGAAGAGTCAACTCCTATGAAAAACTCTAAATATCAAACCAATAAATCAACGTGGTCGATGAAGCGCCAAAAATGATACACCGCCTTTGGAATATGTCCAAATTTGGCGATGAACCTTGATTTTTGTTTGGCTTTGCTGAAGGGTGCACATATTTTTAGAAAAGCTATGGGTGATGGAGTGCAAACTGCCATAGAAAATGTCCAATTTGCCCGCAGCTTCTCAGAACTCGACAGGTCAATTAGCCCCGACTATCTCATTCACAGCTTTTTCGTGGTCTAGTGATGGATGATTAAAGGTCATCCTTTGCAGTCACCAAGGTCAAATGTGAATGGCAGTTTTCAATCCCTTTGGCACGATTGACGAGGCAAACACTTCCCACTACTTAGGCCCCATTTCCAATCAACTCAATGTTTTGCTCTCAAAAGTGAGCTGACACTTCAAAAGTAAATTTGTGGCTGGAATCTAACCAAAGCACAGATAATATATATAGAAGAGACCTTATAATTAGAAATTCATAACCAGTGTTAGTAATTTAAAAGCTTTAAACGTCTCTCGGCCCCCCTACCCTGATGTGTGAATTTCACACGCCGTATCTTAGTACTGGGTGAACTCTACCATCACCTACCAAACCGACCTTCGGGTTAATTACTGTGTTCATAGTTTATATATATCGTCCTTTATGTGTGTTCCTATCTCTTTTCCTTATATCTGTATATATATATATATATATATATATATATATATATATATATATATATATATATATATATATGCTTTCGTAGACGTAACACGGAAGTGCCGAATAGTACAATACACAGTAACACACAATATAGAAACACAAAAAAAGAAGAACACTCACACGTTATTTCTTGATATTTCGACGGAAACAATCCGTCTTCCTCTGAAGATATAGAAGTAATCACTTTTACTTCTTTACTTCTATATCTTCAGGGGAAGACGGATTGTTTCCGTCGAAATATCAAGAAATAACGTGTGAGTGTTCTTCTTTTTTTGTGTTTCTATATTGTGTGTTACTGTGTATTGTACTATATATATATATATATATATATATATATATATATATATATATATATATGAAGTTAGCACTAGCGGACAAAGATATACAATACAAAAACTCACTAGTTTTCGAGTTTTCGGTGGTCCCAAGCCACCTTTCTTAAGAAAGAGAAGGAATGAACTACAGGAAAGATTATAATAGAAGGGGCTGCAAGCGCTGGATGGAAAGGTTGGGAGGGGGATTTTTTGAAGTGTGGGAATAATATGGAAGGTGTTGGGAGCGGAAGGGGGATGAAAATATGTGAAGATTGGGGTAATTAATCTCTAATGTTAAATATTGAAATGTAATGAAATAATTGACTTTGTAATTCCACACACTTTTGTGTGTGGAATTACAAAGTCAATTATTTCATTACATTTCAATATGTTATGCAAATTCCACAAAGTTACGCCTGAGACAACAAATTCTAATGTTAAACCTTGGTAATTCAAAGAATCCAGGAACCAGATAAACTCCTGCTGTATTGTTTTGAGTTTTAGTGTAGGGTCAGAGGGTGGCAGGGTTGCTTGAATGGATGCGCAATAGCATTTATGTTAAATATATACACAAATTTTGTGTGTGTGTGTTTTTCTTTATATATATATATATATATATATATATACACACACACAAGCATGGAACAAATACGGTAATGCGGTCACGGAAATGCTACACTCCACAAATGTTGTCTGGTCTACTCAAAAAACATTTGTTATTATCTCTCAAGCTTAAGAATTGGTTAATATCAACAAACAACTTGCAGAATTTCAAAGACCATGCTGATATTTTAAGCCCAGCATTCGTAGCAAGCATATTTCAGGAAAATTTGGAAATAATCAAGGGTTTATTCTAGTTTACTTTATGTTAATTTTACAAAGGAAACATCATTTATTTCTATATCGGGCACTGAATTTTAATTTATTAAAATAGACACATTCGTCGATCTATAAGAGAAAATAGTGCATCTGCATCCATTTGCCCTGCACCCAATGAACCCCCGTTACCAAGGTTGTATGCTTCACCGTGCGTCAGAGCTTTCGCAGATGGCGCCCGTCCTCAATTTTTCACTGAACTCAACTAATAATTGTCAATTAGCGACAATTTCACGGAGAAAACTACCCTCCTGTCAGGTGAAACGAGTACCCTATTTCCTGGAAAGCGACTGGAGGAAGAGAGGCACTTTGCATGAAATTATTTACTTAGAAAATAAGAGAGAGGAATGGACGTCAGGTAGACGGGCCGATGTTTTTTCTTTCAATTTGCGTAGACATTTCGCGCTTCAGGACTCACGAAGATTCCTTGTCACCGCACTTAATGAAAAACATGGCATAAGTCTGTGTTCCAAGACGTTTGGCAGTTTAAGTGGCAACTATGAGGTTAATTTTATGCAAGCTCACGCTTAGTTCATGATTTTTAAGAGTTCACGGAGGGGAAAGCACTTGGAAGTAAGGTATAGCCGAGTAAATTTGTGGGACAACCATGACAGACCTCCAGGACCAAGAGGATGACTATTTCGGTGGAAACTGTATGATTCGTCAACGGAAAGTTTCGCAGATAAATGGTAATTGAAGAGGAGTGATCTTCCGATGAGAGGAACGGGTGCTTAGATTTTGAGAGACACAGGGTCGCACCCAAAAGTGGTAGGACTGATTTTTTTCCAAGAATTTTATTGACGATATACTTATATCGACTTAATAACCTTCAAAGTATGCTCCTTGAGCTGCTACACACTTAGTATAACGTTGCTCCCATTCCCCGTACGCCCGCTGGAAATTTTCTTTGGGGATGCCGTTGATGACCCTCGTCGAAGCCTCTTGAACGGCCTTTATCGAGTCAAAACGTCGTCCCTTGAGCTGTCTTTTCATCAGGGGGAAGAAGAAGAAGTCCGGTGGTGCCAGATCGGGAGAATAGGGCGGGTGCGGCAACGTGGCAACGCCGTATTTGGCCAGGAGCTGTCTGACGACGAGCGCGCCATTGCAGAATTTTCGGCACCATCTTGGCGCACACCTTGCGCATGGCCAAATCCTGTGAAATAATGCGTTGGACGTTGGATGCAGACATACCCAACTGGTCTGCAATTTCTTCACTGGTTAAGCGTCGGTCTGTGTTCAGCAGTGTCCTCACTCTGTCCACATTCGTGTCGGTTCTTGCCGTCAACGGCCGTCCGGAGCGATGGTCGTCTTCAACGAGCTCCCTACCCTCTTAAAACAACTTGTGCCACTCAAATACTGTGGAACGGCTTAAGGCAGTGTCCCCATAAGCCTGCTTGATCATATCGAGGGTCTCAGTTGCCGTCTTCCCGAGTTTCGCACAAAACTTCACGGAATAACGTTGCTCTAAATTCAGATTCATTTTGTTTCTCGACGCGGACAAAAAACTTGCTTCACTAAAAACGGTGTCCTCACTCAACGACAGCCCGCAGTCAACTGAGGTTGGTGTTGGTCTGTTGCTAAGAGCCCCCTCCACTCTACCCTGCCAGTCAGACCCCCCTCCACCGCTCCGTTTGCACCAGAGAAAATCAGTCCTACCACTTTTGGGTGCGTCCCTGTATGACTGCTAATGACCGGGGGCGTATCTCTACAAGTGGAAAAGTTATCAAACTCCTGACTAGCTTAAAGTTACTGAAACCGCGATTTTTTTTATATTGTCCAAGTGATATATAGCTGTTAATTCTCGTTCATCTTATTTTGAAAATTGGACTTTTGGTTTCTATGATACGGCGAATTAATTGTTAATTGGTGCAAGAAAGCGGTGAACAATGCCTCGACCTCAGGAAAAACTCACTGCAGGCATGGGAAGGAAGGGTGAGTCATCATCACGGGCAATTAAATCGGAGGAGTGGTCTCTTGCGGCTCTCCCAACTGTCCTGTTCCCCGCCAGTCCATCTTTGATCATGCGTGCACGGCTCCTTTTCACCGTAATTCACCTTTAAGTGAGTCTCGAGTTCATCTTTGACCTTCCTCTGTAATTCTCCTTCTATATTTATCCACCAATCATGGTCTTTAGTCTTCTATCGTGTCTCAGGATATGTCCAATCAACTTCCCTCTTCATCTTGTGGGTTTGCTGCACAAGCTCTTTCCTCACTCACTCATGGAAGTACTTTCTCATTTGTTACTCCGCATACCCGCTCTATTTTTAGCGTTCTTCTGTAGCGACACGTTTCATTCGCCTCCAGTTTTCTTTCATCCGCCACCCCAACAGTAAAATAAACGAACGACCTCTCCTGGGTGAAAAATATACGGCGAATATGTGGACAAGCTAAGAAATAATTAGGATTTATTAGAATATTGATGGGTAAATGCGATGAACAAGTCAAAGAGAAATATTATCTGTCGTTGTTGGGCCTCATTTATGATATGCCGCAAGTTTGTGGGATCCTCGCGTAGTTGGATTGATTACCGAATTGGATCGCGTGCAGCGGAGAGGAGATAGATTTGTGAAACGTTGTAATGATAACCTGAGTAGCGCATCCGAAATATTAGAAGAGCTAGGCTGGGAATCACTCACGGAGTGGAGGTGAAATTACAAATTAAATCTCTTGTATAAATTGGAAGAATGTCTCTTTAGCAATAATGTTTAAAAAAATTTATCAATACAATCGTCATGTATCACTATCAAAATGTATCATCATACTACGGTAGGAGAGATCATGCCAGTAAAACCAGAGGGATTAAGTTCAGAACGGATAGATTTAAGATGTCATTTTTTCCACGAAGGATAAGGGATGAGAATAAAATGATGATTGTCCGACCACGCCAGGCGGGGAAGTTATTTTGGGTCCAGGGTAGTCTCGTGTGTAATGACACCCTGGTGGGGGCTCGCAGGGTACTAAATAACACTACAACTGTGTTATCTCGGAGTCTGAGAAAAATAGAGTTCATATCTAAGTTTTAATGAATATCATTTTATGTACTCTGGCATTATTTGCCGTTGGTAGTTTTTTTCTATTTCCAGTGATATTGCTTCCTTAATGGCAAAGCTCATCTATTTGTTCCAGCCTGTATTCCCATACACTGAATTGGGGGTACTTTTCCCAACATTTACTAAAATACCTTTAGTCTTGTTTATCTTGAAATGGTACTTTTTCATCCTCTCCTCCATATTTGCCAGTATTCTTGCAAGATTTTCTCCTCGCAAGGTGAACCTTTGAGCGGGTTTGGGTGAACTTAATGATCCTGATTCCAATGTAAAGTATAGTGAAAGTAAACATGTCCAGCTCAACATCCTGATGAAGAATTGCCTTCCCTTCCAGTCGATCGACGCGCAATACATCATAGAATTTCTCTTGACTATTGGCTGAGCTATATTATTCGCCACATTCATAGTTGAATTCGCGTAGGAGTATTATTTTGATTGTCTCAAACACGGCCAAGATCTAACAGTTTCATGTCCATCCCAACCGAGTTAGTGACAGGTAAATCATTGTGATTCCGCCTCCATGGAGAAAGAATTGTTTTCAATATGAACGCGATTTTTCACACATCTAACACAGGTTTAAATGGGAGGCAAATCGTCGTACATTTAGACCTTTGTTTTAAGGGAAGCGAGGAATTTTCATTGCCTACGATGGTGCAGGGAGAGCCATTTCAAGAACGCTTAATATTTGATCCTGCTAAGGGCTCCGTGTTAAATTTCATTCCCCTTATCTTAGCCCCGAAATGGCTTCGCGTCGCCTGCGAGTGAAATGGAAATGTGCGCCGAACTGAGGAAATGATCCGATTCGCTGGAGGGACGGTGGATAATGTCGCCGGAAATTACAATTCTTTCCTTTCCTGGAATTGCATCTGCTGATTAATCGTCGGCTACGCTACTTTGTTTTCACAAAGGATTAATTAAATGCGGAACATTCAATTCCTGGCGTGCGATCGGCTGATTTTTTAAAAAATGTTGTCTGTCATCGAGATAATCACGGGGAGGCCCTAGTCCTGGTTAGATGAAACAGCTGATCAAATTACTAAAGGTTATTATTAAAAATATGAAAAAAGTATTAAGACTATCGCTATCACATTCCAACGCCCCAATGTGAATGTCATGGGAGAGAGTATTGCAACTTTATTGCACTGTTTTTCAAAAAGGACTGAGTCCGAAGTCGCCGCGAGTGAAATCTTATCACCAACGTTTCTTCACAATAGACAACTTGTTGCTGTTTCCCAGGACATATTATTGCGCGCAAACATCTTTAAGTTGCGGTGCAGACCATTTATAAAAGTTAGAAAAATTATTCCATGCACTTTCAATTAAACTCCTTTACGGTTATTATATTTATTTCGTCATTTGTTTTCTCTGTTTTATTAAATTGATGGAAATTAATAATAAATTATCAATTGAAATGAAACATTGCATTATCTTATTAAAATTAAGGGTAATGAATTGAAATTACTAATTTCCACCGGCTCCGTGAGTGGTGGTGATGAAAAGGAAAAATGAAATCATGACTTCCTTCTTTAACTAATTTTATTCGTGATTTAAAGAACTAAAAAATTCTGGTCATTCCCTATAAAAACCTTTTCTCTTAGTGCAGTTCATAAGTTTCGCTAAACATTAACCATGTTCAATAAAAAGTGGAATAAGTTAAGAATGATCCTTGACAAACTGTTACATCTGACGAGTCGATTTTGTCTTTAATTTGAGTAGTTCTTCTAAAACGTTTCGATTCTAATTTACCGTACTCTTCGAGAAAATTGTTCCATTTCAATTATGCAAATCTTGATAAAGATGGTGGCTCGATTATTGGAAGTTTTATGTGTCATTACGTTGAATCGAAAAATCGCCACTCGCGCGGAGAATGATTGCCAAAATGTCGTCCTAAATATTTTAGCGGTTAACATTTAGATAATCTGAAGTAATAAAATAGGAAAGAGAACAATAAAAATCATAGAAGTATTTTAAGAGCATTTACCAATTTGTGTCACGACTGCAGAAGGTAATTAAATGGCACTCATTAAAATTCTCTGGCATTATTCCTCCGATTCGCCGAATTTCCACATCAGGGAACATTACCACACTTGACAAGCGACTTTGGATAAAATATACGTGAATTGACCTAAATCTCACATCAAAAAGTTCTATATCATCGATGTTATTCAATCTCTATATTGCTATATATATATATATATATATATATATATATATATATATATATATATATATATATATAATATTCGGACGGCACAATAGAACATCTCTTACTTGAAGAAGGTATATATATATACATCTCTTACTTGAAGGTAGTATATATATATACATATATATATATATATATATATATATATATATATATATATATATATATATATATAATGGGCTGACACAATATAACACAAATAGAAAAGAATAGACACATTTAAAAGAACACTCACACGGTAAATTGTTCGAGCTTTCGGCCCTCTCAGGGGCCTTCTTCAAGAGAGACTCAAGGGAGTCTCACTTGAAGAAGGCCTCTGAGAGGGCCGAAAGCTCGAACAATTTACCGTGTGAGTGTTCTTTTAAATGTGTCTATTCTTTTCTATTTGTGTTATATTGTGTCAGCCCATTATTGTGCCGCTCGTGTGAGTTTTTCCGTACAATCGTTTTATATATATATATATATATATATATATATATATATATATATATATATGTTAGCATATAAATGCTTAAGTCACCGCCGTTTTCAATCGTGGAATCGACGATATTACATGTCGATTAAATAACGACGCTAGTTTGCCTTCAAATAAATTAAAAAATCCAAGATGACGGACGACACCGAGCATAAATCATGGCTTGAATTATGTTCACTTAACGACCATGCTTTAAATATCTCGTCTCAGAGGTAAAGACCCTGAAATCAAAACTTTAGAATCTGCATGTACTTATGCAATGTATTTCCAATCAAATTTGGATACCCTCAACGCCATTCGTAATCAACCCGAAGTAAACCTCGGGTTTCATAGGTGAGGGTAGTAGAGCTCACCTTGTGCTAAGCCTGATGCGGTGTGTGAAAATCACATATTAACAGCGTGAAAAGGGGGGCAGTTCCTTTTCCTGTTCCGTCCGTTATTTCTCAGGAAGATCTATCATCCAAAAATTCACGCAGCTTCAGTGAATCTGAGGATGCCCAGAGGCGTACTCCAGGAATCGAACCCGGGGCCCTCTGGCCAGTAGCCCAGCGGTCTATCCAATCGACTACCACGCTCCCCCTTGGTTACCATCTACGTTAACTTATTCATTTAAATATGTTTTTTTAGCGCGGTATTCTTCCCTGCAAAAATATTTTGCTCATTAATGAGGGTAAGAGTTAACAGAAGCCGAAGAAGGTGAAACAGCCCGTAAGAGAGTGATGTTAGAAACGATCGTCATTATTAAGTTGTTTACTGGTTTCGAAGACAAATCCGTGACGACTACAACTTGGTAAAATACCACTCACGCAATCTGCCGCATATCCTGTTTACCAAAGCACATAACGGTTAATGATAAATGGTATTAAGGAAAGCATGTAAGCACAAATGGTTTCCGATGGAAGGAGCAGTGATGGACAGCTTTGCAAACCGTTAATTCCCTCGTGGGAGTGTCATAATGGCGACAGTCAACATAGCACTGAGGAAGAAGAGCCAATCGGTGGCCTAATTCGGTCGGAGGATTGAGCTATCCGCGAAGAGACGTGGAGCAAAGGACTCATCTCAAACCAGAATACATTTGTGTAGTATACTGTGAAGTGAATGCAATCAAACTCAAATGCCCATAAAACGCAGATATTGACAGTTAAAGTATTTCGGTAGAAAATGTCCATATTAAATGAGATACGTAGAAAATAAATACTTTTTTAAGATGAACGGAAGTGACGATAGATTTGCAAAATAAAAAAAGGACTAGAAAAGAGTTCAAAATGAAGCGTAGCGCTATTTGGATCCGAAACCTAGTATTTCAGAGACGATAATAGCGCATATTTGCGAATTTTGAGGTGTGTATAAGGAGACGAATGATTAAAAGCTAAGTGGAACCGGGGAGTAAGATTAACGATGAAGTGTTAAGTATGGCTGGCGAACAGAGTAACTGCAAGGTGAAATTCAAAGTCAGAAAAAGTGGATTCAGGAAATATTTAGAGATGGTTAAGTTTGTGATTGGAAAGAAAGAAAAACACTGTGGGAGAAGAAAGAGGAAGAAATGAGGTTTTATGGTCGGCATGAAAGGAAGTAAAAAGTTGAAGAACTGAAAAAAGAAATAATGCAGAACAGAAGAAGGCTAAGTGATGCGTAATAACACTTTATATCGTTATCATGACCGTTTAAAACGTTTTGAAAATGGTGGACTGTCAATAATGGTCTAGATTTAAACTGGAATAGAATAAACAGTAGAACGTAGATAGTTCGGAATGAGCTCTATCTTGGCCTAACAAAATTAGAGCCGAATTTGGGTGTATCCCAGGGGTCACTTGAGCTAATGATGAAATCATTTTGAAAACTGCATAATATGATCTCTAAAAATTAATCAATAAACGTACGAGGAGTGTCCGGAAACTATATGACCTGCGTTCATATCTCCGCATTGGTGCTATTCTACCATGGTCATCCGGGCCGTGGCATTATCCTTCCAAGTAGTCCCCATTTGATTGAACCACACGCTCCCAGCGGTGCTTCCACATCTTAAAGCAGTCCTCGAACGCAGATTTTGGAATAGCCTTCAGCTCGCGCGTCGCATTACTCTGAATCGTCGAACCGCTTTCCTTTTAGTGCCATTTTCAATTTTTTGAACATCCAAAAGTCGCAGGGAACTATGTCGGGACAATACGGAGGTTAAGGAAGTTGTACAATCTTGCGTTTCGCCAAAAATTGCTGCACAAGGCTCGATGAATATGCTGGTGCGTTATCTCCTCACGGCATTACGCAATCTTGTCAGAACTTCAGCGTAATATTCTTCGTTGATCGTCTGACCTCTTGGGGCATATTCGTTGTGCACGGCACCCTAACAACAAAAAAATTATAAAAAAGCATGTCGGATAGTTTTCGGACACACCTCGTATTAGCAGCATCACGGTCGATATATGTTCAGACACAGTTGAAATTATTGCCATTAAACATTTTTATCGTTCTACCAGTTTTTTACCTCTAAATTTTCACTGCATTAGCGCATTTAATAATGAAATTGATATGCACGTAATAATGCGATAGCAAATAATAGGTTTAAAGCTGATTTAGTTTAGCCATAGTTAAGTATATAGCTAACTCAGTAGAATTTTAAGGATATTTCTTTTACTAAATTTCATTTTGACACACGAAAAAAAATTTAATGCGTGTTAAATGAAGTGTTTGTACACTAATTTAAAGGTTTAATTTTTGTAATGAGTCTGTTTTTGATCACCAATTATTTTTAAAGTGGAATTTATGTTTGTTACTGTAGATAATTCAAGTTAATTTTAATGCCTAATAGTTTTATTTTTGGTGTTTTTGATTTTGAACATGATCCGTTTATTTACAAATTTTAAAAAAGTTTTGAAGTAAAAATTTTGGAAATACTAAACTTAAATAAAAAAGGATTATGAGCACTGGATCAATGAAAATGTATTTTAATAATTTAATCGCTTTAATATTCAGGACATTTATCATCTCCCCACATCAATCCGTATGCCTTTTTGTTGTAAATTCCATTATTTCTGTATCCTTGTTGTAACTATTTACTAAATGCAATGAATTATAATTGCAGTAAATTCCCATATATTCAGGTCACACCAGTTTTTTTCATCAACTCACAGCTAATTAAAGTTAAATGCAATTTTCACTGGTTACCGTCATTTTCATTGCAAAATAAATTCTGATCGCTTCCGAATAACTCGTATTTGTTCGCTCGCCCCTTTCTTTAACCTCTTGTTTGAGATATTTCCGGATTTATTCCACTGTACCCCTTCCCTCATCCTCCTTTAATGTGTTATCCATTACCTCCTGCTACTCCTTCCTTTTCACCAAAGTTAATTTTTCTGTGTGCATTCCATTTTCTAATACTGCCACTGTTCTCTCATGTTGAACATTACACTTCAAGAGCTCAACATTATAAACGCATTCCGCATGCACTCCCGGTAGACTCTGAGAGTTGGTCGTGGTATTCATAAATCTATGCCAAACCATAATATCATGTCTAGCCAACTTAGTATCCAAACAGAGACTAGGTTGAAAAAAATCACCTTTTAAGAAAAAAAGTCTTGTTTATTTGTTTGGTCGGAAACTTTTCCGACTACCCCATAAAAACTCCTCTTCGATTGTTATTCCTCATTTTATCTTCCTGCACTGCTGTTGAAACGAAACATTTGGACTGAATTTTCGCATTTCAATAATTTTGCTGTTAAATGCCAAAACATTTGGCGTTTAAACTACTGCAAAAGTCTTGAATAAAAAATCCGTTATTTGCAAAAAGCTGATTTTATGGTGACCAAAACTAAAAAAAATTCTAAATTTCAAAACTTTTACCGTAATCATCATCAATATTTCAATCCTAAGATTGGTTTACTGCAGCCCTCCATGCCACATAATTTAATTTCAATTTCCTTAATCCTTGATACCTTCTCTGTTTTACGTCCTTCCTAATTTTTCCTATGTATATGTCCCTTGGTCTTCCTCGTGGAACCTTCCCTTCTCTTTTTCATTCTTTATACGAGGGTCATCCGGAAAGTAGTACCATTCGTGAAATAAAGACACAAAAGTAAATATTAACAAACATAAAAAATTTTATTTGAAAGAGGATACTTTAAACTACTTCTCAACATAATCTCCAAGCAAATTAAGGCATTTGTCATAACGTGTGACAAGTTTCTGTATTCCTGCTGCATAGTCCTTCTCCGCCAGCTCATTGAGATACGCGAGGGACCCATCTTGCACAAATTTTTGCATAATGCAGATGGTGTTTAACAATTTCATGAACAATTGTTCGAGAAACATTGGGAAAATGCTCACAGATGTCATCAATTGTGACGCGCCGATCGTTCCTCACGAATTCGTCAACTGAGCTCACCAGTTGGTCTGTAATGACAGACGGTCTCCCCGAACGCTCATCGTCGTGTGTGTTCCCCCTCCCCATGTTGAAGTTGCGACACCACCGCCGAACAGACGACTCGTCCATTACATTGTCTCCATACACCTCCTTTAATTGGCGATGAATATCACATGGGCGAACGTTTCTTGCATTGAGGAATTTAATCACTGCCCTCACTTCACAACTGGCGGCGTTCTCAATTTTTTTAAACATTGTAAACAATCACAGAAACAACACAGGCAATGCTAGCGTCACGCAACTTGGCTCAGAGAAGGCAGACAAGCCACTGAAGCTATCTGACCTCGTCCAGCGGCTACTCGCGTCGTCAGCACTTCATGCGGCACGAACGGGTACTACTTTCCGGATGACCCTCGTATATTCCTAATCGATCCTTTGTACCTCAATGTGTGTCCAATCCACCCATAGTTCTTCTTTGCCGTAGAGTTCTACACATGGTCCTTTCCTCTTCTGCTCTTCTATATACTTCATCATTCCTTACTTTAACCGCATAGGGTTTAATAATTTCTCATGCAGTTGAAAGGTTGAAAATATTACAAAAAGATCTGAAAACTCAAACTCTGCAAATTCATTTTTACACATTTTTCAAAATCTGCGAAGTTAATGGAATACCAAGTTCCAATTAGTGCTCAAAAAAGATTTTTTCACCGTTTCCACGCGGAGCTCAACACACTGTACAGAAATGCATACGCTTTGAGGTTCCTTGACGTAGGATGTCAATACAATTGATAACCATGCACCGTCCTGATTTGATTAATTAATCGTGAAAGAATCACGGTGTCAATTTCACTCGCAGATGTCGACCTGTAAACGTAAATAAGGCAGGATCGGGTGCATCAACGCATTTTCATCGATGCTGTGGCATTTTTCACATCTGAGATAACAGGCATGGTTCGTCACTTGAATTACGTGTGTCACGACAGGCATGAAACTAACGTAATTTATCCTCATTGAAATTATATTTTCTTTCTATTTCTAAAACTTTCGGCTTCTTACCTTACCCTATAATACTTTATAAGTATGTATCCTTATCATATTTTCTTAATCCTTCGAGGGTCAATTGATACTTTCCCTGATTTATTATTGACAGTGGTTACGAATTTCCCCTTCTTACTTAATAAGACTCCAAACTTCTTGACGAAGCCTTTCGTGTATTTGCTAACGACGAAATAACCATTATTTATCCATTTATGCACAGTAATCATCTCGTGAAGATTCAAGGGTGACTTGGTACCTCTGACTCACCACGAGGTAAATACGTATAACCCTGAGCTGTAATAAAAAAATGCCCCTAATTCTATGGTTTTCACTCCAATCCCCCTCCCCACACACCTATATCATTCTTTATCAACCTCACCAATTATATTTATGATAACTCCAAATATGTTTTGACTTGTAGTTAAACTGTTTAAGATAAAGCTCTGTAACTTCGTTTGAAAGCGATAAAAGTCAACGATAGAACCCTGCATTTACTTCGCCTTTTGCATTCGCCATGTAATCGCTATTCTCACTTCTCTCATCGAACAAAACTAACTCTCAATTAATATAACTCAAAGTATTAGTCTGCTTGACGAAAAAAAGTTTCATTGAGGTTAACTCAAAGAAGTTTTTCTTGTTCAAATTTTGAAAAACAAACTGATATAATATCAACGAGCGGAGCCTGTCTTTAGGCACTATTTCCGCTTCTCGGTAATCAGCGTTAGCTTAAAAAATTATGGCGTTATTAAATGAGTGACCTATAAATAATGCCTCCCTTTAAAAGAATCAGGTCTTAAAGGTACAGGGTCGGGATCGATATTCTCTCTGCTACGGTTATACGTTGCGTCTCAAAGAGATTAAATGGTGGGGAAAAAAGAAACATACTTCATGTTATTAGAAACGTAATGACAGTTTCTTATATTCATAGAAGATACTGCAAACTTTCCAAGTGCAAAAATTATAGCAAAATGATCTCCAGTCGGGCATTTAGGGATTTATTGCATTTCCAAGTAATTCCAGATGCCACGCCAGTCGTTTTTGAAATATATCAAAGTTTATGCACAGATGGGAAGACACTGTTTCACCATATTTTCAAGAAGGGTTACACCATATCGGATATCATAAAAAATCTGACACATTTAGAAAAGACAAAATAAAACTGCAAAGTGATTGCAACACAACAGCGAACCAAGTGATCTGCCTGTTATTTTTATTTCCATCGCTAATATATCAAGCGGAAAATCAAATACTGCTGCTCCGAGGATGCTCAGATTCTGTTTTGACGTGTTGGATATTTTTAATAAAAATCTATTCAATCGATGGCAGTATGGCGGAGTAGAAAGTGCTCAAAACATGCATAAGACTACATAAACATGGCAAAATATCGAAGACCCGACAGGCAACAGAACAACACGAATTCTGTGTCAGTGCAGCTGGCAAAGACCAGGAAAAGTCGCATCACAATCGTTCGCTAGGAGTATGGATCAAAGATGTTTTGATGACATGGCCGCATTTTCAAGATTTGTATTTCTTGAACGATGCGAAGTGATCTCAGTCGTCAGAGCTCATTGGATGGAGACGTAGATGAAATGCAGAGACGTATCCCAGAGAAACAGTTGGTAGTTTATTTATTCCAAAAATTAGAATCGAAAAGCGTTCTCAATTTGCATTATTTTCACCGTGCCTTGTTTGGCGCATTGTCTTTGATTTCCATGTCAGTCTAGTTTTCCTGGTGGGACTTCTCACGGAGGATAATCTGAGTGCCTTTTCGGATCGAGAGCGGTGTAACTTGGTAATGTACCAGCTGTACTTCATCTACGGTTTGCAAAAACACCCCAGCAAGTGATTCCCTACTTTTTTATCGGTAAACGAAACCACGGCGACGACCCAAAAGGAGCGTCTCCGCTCGTCAATCGCTGGCGCGAGCTATCGCGAGGCCAGGGGCTCTCTCTCATTCATGAAATATTCAACGGGAGAGAAGAGAGGCGACCCAGACGAAAGAAGTCGAGTGACGGGAGTAGGAAGGAGGGGAGGGGATGAGGAGTGGAGGTCACGTGACATTGGTCCGACCTACGTAACATCCATCGTTGTTTCCCTCCCTCGAGAGAGAGAGAGAGAGAGAGAGGGAGATAAATGTTTTACTCTTTCCGGAATGTTTGGCCAGCCAAGTGCCAAAGGCGAACGAGCAGAAAAGGAAGCTGCGTGAAAGATTGGCTATGCGCAAATCCACTAATATGGTTGATTTAAATGAACAAGATATGCGATGAGAATACGTAGGGCATTCATTGAATGTCAAGGATGAACGCGTGTTTACGTACCTTTAATGATATTCAAGCGCTCCTTTCCCGCATTTATATAATTCATAATAAAAGGTCACCAGCTGAGAGTTCCGTTTTCTTCTGTGCATTTGATAAAACATAAAAGCAAAAGAATAAGTCGCTCCTCTCTGAGAAACGCCCGATGACTCTTACTCGCGGGCTTAAACTGGCTAACTTTATTACTTGCTTTATCCTTGAAAGAGCGTCTCTTCCGAATGACAAATGCTTCTTGGCATTTCGAATCCTATCCTATTTTCCGTGGCAGCCAACAAATTTCATGTCAAGGGCAAATTTCTTTGAAACTAACCTGGGGTGTTCTATTTTTAGGCTTCCTAGAAAATAAGACTCCTTGATTTGTTTTATGCAGTGAAATTTGAATAACCTATGTTAATGAGCAGTACTCTCAAAATCTGAATACCTTGACAAAGCCAAAAGTTTGCTCTCTTAACCCCTAAGTGACCAGTCTTCGTTACGCTGTTTTCCTTGTCATTATCCTTCCGGTTCCATCCCGGGGAGAAATTAATCAGTAAATACTAAGGAAAAGACTCAACTTATGGTGAATAAAATTGTCTGAGGCGTCACTTTGTGGAAGCGATTCATATCGGAAAAGAAAGAAACCTCCTTCTTCCAAGAAAGAAACCTCTTTCCTCAACTTATGGTTTCTCAAATATTTAGAAATTTTTAAATTTTAAAATAGATTTTGCGATAGCTTTAAAATATTACTTGAAGCATAAGAGCAAACAATTTCATGTTTGAATGTTAAATCCATGGTTTCCATTAATTTTGTTCATTTGGATCCATTTCAAAAATATGATAAATAGAAAATATCTAGTGGATTTTTCCGTCATTAATGATAGAAATAAATTCGATACTACTAATGGGAAACATTTATAGTTGACAAAATACTTAAAATTCATCTCCACGTGTTTTCCCGTGGCACTTTCTGCATCAGCAGAATTGGGCGAATTCAAGAATTAGATGATAATTTCCGATACATAAAATTCCAAAGGAACGGCGGGAAATGCCTCAAGAGTAACTTTTGTCAGATTCATCCGCTAAAATGCATTTCAATACAACAATTTCAGAGGGTAAATAATCGCCGTGACCGTGATTCGAACCCGTATGCCTCGATTTTCGGCCGAGTGCTTTAGCCAGCTAAGCTATCGAGGCCGATAACTTAACTGGCTAAAGCTCTCGGCCGAAAATCGAGGGATCTGGGATCGAATCCCAGTCAAGGCGAATGATTTTTACACTCCGAAATTGTTGCATTGGAATCACGTTATATAATTTAAGGAAAACTTTCAGCTCTTACGGCCGACAAAAATGTATGATAAATGATTGGAAGCCACAAAAACGGGATTGGGGCCACGAATTTCTTATTATTCCATGGCCATTTCATACTCGAGGTACATAATTGTGTCTGACCTGAGATATGCTGCGAAGTAGCATATCTCAGGTCAAACACAATTAAGGACCTCGATTTGAAACACAAATGCTTATTAGACGGTATTAGGTATTAGACGCAATATTTTTTAGATACGACCAATGTTTCCATGCAAAACGCTATAATTTGGTGTGATTTTTTGGAATATCTAGTTATTTGCGTTTTTATTCAATGTGAATAGATTTCATGTGTTTCCTCTTGTAAAAATAATGAAAGCACCTAATAATCAACTACAAACATTTTTCTTGTCGGTATAAACGCTTACACGAATCATTCTAAATTTATTATATCGTTTTACCCTTCAACTTTATGAATAATGGAATTATTTCCGACACATGAAGTAGATACCTTCGATTTAGTAGCTGAAGAAATAATTAATATGTGCTCTGGAAATGTAAGCATTAATTGCGTGAAAACCATGTTCCATGAAACGGGATAATTTCCCGGCATCTCAAAATATTCCCGCTAGTCCCTTAATAAGGAATATTCATTAATTTCTCAGTCTTTACGTTCGTGAGTTAATGTGACTGAGTCACTTAGATTTTTCTTCCTCGCTAATATGGAAAGAATCAATTTTTAAAACGATATGAATATCCTTTACATCAACAAAATATCCGGAAAGTCACCGAAAGAGCGTGTGGCTTTGGCCGTGCATGCAGGAATATTAGTTGCCACATTCACTTGAATATACGAGTCGAGTTCAATAAATTAAGGGAATATGAGTTTTTGGGAAGATTTTATTTATTAATCTATATCAATGTCATCCCCTTCAAAGTAGTCCCCATTAGATATTATAAAACACTTATGCCAGCGCTTTTTTCCAATCCTCGAAACACATCTGGAACTCGAGCTCTGTTATGTCCTTTAGCTCTTCCGGTGATGTGCTTTCAATCTCATCGATGTTTGCTAAACGACGGCCCTTTTGACGGTTCTCCTTACTTTGGGGAACAGAATAGGTCACACGGGGCCAGTTCCGGCGAATATGTAGGCTGGGACATCACTACTACAGAGCTGTTTGCGGTCAAAAATTCACGAACAACAGGCTGTGAGCAGTGTGAGCAGATGTGCATTATATCATGGTGGTGCAATAGCCATGAATTGTTTCACCACAAATACGGGCGTTTTTTTTCGTATTGCTTCACACGAACGGTCTTGAACTTGTAAGTAGTACTCTTCATTGATCGTTTGACCCTGTGACAAGAACCCAACGTGTACTATACCGAGAACTGTGCACTATGCAAAATTATAAGAGTCCCGTCACTTTTTCAAACCCGCCTCATATATGCACCAAACACTCGTGCATATATGTCTACGTATGAGTACACCTTGCAAATATTTTATCTCTCTCTAATTTTATCGAGATGATCGAATGTACACTTTGGTGCCAAATTAATTCCATCAGTGTTGCAAGAAAATTTAGATGCCCTCTAAATTATCATTAACTCTTTGAAGGCCTGCCTGCTCTCTTCGTTAACCAAGAGGTTCTTAACTTAATTCCTCCAACATACTCGTCATGCTTGCCTGCTTCCTGTGGCATTTTTCAACAAACCTAGCGGATTTTCTGTCAAAATTATCTATTTTTTCGAATTCTTTTGTACAGGGTGAGGCAGAATGGACTTTATAATTTTAAAAAATCACTGAAGAGCGTTCAAATAAATTAGCGAGGTGGGAGTAGTGGCGTTAGCTGGAAAAAACAACGCAATTTTTAGTAGTGTGGTGAGCATCGAGGCTTTGTCGTAGAAACGTTCTTTAAGAACAATAATAGTGTGGTGGCGACGTAGACCTGTGGTCCAGCGATTTTTCGCTCACGCGAAAAGCGCATTTTCACCTCTCTGGCTCAGTAAATATGCAAAATTTTTGTAACTGGGCGACTGGCAACCCTCGCGAACTTCACCCATGACCTCTTCATAGGCTCAAAGAGACAGTTTGGTGCGATGTGTCCTCCATAGGCATTATTAAGCTTTACTTTTTTTAATCTCGAGGTTCAACTGTTACTGTTAACTCTGTGCGCAATTGTGAGATGCTGGAGAAAATCTTTTTACTCCCCAAAATGGAAGAGACAGTTTGGTGAGGAATATGAAAACAGAAGCCTTATGGTTTTAACAGGATGGTGCCACCGCCCATACCGCCCGTTGGCCACGCAAAATCCTGAAAGAACAATTTCCCGGCCACCTGATCTCCTTATGAGGGGACGTTCCATGACCCCTTCGCGTGATTTATTTCTTTGGGGATATCTCAAAGCTGAGGTTTACAAAGTTCGAACAAGGATCTTGGAAGCTCTTAAGGAAGCAATTACAGATGTCATCGCTAGAATGACAAAAGGTATGTTGGAAAGAGTTTTCGAAAACCTTTTTGAATGACTCCGCATGTACGAGTCGTCCGTACATCGCTCACTGACGATGAATTTTTGAATGACTCCGCTCGTACATCGCTCACTGACGTCGTCACCTGGACGAAATAATTTTCAAAACCTAATTGAAAAAAATTGCATTGGATGCAGTATTCAGAAATAAAAACCTTTTTAATTAATTATCTTGGTTGGTTTTATTTACAATTCACCCATCAAATCAGGCATTGCATTCAGCTTCACCTTGTATTAAGTTTACCAAAAATTTTCAATACCAAACAAATACATTAACATTATTTTTTCTGCCATTTTGCTTATAATGCGGCCTACATTTGATCCAAGAGTTTGGGCGAATGCTGCGAGAACCTCTCCTATTTCCAAGAGATGCAAAATAGATAGAATCAGCATTTAGATTTTTGCTTGACGCCTGCATCTTTTGACCTTTCCATAACCCACTTACGACTCTATGAAACAGTAGAGTTCACGTTGAAACCGAGAAGAACCGAAGGACGACCACTTTCTTGAAGAAGAAGAAGAGGAAGTGACGCTTGCTGTGTCGAACAAATCTGTTGACCAGTTGCAGGTGACACTCTCCGAATGACCTTCGAGCAACTACGGAGTCAGAGTCCATATTTAGAAAACCGTAAATATAATTAATCCTTGGTATCGTCTTCCAATCTCAGTTTTGGAGCTCTGGCGACAACATAAAGATGTTTTCAAGCAAAGTATTTAACGGCATAGAATCAAAGGTTAAAATAGGGTAGGGCAGGTAAGGAGGTAGGGGAGGAATACAGGATAGGCGAACTGGGTGGAATTAAGTATTCGGAATTGAAGAAGGTTTTGTTGCAATGTTGGGGGTCACGTTAAGGTGTCTCTTAGGTGACGCTTAGAAATGCAGTGGTGTTTAGTTTCCATATCCATACAAATTCTTCTTTAAGCGGTATACTGCTAATGAAAAATAGCAAATAATCTAAGCTTTTTTTTACTTTTTCCGAACGATAACTACCGATGCTTATAAGAGTATCCCCCACTGCGTCGCCGCCGAGGTTTCGCATCAAACTAGTCGTTCCGCGCATTGACAGAAAGATGAGCCCTTCCCCCGTCGCATCTCTCCAATAATCTCCAATCATGTCATAATAGGCATTCCCAAGCGGGCGGTCAATGTTTTCCTTTCTTGTTAACTTCTTACTAGGAAGCAGTTAAAAGATTTCACCACTCAAAAGTTGTCTTACTCGTACAGCACCTGCTTCACCTTTCCAATGCCACGTCTTTCAAATTTTCTAAAAAAATTCAAGACGAGGTTTCGCTGCACGATTCCCATATCAAATACTGGATAGCACGTTCCATTTAATGTTAATACGGAGCCCATGAGTCTCATTGTTTGAATGAGGTTTTTTGCAATGCCGTTAAATTTTAATCGCATGTTACGATTGGTTTTGAGGGAAATAGGTATGTAATTACCCGGTTTTTTCCTGTCCCAGTTTTTAAATATGTGTCACATTAGCAGTTTTTTAGTCGTAGGAAACCTTGTGTGATGTATTAGGAACTTCTTTAATATGAATTTTAGATATATCGCAATTTCCAACGCTCCTTAAACTAACGAGCTGGTATTTGACTGGGTCCGGAGGATTTTATAGCTTTAATTCTTATCAGCAAACGTTTATTCCATTAGGTGAAAATTCATTTTCGGGTAATGGTTGGCAGAAACGATTTGGCAAGCTATCGGAGACGTTTGGTGAGAAATAGGTCAAAATGGTTTAAAAAAAGAAATTTAATAGGTTGATCTTTCCTAAACTGCCGGTTACTCTTTCAATTTCATCTTTTTTGAGTTAACTGAATGTAGAATTATTTCCCTGAACCCCTATGATATCGGAACAAAATGCTTTTTGGGTTCTAGTTTGAATTTTGAGCTAATCTTTTAATTTTTAATTGCTTCTAGACATTCGCCCTAGATAATCGCAAATGTTCTGTTCGTCGTTGATGGAGATATCATTCCTTTTATATTTTATCTTGCCTTAACATAGCCTTTGAAAATAATGGATGCAACGTAAAAAGACTGGAATCGAAATAGTCTCACCTGTAGTATCGTAAGTGATTGGGCTAATAATGGAGCCAGGGGTTCAAGCTTACAATATTCAGGGAGGCTTAAAATATCTCTTGAGGGCCGGGTAAAATTTTACTTCAAACACCTGCGCACTATGTAGTAGCATTCATCACGCAATCGCTCACCAAGTGCGCTAAGGAGCGGCGTAACTTCAAAAAGTTACTAATGGGAGACAGAATAAGGAAAGCATTAGCGCTTAAGTCTGCCCGTTTGATCTGCGGCGGAACACCTTCGGATTCCCTCGGACTCCACCACCGTGCGTTGTCCGGTAATTCTCTCCACAACCAATTTCTTCTCCACGACAAATTTCCTCGACCCTTTAACCGAAATGCGTTGCAATCCGTCGTCCAAGAGCTTTCTGTTATACTAGCCTCATCCGAGAGGAAAAAAACTCCTAGAAAAGAGAAATAACAAATTGCCCCGTTCAGTGGTACCATAGCGACACCATAGTATCGTAAATCATTCCTAATGGCAAGCTGCACTTTTTCCACTGCCGACCAAACGGCAACAGTGCACGACGAGCGGAGGAGAAAACTGTAAATCATGAGACCAGCATTCCACTTAGCGTAGCCGTCACCTGAAGATGTCATGATATCTTCGTCCACCATACGAAAAATGCAATTAAATATAATCATATTCTTTGATCACTTCTTTCTCCAATGTTTATTCCATTTATTATTTCTTTAATACTTAACATTGTTTCCCAATTAACGAATTCATTCACGCAACTTAATGGTAAGGAGGACATCTGTTACCTGCATATTAAGATATTCAATGCCATTATATATTAGCGTAATAAAAGCTAAGGGGGGAAGAAGTACAATATCCAGGGAGACTTGAAACGCTCCTATCTATTGAAGAGCTCAATTGGTTAGACCTGGTCGAAGATCCGTGGTTCAAGTCCCGGTAAAGGAAACTTTTTTACGCTTACGAACCGCTCGATTCCACCTTCCTCAGCATCCCTATGTTTGTCCATTATGTGTGTACGAGTAATTTATACATGCACTCCTATATTCAAAAACACATTAGATCAGGGAAGTGCCAGGGAACACCTCGAAGGATGAAGAGAAGTTAGTGGGGAAGGTTGAAGCAGGAGGATTCCAATTAGAAAAAAGTTCAGGGCATCTGTCCGGAAAACCGAAGGTCTGTGGAACTTTTTCCGGTTCAATTTTTTTTCTATTTAGAAGTTTCCAAGCAGAATAATATTTTCGGTAGAAAAACCATCTACTGGCAAAGTATCTTTCCACCTTCCCCTCAAACCCTATGTTTGTCTGTTTCAACCTAATAATATACATATATATATATATATATTATTAGGTAAGCTACCGGTAAGGTAGGTTTTTGGATGGACACAGCTCCTAAATAAATATTTTGTGACTCCTAGCAAAACACAACATCCTACTCTACATCAGGTCCCTCTTCATCTTTGAGTACCTTCTTCCTCCCTTCATCCCGTCCAACATCTCTATCCTGTTCCTTCCCTTTCCTCGTTTGCCCAACATTCTCCCCTCAATTACAGTCTTCAACATCCCACTGCCGGTCAATACCCCCTTCATTCACTTTTCCTGCCTCCATAGGATTTCTCCCAACAAACCCCTCTCCTCACCCACCATACCAAGTACTTCCTTGTTTGTTTTCTTCTCTGTCCATTTCTCCTTCTCCATTCTTCTCCACACCCACATTTCAAAAGCCTCCAATCTACGTCTATCCTCCTGCTTCAACGACCACGTTTCCGCGCCGTACATAGCTACGCTCCATATCAATGTTTTTACGAGTCTTTTCTTAATATCCTTACTACATAACTGTCAAAAAGTTGGGACAACATATGAAAGTGATGACTGAATGACTGTAATTGCCACCAATTCATCACATAAATTCAACGAAACGAAATTCAAGTTCGCAATTCCAAGTGTTTTCATTCGCGAAAAAAGTAATGAAACCCATTGGCGACTTTTTGGTTTTTCTTTTTGAGAACGAGTTCGTCAAACGCCTTCACTTAGCTTGAATAGAAAGGAGTCAATTTTTATTACATAGTTATCGTAGTTATTCAGAGGGTAGATTTTAAAGTGAATGATCAGATAGAGATAAAAAATTAAATCCATACCAGAACGACTCGTGTCAATCACTCAACATTTTGGTTTTCATAATAACGTTTCTATCTTATTGTGTGACATCGACATTGAGCATTTGGGATCCAGCATGGAAAACGCAAGTTGTTTATAAAGAACTGATATGCAAAAACAATGACTGATACACCATCCATCTGCAAATAACAGCCCGAGTTTAATTTTGATGAGTTAGGGCAGGAAGCTCACTCCGAATTTAACATTAAATACGTAGATGTGGGATAAAATATTCAAGAGTAATGAGGGGAGGTTGTCCAATATCACCGGTACTGTTCAGCGTGTATATAGAGGAAATGATTAAAGAGGCATGGGAAGAACTCAAAGTAGGAATGAAAGTGGGCGGGGAATCTGTAAGATCGGTTAGGTTTGCTGATGACAAGTTTTAGTTTGTCAGTCAGCCAAGGGGTTGCAAGCATTGGTGAGTGGATTGGAAATTCAGTGCGACAGGTACGGGATGAGAATCAATATTAATAAAACAAAGGTTATGCGATTTTCTAGAAAGAAAAAGGCTAAGCTTAACAATGAAATAGGAGGGCAAAAACTAGAGTAGGTAGAACAGTTTACGTATCTCGGTAGTGTTTTGGACCAACACGGTCAAAGTAGTAGGGACGTAAGGAGAAGAATTGCGCTAGGCAAAGAGGCTTTCACAAGGAGGAGGGAGTTGATGACAGGGACGTTGAGTAAGGACATTAAGAGAAGACTCGTAAAAACTTTGATATGGAGCGTTGCTATGTACGGTGCGGAAACGTGGTCATTGAAGCAGGAGGATAGACGTATATTGGAGGCTTTTGAAATGTGGGTTTGGAGAAGAATGGAGAAGGTGAAATGGGCAGAGAAGAAAACAAACGAGGAAGTACTTGGTATGGTGGGCAAAGAGAGGGGTTTGCCCAACAAGGCAAGAATGAGAAAATCAAAAGTAAACCATTCTCATTGTCTTTTTCGACAGTGACGTTGTAGCCCATAAAGAGTTTGTTCCTCAAGGACCGACAGTTAACGCTGCATACTACGTGGATAGAAAGACTGCGAAAAAGGGTCATCAGGACGAGAAAAGACATCCGCCATCTGGCAACTCCATCACGACAACGTGCCTGGCCACAACGCGCTATGGGTCCGCGAGTGCCTGGCCAAACACCAGGCGCCAACGATACTCCTCCCCCCCTGTAATCCTGACGTCGCCTCAGCAGACTTATTTTTCTTCCCTCGGATTAAGGCACACGTTTTTTATCCAAAGAAGAGATCCAATCAGCCGTGATGAAGACCTTGCGAGGAGTTCTCGAAGACGCCTTCCAGGGCGCGTACCGGTCATGGAAGAGTCGCTGGGAAAAATGAGTAGAGGCCCGAGGAGAGTACTTTGAAGAATTTTAAGTGTTTGTGCAAATATGTCCAATGAATTACTTTTAAAAAATAAAATCATTACTTTTGGAACACACCCTGTAGGTGGAATTACTCGAGGGCATCAAAAGGGATTTGAACCATGAACCGGTAGTCAAATGAAAGAACGTCAAGAATTTAATAAAAAAATCTAGAATGTAATCCTATGGAGACATGGGTACTAGATACTAACTTGATTAAACTGAATGCAAATTGTAAGAATTTCTCTGCACCATGAATAATCAAAGCTACGCACTGCGTTATGAAAGCCATCAAAATTTTCGGAGGGAGAGCGGTAAATTGCTGAGCGGACAAATGATACGACTTCTCTTTTCTTTCCCCCTACACCAAATGAAGGAAAAATCAGTATATTTCTCAGTTCACCCTGCTTCCAAGAGCTTTCCCCCTTCCTCTTTGATCGTTGGTGTCCTACGACGCAGGCTTGCATTTACTCTGCGGCCATGCCGATGCGAAGGAGTGGTGCGAATTGGCATTTCGTTAAATGTCGTAATAACGCGCGAAATTAACTAATTGAGTAGCTTCAGGCGTGATGTGGTGGAAGTCGAGCATAATGAATAACTGATCGAAGCACTTTTCCACCTGTTGAAATTTTTATTTTACGACCGAGTTTCGATACATTACATTGCCCTCATCATCATGTGATGTAATACATCGAAACCCAGTCGTAAAATAAAGATTTTATCAAGTGGAAAAGTGCTTCGATCAGTTATTCATTAAGCGCGAAATTAACGTTAATGTGATGTGAAATATAAGTGAGATATCACATGTGAAATACTTTCACATTGCTAGGCCGGAAGTAGGGTAGGGATTAATCACAAGATAGTCTAAGTGCATATACTCGTATGCTTCTAGTATATGGGATCCTCAAGAAGTTGGATTGATTACCGAATTGGATCGCAGGCAGTGTAGAAGAGCTAGATTTTTAAAATTTTGTTATGATAAACTTAGTAGTGATCCATAATATTAGAGGAGCTGGGCTGGGAATCACTCACAGAGCGAAGGATAAATTATAGACTAAATCTCTTGCATAAATTGGAAGGAAGTCTCCTTAGCAATGATGTTGAAATAGTATTATTACTCCCATCGTACTACGGTAGCAGAGATCATGCTAGTAAAATTAGAGAGATTTCGCGGGGAATAGAGAGATTTAAGATGACGTTTTTTCCACGAACGATAGGGGATCATAATAGCATTGTTCGACTGCGGTAGGGTTATGTTCGGGTAAAATAATTCTGGTGTGCATTCACCCCCTGCCACCCACCCTGTTGGTGGCTTACAGGTCACCAAAATAAATAAAAGTATCAAAAAAATTACATTCTCATGAAGTTAGAGACTAAGATTAACATAATAAAATAGGAAGTAATAAATGAAAGCAGGAGAAGTTAAAGATATTTGGCATCATTTAGTAGGAAAATGGGCAGAGTGCTCGGGACAGTGAGAGAATAATTGTGTTGGAAAAACTAATCTGCAAAGAGGATGATATTTGCAACAAATGTGCTGGATAATTAAATTAACCAGTAATAACTTAATTCTGGATATGAATCTAGTCATAATGAAACTAGGGGTTTGAGGCAAGAGGATGAGCGTAAATGAGAGGCTTTGGAAATGAATACGGGTGGAGGGAATGAGTTGCACAGAGAGGAATCCCAACAGGAAGTTTTTGAATAAGACGAGAGAAGAGAAGAAATTTCCGGGTAAAATATGAAGAAGAGAGAATTATCGAATGGAAGCGATATTGGGATGAAGTGTTACATCCGTGTTGAAAAACGAGTAGGAAACAGGAACAACTGAAGAGGGAAATAATGCAAAGCATACTAGAGGGATGTCACTCAATATTTGCCACGCATTAGTTGTAAATAACCGCTTGTAACCTATCTTTGACAGATAAATCTATACCTGCACATACAGGGTCGCACCCAAAAGTGGTAGGAATGATTTTTTTACAAGAATTTTATTGACGATATACTTACATCGACTTAATAATCTTCAAAGTATGCTCCTTGAGCTGCTACACACTTAGTATAACGTTGCTCCCATTCCCCGTACGCCCGCTGGAAATTTTCTTTGGGGATACCGTTGACGACCCTCGTCGAAGCCTCTTGAACGGCCTTTATCGAGTCAAAACGTCGTCCCTTGAGCTGTCTTTTCATCAGGGGGAAGAAAAAGAAGTCCGGTGGTGCCAGATCGGGAGAATAGGGCGGGTGCGGCAACGTGGCAACGCCAATTTGGCCAGGAGCTGTCTGACGACGAGCGCGCCATGACACGGTGCGTTGTCATGATGAAGCACCCAGCAGTTTGCGATGGCCGGTCGGACTCCTTTCACGCGTTCTCGGAGGCGGGTGAGCACCTGCACGTAAAAGTTCGCATTCACAGTCTCCGCTGGTGGGATAAACCACATTCGTGTCGGTTCTTGCCGTCGACGGCCGTCCGGAGCGATGGTCGTCTTCAACGAGCTCCCTACCCTCTTTAAACAACTTTTGCCACCCAAATACTGTGGAATGGCTTAAGACAGTGCCCCCATAAGCCTTCTTGATCATATCGAGGGTCTCATTTGCCGTCTTCCCGAGTTTCGCACAAAACTTCACGGAATAATGTTGCTCTAAATTCAGATTCATTTTGTTTTTCGACGCGGACAAAAAACTTGCTCCACTAAAAACGGTGTCCTCACTCAACGACAGCTCGCAGGCGACTGAGGTTGGTGTCGGTGTGTTGCTAAGAGCCCCCTCCACCTTACCCTGCCAAGCAGACCCCCCTCCACCGCTCTATTCGAGCCAGAGAAAATCAGTCCTACCACTTTTGGGTGCGACCCTGTTTACCCTCCGATGCATCAAATAAGATGCGTGACAGAGGGTGCAAACACCAGAGAACGGGTTTGGGGGCTGAAGGAGATGGTTTAGTTTTTGAGGGGTGTGTAATAGGGAAAAAACATCCAATTAAAATCTCTGAAAAGCACGTGCATTGGGGAGCACATTTAATATGCGTGTGCATAGATAAACCATGAAAATCAATAACTCGACTCTTTCGCGATACACAACCTAGATGAATTAATAATTAGGAATGCAGGCAAAAGAATAATCGGATAAGCAAGGCTTAAAACAAATTAAGAAAATCCTGTATATTTTGGGAGAGGCATTTGGTTGTAACAGTTGTATTGGCAAAGTGCACGGTCCAATAAATATTGCAGTATTTATTGTTACATGGATTATGTTATATCATTTTTTATACTGCTAGCTAAATGTATTATAGGAAGTATTAACTGTGGAAATTCGTGTTAGTAATATGTGTGGACCACCTTGAAAGGGTTTGGTTTCGGGGATAGGTTTCATCAGGCGGGTTGTAGGGAAATGTGATTAAAAGGTAAGAGTGAGTGTACCTTCTCTTTAGTTAGGCCACATTTAAGCAATGCCGGTAAAGCATTTGGGATTTATGAGAGAGCAGGTAAACCAAGGAATTGGAAATGTTTAAGATAAAATCTCCAGAATTCTTCAAAAAATTGCTATGATAAAAGAGAAAGTGTGTGACGGGTAAGCTTGGAGGAATTCGATTGGAAGCCCCTGGATCCACAAAGATAACAGACTTATAGAAAGGTACAGGACAGCTGAGGTTTTTTGCGACGCATACAGAGTTATTAGAGCACCAAATCATATCAGTAGATTCGACCAAGGGAGTAAAATGAGAGAGAGAGAGAGATAGACAACGTTATCGACAGATTCAAGTTCTTTCCTCGCTCGTTACGCAATCATGACAAAGTTGAACACAAGTACCCGAATATATTTACTTAAAGGCAGATCTTTCAAGACCTAACCAGATTATGTATAAATGTGTATATTAAACCAGTGTTTACGGAAACAAGCAGATGTACATTCATATGGACCACTGAGGTAAAGAAATAATGAATCTTTACGCCAAAGTTTTTATTAGTTAAAACTTGGAGAACATCCTCGAAAAAGTGACTCCTATGGAAAGTCATCGTCGTTCAAAGGCTGTTTATGTTGACTATGCTTTTGATAGGTCTACTGTAAATCGATGGGTAGTATAATTTCGTGGTTGCGAGCCTGGTAAAGCCGTAATTGTTGATGAAACACGCAGCGGACGTCCGATCACTGGGTTTGATTCAAAATGGCCGGCGAATGACTCAAAAGCGTATGGCAAACCATTTTGGAATATCCAAAGAACGTGTCGGCTTCATTTTTGAACAATTGAGACGCTGTAAAATCTGTGCACGATGGGTCCAGCACGCCATCTCACAGACGAGAAAAAAACAAAAACCCTCCTTATTACCCCGATCTTGCGCCTTGCGATTTTAATTTTTTCCTCAACTCAAGAGATACCTCAAGGGTATTCATTACACCTCGGACGATGAGGTGAAGGCAAAAATTCGATATCAGCACGCTGTTTAACTCGCATTGACATGGTACTAGAACACGTCTCCATACTTCCGCTTCTTAAAATACATTAGGTGAATGTAACGACCTCAAACCTGCGCATGTGTTTTGAGGGGAAATGTTACTTCCACATGCCACCAGGAGTTCTTCTGAAGGTCATTTTGTTTGTGGTCTACAAGCAGCATGTGTGCATTAGTTTTCGACCTAACCTCGTACATTTGCCTTTAAATACTTTAAAAGCCACCATTAAGGTTCACATTTGGTTACATTAGATCCTTTCATTGGAATACGATATCTCCAGCAGATGCGCACATCTCGAACCAACAATCAAACACCCCCATGCCCCCTCAGCGGGAAGTGGGCAGTGTCGATCAGTGGAATGACCGAATTCGTCATTGCGTGTTATAATAAGACTCACCAAACCGGTCCCCGTTGGGGAGCACCTTGAGACAGGAGACTTTGCTCTCGTCTTGTCCCGCGGTCCACAAGGGCACTTGGAAGAGGAAATCGAGCGAAACTGCCGACATTATATCATGCCTTTGACCTTGAATAGGCAACAATTTTACTTCAGTCTTTATACTCCTCATGCAAACATCTTATGGTTTTGTTTTCTTCCCATGCATTGCGACCAGGACTATTCCGGATATGAATGAATTATATGCGTTTCTTTTTCCATCAATCAAATCATTCATTTTTACCACTCAAATAATTTGAACCCAAAAATACAAAATGGATGCCTTTCCTGCTCTATTCATTACCCTTTGATTAGTATCATATCATTCGCGAAATTTTAATTGAACTATTGGCAAGGTTGAATATCAGATAAAAACATTTTTGTAAGATTTTGGTTCTTGCAGTTCAATTAACATTGGAAAACTGAACTTCAAGGAGAAAATCATTTGAAAGTTCAAAGATACGAGTGTAGTGCTGAAAAAGCGATTATTTCTTTATTAAAATTGTGAGGACGATTATGATAATTCTAAAAGTATATAATGTCAATTTTTTTCATTGAAGAACGCTTATTTATGTGGAGGAGTGCCGGTTCATTTGCAAGCCATCTGAATATTTGATCAGTAACCACTGTACGGATGCTAACGTAACATACGCCGTCGTCCCAAATTGTGAACGTGTAAACGTTTCCCTTGATTTCAGTTTTGGCTAAGTTTTCGTTAACGGCACTCATTCTTTCGATTTAATTTTTCTGTCCCTGCACTTCGCGTACTTAAGGTGACAAACCGAACTTTGGAACACTACAAGCGATTGATCATTAACCCTGGTTTTTTCCGTAAAAAGTGGTAGACGAGAATTTTTTTCCTCAGAGGAAACGCCTCTCGCCAAGGAGGCATACTCTATGAATGAGTCCAGTTATGTAAAGTATTTTTGGCTCGCAGTACCAGTACTGCAGTAATAATACTCATGAATGAAAATAGTAAGAAACTAAAGTCAAAATAGAAATATTAAATACTTATAATTTACAAATTAGGACAAGATTAAAAATTGCGTAGATACAAGGTATATTCGTAGGTGTATGTTAGCTGGTAATGCAAGGTGTGATAAAAAAAAAGACATGGCTCAATTTATAACTTGTTTATTTTGATGGATACAGATTAATCGAACTTGTCGCCCTCAAAGTACATGTCTTGGCTGACGACTCACTTTTGCCAACGTTTCTTCCAGCTCCCGAACCCTGCCTGGTAAGCCGCCTCAGGTCCGCCGTACAATTAGTTTCATTGTCCGAAGTAGAGTCGAATAGGCGCCCTTTCAATGTTGATTTTGACTTTGAAAACAAAAAAAAATGTTTCAAGAAACTCTGGGTCACCATTTGCTCGATCCATGAGTTCCTGACAAATGTCCGCACTGTCAAAATTGTCTGACAGGATCTAAAACTAATGCCCTCTTCCTCGATTATCTCCCTAACAGTTAAACGGCGATTTACCCGCACCAAATCGTTCACCAATTTGACAAGGTTGGGGTCTGTCGAAGTGGAAGACCGCCTCGTTCGCGAATCTTCATCTGTCGAATTTCTGCCCGATTTAAAATGACTGTAATACTCAAAACACCGGCTTCGACTCATAGCTTAATTAACAAAGGCTTGCTGAATCATTCCGAATTTCTCCGCCCCCTCGGATTATTTTTTGTTCGCAAACTTGAAAAAATGACTCGGTGGTCAAAGATTTTCCCAACCGTGAAGAAGTTATGTCGGCAGTTAATGGCTATTTTCAGGAGCAAGACAGCTATTATCATAAAAAGGGTATCAAACTTGTTGAACACCGCTGGGAAAAGTGTATAGAGCTGAAAAGAGATTATGTTGATAAATAATTACATTTTTTTCCAAAATTTTGGTGTTTTCTTTGCTGGGTCGGGTACATCTGGGACCACCCTCGTACTGTACATGCTTCTTTCATGAATCTCTCTGTTTTTTGCTCATTTCGGTGCTCAAAAGCCATTATTTGAGCACGCACAGCAGAGTTCGTTTATGTAATAATCTTTACATCCCCATGATTTGCAAAGAAGCTGTTCTCCCAACAGCGGACACCCTGCCAATAGCGGTGAATTATTCGTTCCTTCTAAAGAACGTGTCATCGAGATATCAAGTTTATGTCATGTTGGTATAATTCGCTCTCTACCGTAGTTCTAAGCGCACTCTATCAAACGACGACGACAAAATATGCCATGTCGATTTCTTTGCCAATTTTTATAGATACCGACCGATAAAAATCCAAGATTTGTCACATGTTCTAATAACAGCGGAGGACGTATAACGGAAACATTATGGATTAATGGGGCAGAAATACATGTCGTTATCACAAAAAAACTGAAAGCACGTGAGCAATTGTATTTCTCGTATAACGGTTTCAATAGTATCAATATATCAGCACCCACTTGGCGTTTTTCTCGATAGCGTTTATTGATTTGCAGTAAAAAAAATAGGCGAAGTCGCAGTGTTTCAAGAATTGGCGCCCCAGAGCTTATCCGAAATGTGTTTAAGTACGCTACAAAAATGAATAAGAACCTTCTAGAGAGTCTACATATATACTCTATATTCACATCGTACCTGTTTAAGAAATACCAATGAATGGATGTTTCACCACTTGTCATTAGTACGTGTACTCTTGACTTTTGCAGCTACGATCCAAACCCCTAGTAAGTGGCAATGAGGTTCCACTCCACTGTCCGTCGTTTTTAAGTCTCAATTTCCTTCTGTATTACCCTTTCGCCACTTTTCAACCACCCTCCGTATCGATCACCCATTGAAACGGCTCCCATCTCTCTGTGTCTCCCCGCAGTGGATTTCGGCCCGAGGACAGCGTCGTCGACCCGAACCCGGCGGTGGTCGCCGGCGGGGTCAAGGAGATCGCCATAAGGGAGGAGGACACCGCCAAGGACGCTGGGGTGGAGAGCAGCGTGCCGGACCATGGGCACGAGTGGGAGACAAAGAAGAACTTCAGGAGGGCACTGCCCCAGGTCAGTCAGTCATTCAATCAGCTGTTGTGATCGACCAATAGGATGCTCTTCAGTTCGTGCGTGTGTGCACACACAAGAGCGGGAGAATGAAGGTTCTAAAGCGATTTGTGGTGTTGGGGCGAAAGTGAAGGGGAGGGAAGACGAACGGAGTGAAAGTGGGCACTTAAGGGGTCAAGGTCATCGAGTATATAAGTATGCGCTAGGCAAACAACGTGAGCTCATCCGGAAGTGCAACCTCTGGCTGACGTGCCCACCTTGGTCGACTCACTTTTATTTTCTTGATAAGATCTAGTCACTCTTGTTTATGATACCTTATCAGTTCTCATGCGGTGAATTTGTCCACTTTTGAATTTACAAATAATAACATGTTACCAGGGGCCTGGTTGTCCAGGGGGAAGAGCGAGGGAAGAGAGATGGAATACTGACCGGACGGCTTTCCATTCCGGGAGCCACCTTTGGACACCGTCAGCTTCACTCAAGCTGAGTAATTTTTTCGAGTACCTCGTCTCCCTGGGAAACCATAACCAGGACAGAGAATGGATCTGCCTCCCCTTGCACGGCTCCCCTCATGCTGACTTTCACACGCCGTTAGGGTTAGTACCGGGTGAGATCTACCATCACCCACCAATCCAACCTTCGGTTTGATGGCAATGGTAGTGATTAGCGTATTACCTTGGCTAATTTCAATCAGATTCCATTTCGATAGTTGAAAGTAGAGATTTCTGGTGTCATGAATATACGATGTAAACATATATAATTTTCGAACGCTATGTCACCATTATTCAACTCAATAAGTTCATAAATGAGCTATTTACAGCGTGGACATTTTCCGCCTATATTAAATATCTACTATTTTAAGTTCAATGACTGGGTTCGAATTGCCTCGATGGATTCAGTGGCTTACTTGCGCAACATACGCAATTTGTCGCTAAAATCTCGTTCTGGTTCTTTCATCGAATGCATTCCAAACTTCTAGTCACCATCCATCATGAACTAACGGATGCAGCGAGTTCCGTCAATATTCAATGACGTGGGGCTTTTAAATTTACGCGTGAATTCAAAATGGCGCGTACCAATCATGGCAGAGTCGCTGGAAAAAAATGTGTAGAGGCCCAAGGACAGTACTTTGAAGGATTTTAAGTGTTTTTGCAAATCTGTTCAATACATTACTTTCAAAAAAAATAACTGCATTACTTTCGGAGTGAACCCTGTATATTTTAATGCCTTGTGTCAGGTTGTTTTTTCATAGGAGAGACTAATAAGTGTATCATTGCCCAGTCTCTGTTCGTCTAAAACTCACCTTATACGGTAGTCTGCCATGTAAAAATAACTACATGGGTACAATCAACAACTGAAGTTTTTGTTTTCAAGTTTTAAAACAGGAAAAATATCGAATCTACGATCGTAAATTACACGTTCGTTGTTAATTACTGAAGTGTATTCAATTAAAATCAGAATAACACCTTGTCTTTTACCAACGTCCACGGAGCATGGGAAATTAAATCCCTCGAGGTTTTAATGGAATAACGCAATAAAGCTCACGGGTTCATACATCTTCCCGCTCTCTTCGTAAAGAGAGCGGGAAGATGATTAAAAATGACAGTTGGAATTTTTTTCCATGTGAGCAAGATAAAAATAATTTTTTAACATCAGGGGATTGACAAGAATCAAATTTAGGTGCGTGGACAAAATAAATATTCTGTCAAGCCAGCATAAACGATAGATGTCAACTAAATACGACTTCAGGAATTTCTGCCGTCAAGTTGCCAGAACTTTTTCATTCTTCACAGTAATTGTCCATTCGAACAACTTGGTGGGATGAATATATTCCGATAAGAAACTCTTAAAAGATTTGTATTTCACTAAGGACAAAGAGTTCATTATTATTACGCGTCATTCCTAGTTTATACGACGATTATAGAGCAAGAATTCTGTAAATTATTAAGCTGGATGGTAAATTCATCGTGACTAAATTGAAAGAATAGATGTCACGTTTTTTGAAGGCTTCTCCATCTGCATGTATGTACACCTGTTCCTCTCTTTTGAACGTTGTGTCATCGTTTGTCATCGATATTTGTCATCGGCAAGGCGAGAAAAACAATTCAATAGAAACAGTGAGTACGTCCACAGCTAATCGCTTAAGCACACATCCTGAGTTGTCTTTTCTTAGGTTGCCCAGAGCGTGAGACCCTAAATCCAAATTGTTCACATATGTTCTCGTGATGCGACGTGCGTCCGTAACCATGGGAATTCCCTTCAAGTCTTCACTGCAAAATTCGTTTAGTAATTTTGTAAACGGAGACCTTTAGAGCGTGAACTGTTTTCACGCGTGTTTTCCGCGCGCCGAATTGTTGGCAAATGTCGCAATCTTCTCTCCGCGCCTTCGAGAGGCTCGAACATTGCACAAGAAGCCCCAAAACCCGATTGTGAAGTGTAAAAACTTAAAATGACACATCATAGTAAGGTAAATCTACAGATAACTTATTTAACAAAATGAATAATTACAATTCCCGCTTAATAATATTTCTGCCATTATTTTACAATTACTTTAATGGTATCAACTTACATGGCTGAAGAATATTTACTGTGAAGTTAATTTCATTTGATATATTTTTTGGAAATTACCATCGGCTATGTTTTACGAGTCACTGAAATATACGTTTACAAGGTATCCTGCCAAGCCTCTGCACTGCTTCCTAAATGGCCCCGGGGGAGATCCCACACTAAGCACGCACCAGAAGGAATTTTCACACTCCTGTTTGTCATAACATCAACTCATTAAATGGCATTCTAGCTCTAAAATAATTATGAATTTTTAAATAATATATAATTTGGAATAAAGAATTGTCTCCCGGAGGAACTTATAAACCATTATTGCCAATAAATCAATATATGATCGCCACCTTACAAGTGGAATATCGCAAGAGACATTTTTCAACGGGCACGTAACATTTGATACTTTAAGAAGCACTATATTGAGATGACTTTTCGATATGAACACTGAATTCATTTTAAGGAAGGCATGGGAAGGGCTGGAGGTAAGAGCAAAATTCGCTTGAGAGTACAAAAAATCATGTAATAGTTGATGATGAATGTGAACAAAATAAACTTGATTCGCTTTTCAAGAAAAGGAAAGCTAAGCTAAATTAAAACGGTAGTTTTTCAAAAAGAGCAGGTTGGAGAGTTGAACTATCTTGGAAGTGTTTTGGACCCAAATAGTCAAAGTAGTAGGAACTTACGTAGAAGAATTGCGTTGGGCAAAGAAGCTTTCACATGGAGGAGGGAATTGATGACAGGAACCTTGAGTAAGGATGCTAAGAAAAGACATGAAAACCTAAAACTTTAAAGCGTGGTTATGAGGATAAAAAAAAAGAAACTTTGCACTTCCACAATAAAGGTTTAAAATTTCGCGAACCTAGTTTCGATGCTGTACATCATCATCAGATCTGCTGATGATGCGCAGCATTGAAACCATGTTCGCGAAATATTAAACCTTTATTGTGGAAGTGCAAAGTTTCTTTTTTACCCTCATAATGAAGGAATTCCACAAAGTTAAACCTGAAACTGTTATGTTTTTTTCACAGCGAGGTTTTGTATGGAGAGGACACGTGGTCACTGAAGTAAGATGATTTAAAATTGAAGCGTAGATTGGAGGCTCTTGAAATGTGTGTGTGGAGAAGGCTAAAAATGGTGAAATTTACAGAAAGGAAAACAAACGAAGAAGGACTAGACATGTTGGGAAAGTAGAGAGGAGAGTTGGGAGAAACCTAAAAGAGGCAAAAGAGGCGGGTGAAAAGCATTTTGGTTGGATGTTGAAGGCTGTGTTTGAGGAGCGAATGTTACGCAAGCGGGGGAGAGGCAGGAAAAGGATAGGAGAAATGCAAGGAAGTAGAGCGCATGCAGAATTTAAGAATATTTAAATGTTTGGGTGGGTTGCAAGGTTGTCTTGTTTTGCCGAAGCTGAGAAATATAAGGGTATCCAGATTGCGTCCGTCCAAAACGTACCCTAAACGATAGCTTACCAAATAGCAATAATAATATCTCGAGGTGCATTTTATTGGTGGCCCAATATGTAGTCTTATGCGAGAAAATCTCACAGGTGTACTCAACGAAGACATCTGAAAACTAATGAATTCAAGCAAGGAGAAAAATTTTCACAGAAGCCAGATATAATGTACTCTCTTCCATATACATTTTTTTGGAATTTCCCTGTGCCTAATAAACATATATTCAGATATATTAATGTTTTATTCTTCCTGCTAAAAACGTCGTCAGAAGTTGATTGAAGAATTTTTTAGCCATTTTTGTGTTTCTATGAGATGGCCATTGGCTATTGCTGACCATATTTATTTTTTTCAATAACAAGAAATCCGTTATTACTCATTGGTCGTAAGAAATAAACCGATTGATACTTTCAAAAAACCTTTAAAGATGCTCAACAGCGGCCAAGGGCCGGTGATGTGAACACAAGGTCATAATTAGGACTAAATTTTCAGTTTCACACGATGAAGTTCTCTCTGGGTAAAACATGATGCTGTCACAAAAAATTCCAAATTCGCAATGGGATTTCCCGAAAAAAATTATGCAGCAAAACCATCACTCGCTGCAAAAACCTTCAAAATATAGTACCGTGATCACGTTCCATTACGTAGTATCGCTGAGGTGTGAACGTGTATTTCGTAAGCTGTACATTGATTAACGTCATATACGGGGGAAGTTCCAAAGCTGTGCGCGAGGCCTCCTCGAGGGTTTCGATCGCTCAAACGGCGGTGACTCAAACGCTTTCCTTTAAGGGACGACTGATGTATCCACGCCGCGTGTTCGCACTCCAATGGTAACTCAAAATCCACGCCGGTGACGAGGGCCATGGAGAGTAGGCAGGCATCTCACTCTCCACACGCCATGAATGGGACGATGAGCCCCCACCGCTCGGATCTTTTAAGCTCATGGCCGTCTCTCCTCCAAGCCAAAGAGAACGCCTTGGACGTAGGGGTCACAATGAAAGAAATACAAGAATAAATAAGTTGACGAACGCAGCCACACCACGTAAAACAAAGGCCAGGGACACCCACGAAAAGACAGCACATGAGAAGGAGCTCAAAGTTCACTATTTTGATGGTTGTGATTCTCCCGATGGCGAGTGTACTTCTGCGTCTTGTCCTTGTGCATATAAAAATATGGGAATAAAATCAACGTAGTCAATGAAGCTCAAAGCTCGGGCATAGTTCAAGAAATGCTTAAAGGAGGATAAGTTTTACTTTAGTAATTTATTTATTGAAAACATTAAACATTTCTTCATAATTGGCTTCCAAGTTACGAAGAATGGGAATCCTAAATATAAAGAAAATATTCCTTAATAAACCAAAATCGCTCTTTCGAAACTTTGAGTAAATCCATTGCAATTTTTATTGATAGTTTCAATCAAATGTTTACAGGGACTTTATGGCGATGCTATTGTATTGCAACCCGGGTTTTGTATTATTTTTAACTGTGGTAATGTAAAATTTTACCATCAACAAATTATCCCCGAACAATTTTATTATATATGTTTCTGTTTATTATGTGTTTATCAGTGCCTTTAAATAATAATACCTATCATACGATGTGAATTACGTTTTCCTTGAGGGCACAATTAGTTTGCCGTGATATTGCAGAACGCCCGATCAATGGCTGTCGCAACTCGCCCGGGGTGACGGGGCGAAGGAGCAAGTTGCAACACTGGATAAAGGATTAATATTATATGGTATAGCTGATGGGATCGCTTTTCAGTGGCTGGGTACGCGTGCGGTAAATAACAGAAAATCCTATGCATTTTAAATGATTGGATGTATAGAATAAAATTGCAAAAATCAAATAGCAAGAAACTTTTGCCACCCTCCCCGGTCCTCCGTGCTCCTTGCGGGAGGAGTGATATTTTGGTGACCTTTGACCCATATGCAGGTCACTTTGCAAAGAAACATTCGCACCAGTCGCGAGGAATTAAGGCAAAGAGTTTATTCAGGAGGGAAAACCTGATTTGGGTTCACTTCCAAATTGTTTAAGATTCATTCACAATCCTCATCAACAAAGCACTAATAACTTAAGTTACGCAACTTCATTCCCCGCAATTGACCTGGAAAAAATGAAGTGACCAATTTTAAATTGTCCACTCCGGCATCCTCTTTCGCACCTCCCTACACACCCCGCTCCACGTCACTCCCCTCCCCTTCCGCCGTTTCAGCATTTATCAATGACCAAGTCGCAATAGTCTATGTTGCAAGTGACCCTATGATTTGTATTCAAAAAGTCGCATTGTCGCAGATTGAAATTGCCATGTCTAGCGTGATTAATTATTAGTATTACATAAATCTCGTCGCAATAAGGCAATTGTCCTGGTGGAAACTGTCAAGTCAGGTCAACGGTCACTCTTACAATGTACATACATGCATACACAAGGAGAACAGATATGAGACAAAATACTCTTATTTATATAATGACACTTTAAGATTACCAACCGCACCTTTACCATCTCCCATGGGCTAGGCTCATACCATGTCTACAACGCTCCGTCCATCGCCGCACTCCGTCCATAAACAGACACTCATCAATTTCATATACCGTTCAAAATCACGCACCGTTAAACATACTAATTCTAACGCCGTCCACATCACATACAAACAATACATTAATAAGAACAATAGTATAATAATCACTTATCAATGAAGTTTATCACCCAGTGGCTGCCTTAGACTTATTCTTAAAACTCCTAGAATTGGATGGAAAGGGCTCAAACAAACCTCCAGGTAGCTGGTTCCAATCAGCAATAGTTCTGTTTAAAAACGAGTATTTTTTGTTTTTTGCGTTCGTATTTTTATTTTAAAACTGTTGCAGTTTTTACCCTTAAAGTTTGGTTTTTCTATCTCTTTCCATAATTCTTCCCACGGATTGTCACTTTTGACAATTCTACACTTCGCGCCTAACCTACTCTTTTTTCTTCAATATTTCAAACTCTCCCATTTCCCTGACACTATCTGTTCTTTTGTACCTTCCGAGTACATATCTTACTGCCTTTCTTTGAACTTTTTCTCTCTTTTTAATATGTCCCACCTCATCATGATCTCATACTATGGAGGAGTATTCTGGGATAGGGATAACCAGTTCCTTATATGCTTTTTGTTTTTTTGGCTACGTTATTTCCTTTTAAATTTCTCATTACCCAATGCAGTACTTTAAATTCCTTACGTATCATATTATCTACTTGGACTCCCCGCCCAAGATCCCTGGTTAAGTAAATGTCTAAATATTTGCAATGACTGCTAGATGGGATTCTTTCTCCAAAGAGAGTGTAAATGTACTTTCCTGCATTATTTTTATTTAAAATATTTATATGCTTACTCTCACTGTTATTAATGCTCATATTATTATTTGTCGCCCAATGTTCCCCATTGTGATGAGCAATTGTTCGCAACTTCCTCACCTTTGTTTCCCACCGCCTTCCCAAAAGAATTCACTCCCACAACCTCTCCCTCCCTCTTGCTTCCCCCATTCCCCCGTTCTTCAAGCCCCCGACCTCCGGGGGACCTTGACCAAGGGCGGGGTGAAGTATCCGGCACCCAAGCACCATCCTGAGATCGGCGGCTTCACCTTCACCTTCGCTCGTCACAATTCAGTTATAAAAAGGGCCGCTAGTTGACGCTCCCACATGCTCCCTTCAATTAGCCGTCCTCTGCCTGGGCGACGTGCCTCCTAACCCCACCGCCTTTCCCACTGGGCCCAGTGTTCTACTGCCTTCCTCCCCTTTTCCCACCCTTTTCCCACTGCTTCCCCTCAATATACCCCTCCCAATTCTGCCCAAGTTTCCTTTACATTGAGATGCACATTTCAGAATTCCATCGAAATATGTCTTATTAAGGTCCACAGCACAGCACACTCGTTACGCCCACCCTTTCCCCGGAGCAATTCTAAACAAACCTAGCAAAATTTTCTAATAGATTTTCCCTGTTTTTAATTAATCTCTATTATATATATATATATATATATATATATATATATATATATATATATATATATATATATATATATATATATATGTAAAAACACAGATTTAGATTTTTAGAATATAGAAACACAAAGAAAGGACACTCACAATTTGTTATTTGACGTTTCGACACGGCTGTCGTCTTCAGATTCTGAAGACGACAGCCGTGCTGTCGAAACGTCAAATAACAAATTGTGAGTGTCCTTTCTTTGTGTTTCTATATTCTAAAAATCTAAATCTGTGTTTTTACATACTATATTTGTGCGTCGCCGAAGAGCGTTCCATTTCGAAGATATTATATATATATATATATATATATATATATATATATATATATATATATATATATATATATATATATGTATATATATATATATATATATATATATATATATATATATATATATATTTGCTTTTTTATGAAACGAGAGAAACTCTTTAGGAACGATCATTCGGGATAATAAGTTGACGCGAATCGCACCAAATGCTATGAATTAATTCAAACAAATGCAGGAAAGTGAGTCATCCTCCGCCACGAGAACCGGATCTCAAGAGGCACCTCAACCATTAAACAAGGATCTAAATGCCGTGCGAATGCGAGAGTCCAGCATTCCCAAACGTTCCAAGCCCACGCGACTCGATGCGAGGTCGTGACTTCCATCCAGAGCACTGAAGTGCTCCCCCGGGAATGCTTAATCGCAATGACCCCACCACCCAAGGCACTGCGTAAGTGCCGGCATTTCCACTGTCATTAATTCACGTCCACAACGATCAATGCAAGCCGATGAGCAGAGTCCCACACGGCCTTTGAGTTGACAATATTAATGTCCCCATTGACAGAGTTGATGAATCAGACAGGCGGGCGTCATCTGATTAAGGCTCGCGATCGCTAAACCATGAGCCCAGGTTGCTTACTGTGTGGTCAGAGAACCCAAGGGGACTCAAATGCGCGCAATGCATACTACCTTGATCAAAAATTTCCCGGAATTTATTCAGAAAATTAAAAATACAAGTTTATTCATCTAAATCTATATTGTCCCCTTCAAAGTAATCCCCATCGACTGCAACACACTTATGCCAGCGCTTGATCCAATCCTCGAAACATTTTTTATATTCGGTTTTCGGTATGTCCATCAGTGCTTCCTGCGATTTTTCCATTACTTCCTCTCGGCTGCTAAAACGCGTTCCCCGTAATGGTTTTTTTAACTCGATTGAACAGAAAGAAGTCACAGGGAGCCAAATCAGGTGAATTCGGTGGCTGTTGGATGGTATTTGTTGCATTTTTCGTCAAAAAATTACGAATAATGATAGCACTGTGCGACGGTGCGTTATCATGGTGCAAAATCCACGAGTTTTCTGCCCACATTTCTGGTCTCTTTCGGCGAATTGCTTCACGCAAACGTCTCATAACGCCCAAATAATACTCTTTGTTTACTGTCTGGCCTTCTGGCAAAAATTCATGATGCACTACACCGTTGTAATCCATGAAAACCGTCAGCATTGCCTTCTTTTTTGACTGAAAACGACGTGGTTTTTTTGGTCTCGGCTCATTTGGTGAACGCCATTCACTTGCTTGATGTCTGGATTGCGTGTCGTACTCATAAACCCACGTCTCGTCTCCAGTAATGATCCTTTTGATGAATGTGGGATCGGATTCAGCCTCGCAAATCATGTCTTTTGCGACGTCAACACGGTCTCTTTTTTGCATGAAATTGAGGTCTTTTGGCACCAACTTTGCTGCTACACGACGGAAACCCAAATCATTAACCACAATGTCTTGGGCGGATCCATAGGCAATGTTCAAGTCCTCCGCTATTTCTCTGATGGTTAATTTGCGGTTATTGACCAACATTTCTTTTACTTTATCAATTTTTTCACCGACTTTCGATGTCGATGGTCTGCCACTGCGTTCATCATCTTCGATTGACTCACGACCACTTCTGAACCGCTCGTGCCACTGGTAAACGACCGTTTTTTTTAGAGAATCGTTGCCGAAACACTTTTCCAACGTCCGTGCGCCACTAAATCCGTTTTTTACGCAAAATTTAATACAAGTTCGTTGTTGCAAATTTAAATCCATTTCTGCAATTGTAAAAAATCGCCAACACACACAGAGATAGATGTACTCTTGGCTACGTAACTTTTGCAAATGTCAAGTTATGACACTAAGATTTAAAGGGAATATCAACAACAGATGTACCAATTTAACAAAAAAACAGAACTCAAATCGGAACGATGGGAGCGCCACACGGTGGTTATTCCGGGAACTTTTTGATCAAGGTAGTATATTGAAACATGTAAGCTATTGAAGTGTTTTGGAAAAATAAACAGTTACTATTGCAGAACATGAATTGTAAATATTTTTTTGTCGCTTTGACTCACGTGAACACACTGTTATTTTTTTAAATTAAATTCTTTTTAATAATATATGATCAGCTAAGGCATTTAAAAAACAATATCTTAAATAAGATGTGAAATTTCAGGGGCATTTTTAAATTCTTATTAATTGGAAAAATGGTTTCATATCGAATAAATTAGTTTCATTCGATATTTTATAGATTCTTACGAATCTCGTATTAGATGAGAACAGAAGTTTCGAACAAATTTAAACTATGCTGTTGCCAAATATTAAATTGAATTTACATAGAGAAATAGATATTCAAATAAAAATGTTCAAAATCTGCTTATCTATTAATAAATCATCATTATAGAGATGATAATTGATTTAGCAATAGCCTGAGTGCTATTTCTCATCCCAGTAAGGCTCATTGGTCCTTGTGAGAAGATTAAAAGTAATTAATCCCCTAAACTAATGATCGGATATCATTTATTATATTCTTCAACGTTAGCACTGTTATGTGCGCAAAGATAACATACAGCAAATAATTTATCGCCAATTTTTTTAAATTTCATTTTGAAGTAACAGTCAATCGTTACCAATTGTTATTATAAGGTAATCCGCCGGTTTAGGTAGGTTTTGGAGGGACACAACTACCAAATAAAAATTTTGTGACTCCTCCCAAAACACAAAATCCAGTATCCTACTCTACATCAGGTCCCTCTTCATCTCTGAGTACTTTCTTCCTACCTTCATCCCGTCTAACATGCCTATCCTGTTCCTGCCCTCTTCTCTTTTGCCTAACATTCTTCCCTCTATTATAGTCTTCAACATCCCACTGCCGATCAATACACCATTCTTCCATTTTTCCTGCCTCCATAGGATTTCTCCAAACAAACCCCTCTCTTCGCCCACCATACCAAGTACTTCCTCGTTTGTTTTCTTCTCTGTCCATTTCACCTTCTCCTTTCTTCTCCACACCCACATTTCAAAAGCCTCCTATCTACGTCTATCCTCCTGCTTCAATGACCACGTTTCCGCACCGTACATAGCTACGCTCCATATCAAAGTTTTTCTCATAATATCTCCTCTCTTCATCTCGAGTCTTCTCCGAACATCCTTACTCAACGTCCCTGTAAACATTATTTCCTCGGGTCTTGAGCAAGTTTACTCACTGCGACTGCGATTCTGACATACTCGGAAAAAATAAAATATCTCACTCAAGGTATTACGATGATACCCTCTGGATAATTATTTCAGTGCAGAGTTGGTGGTCTCTCAACATTAGCTATCGAAAACATTTCCATTTTCCACAGCTATGCCTTGGACTACATTCATAGGTTTGCAGTTTAGCAATATGTCCCAGGCATCCAATTTGATGCAATCTTAAAATGGTGCAAGACATTCAGCACCTAGGAAAAGAAAAGTGCCGAATATATTCAGAACAATATCTTGAATTCCGAGTGTGGATACAAATCAGTTCAAACCGAAGCTCCTTACCCTCAAGGAGAAATTCTTGAATATTCAAAAAGAATTACCCTTAACATCCAGTCATACACGTTGATGGAGTAGTAGTAGTAGTTTTTAGGGGAGGCGACCGACAGCCAAGGTCACTTGCGCCATGGGGGATGGACAGGAAAGGATGAAGGGTGGAGAGAAACCCGGCGTCATCCTACTCTTAACGAAAGGCGCCAAGGTGTCCGCAGTTTAACGTCCCATCCGACGGACGGCGTACTAACTCAAAGTGACTTACTCCGCGTACTCCACAAAGCATCTCAAGTAGGGATCGAGATACCTCTGAAAAATATTCAACACCGCCGGGATTTGAACCCGCGCCCTCAGGGTGGGAAGCAAGTACGATAGCCCCCGCATTATCTCGATCCCCTCGATGATGGAGTTGAACTTCTATTATAATGAGTACAAAAAGTGTATACTCTATAATTGTGCCGTTCTCAAAATTTTCCGTGGCAGTGTACATAAATGTTCCCTTGGCTTAAATACAGCAGAATGGTCCTCGCTGGACTACCCAAAATTCCCTCTCCTGAAAACCCATTTCGTGAATATTCATTATATTGCGCGGTATTTTTGCTCTATCCATTAAAGTTAAATTCAAACAACAAAGCTTAATAATAAAAGTCAAAAGGGTTCTAAAAAATAGGAAGTTTAAAAGAATTTTTCTTTTTCAGGCGTGGCTAATTCAAAAATCTTGCCTATGCCCATAAATTCTCATTTATCGGTCCTAAATACCGAAAATAAACACAGTATTCAATCATAATATTGGTTTTCTAGGTTAGGGTATTACAGCGATAAATCACACAGCTTAGATGAAGTTCATTTAGCTTAATTTTTTTCCATTTATTCCTTGCACCTCTATTGTAGTATAGTTTTACTTTGGCTCCATCAACTCCGTTACATTTCATTATCCTACATCTTAATTCAATCAACTCTGTATGAGTCAGGTATTTTGATGGTTGAACAAGCTTACGCATATCGGCTTGAACAGACTTTAACCCATGGTAAATTTAAAATTCCATGCATTTATAAGCCAGCAGCTTACCTCTACGCTACAATTTACATCTGAAAGCGCCCGCTGTCTGTCATCATTCCATTGGCTACTCTGAAACTTTGAGCTACCGAACTGTGACGTTTTTGTAATATGGGAAATCTGCAGAATTTGCATACACGGTCGCCGTTTAATTCACTCGTCTACCTCCTCCAAGTTAATTTTTTTCCTATCTAAAAAAGGCATCTCACGCCTTCCATTAACTGTCGGATTCGCTCTGACTAGAGAATAGATGACACTTCATTATCCAACTCCGACAAAATCACCGAGCGGTCGTTAATCATGCGAAAACTCACGAGGACGTGATATTTTGAATCACGTCCGTGCAGGGGTCTCGACGAATCAGCAGGCAGGGAGAAGGGACCAATCCCCGCATTTCTCAACCAAATCGCGAGATAAACTCCCTCTTCCCAACTCGTGGATATCCTACTCGATGAGTATGCGAAACCAAACGAGTTTGGGTCGTCACGTTGCGCGGAGAATACCTGTTTCAAAGATCGGTGACCACAACGATGGGCGAAGTGGTCGGGGGGGTTTCTATACCACTTCTTCATTTCATATCCGTCATGCTTCCCTGGTGATGTTGTCGTGCCAAAAGAGTAAACGATACGCTTCAAATAGGAATCCATGAGAATTCCACGCTGTTCGCTGCCGTCCTTATACATTTTATTCGTTTATATATACTCTGCAAGCCACCGCTAGGGAGTTTGGCAGGGGGTGAATACACACCAGAATAATTTCACCCGAACGTGACCCTACCACGGTCGAACAATGTCGTTCGTGGGAAAAATGACATCTTAAATCTATCTGTTACACACTTAATCTCTCTAATTTTATTAGCATGATCTCTCCTACCGTAGTACGATGGGGGTAGTGACACATTTTTAAGATCACTGCTAAAGAGACGCCCTTCCAATTTACGCAAGAGATTCAATCTGTAATTTAACCTTCGCTCCGTGAGTGATTCCCTAATATTTTTTATACGCTGATAAGTTTATCATAACATCATTTTACAAATCTAGCTCCTCTGCGCTGCACGCGATCCAATTCGGCAATCAATCCAACTTCGTGAGGATTCCATATACTCGCAGCATATCATAAATGAGGCCCAACAACGGCAGATAATATTTCTCATTGACCTTTTCATTGCATTTACCAAGTACTCTTCTAATAATCGTAATTTTTTGTGAGTAGGGGAGTCTTAGGGGTGTGTGCGTTCCGGGACATCGACCAGTAAACCGCGAACGAGGTCGCCAGGGGTCTCGAGCACCATGGGAGGGTGCGTCGAGAAACGATCTTTGATGGGGGAGCGCTTCCGAAAACCACATTTGCGATTTCGAAACTGCATTCTATCGATTGCAAAACGTACCGCGCAGCCTCGCGTCAGCAGAGTGTACATCCAATTCGCACGGAGGGAGAAAAAGAGGCACAAACGGATTCACGTGACATCGGCATGTTTTGTCCGGCGTTTCAAAAATCAATTCCGCCTAAAAGTTATTTTACGCCAAAATCACGATTAATTAAGTATCAAATATTTGTCGCAAAAACAGATTTCCATGAGAAGAATCCTTAACTTAGCCAAGTATTCTATTAATACTGTAACAATCTTTACTAAATCTTACGTTGCGCTTAGCTCGTTTCTTATTCTTTGTTTTGCATACTGGCCGCGATGGCGCTAGTATTGGGCAGGCGGAATATTGTCCATTCCTTCAGTAGCTAAAACACGTTAACACTACTCGTGCGGTATCGGTTCTCTCCAAAAGCAAACTGAGCAAATAAATGAAGTAAATTCTATACATTTAGTGAAGTTACCAACTCCTGGACACCGGCTCTACGTTACGCGACATGGTAAACTTCGACAAGGATGTTGGCGCCGTATCTGATGGCGTCATGCGCACTCTTTTTGAGCTGTATGAAGCTTCGCGTCGGTAACTATGGAGGAGTTGTCGTGTTGAAGTAGAAGTGGAGTTCTCTGTGGCACATTAGGAAGTGCCGCAGGAAAGTGTTCTAGTGCCCCTACTTTACTTGTTATACATTAACGGCCTAAGCTCCCACATTAGCAGCAATCTCAGATTATTTGCTGGCGACACAGGAATTTACAGATGAATAGCGACCCCTTCAGGTGGCGTGCTGCACAATTAAGATTTCGAACGGATATCGGAGTGATGTAAGGAATGGTTGTTAGAATAAAAAATCAGAAAATGTACCACAATGTTAAGTGAATTTTATGGGAAGAATCAACCCCCAGCCGAAATCTTATAAGTGGCCAAAGGAAATGGTGAGGGAAAATTTGAGAGTAAAAATAAATAATTAATTAAAATAAAATAAAAATTAAATGATATAGGGGGATTAGAACAGGAAAAAAGATTGAAACTAAATATGATAACAAATACGCTCTGGCTAAGATGTACTAGATAGCATTAACCCTCACCCGTATGAAGTACTAACGCAGACAGGGCTTGCGAGAGATTCCTCCCACAAATCGCACGTAATAAAATAAATGCGAATAAATCAGGCAGCTTATAGCTTGGATGCACTAAATAGTATTGATCCTTGCTAATCTCAAGAATTCAAACTTCAACAAAAACGCTCTGGCTAAAGTGTAATAGAAAGCATTGACCCAGACAGGGCACGCGAGAGATTTCTCCCTACGCCAGTGGCCCACCAATCAAACGTAATAAAATCAATGCATTTTAATCACGTACTCTAGCTTGGATATACTAAATAGTTAAGTTAATGTACTAATGTATACTTATGTTTATGTGTACATTTAATCTGCGTTGAGCTTAGTGATAATTCCGATACTTGTAAGCAATTCAGACTTGCTTAGTGTAATTGAACATTTTAACCGTATTTGATGTCCATCTTGAAATTGACGAGCACTTTAGCGGACTGTCTTGAACTTAGCTAACGATTCAAAAAGCGGGTTTTGTGGCTTGAAATAAAGTAAAAAACCTTCAGTTTAACGATATATTATCAAACTGGATCTTGGTAAATATTAAATTAGCTACCTTATAATCCCTGAAGCACATTAATTGTATTGATACATCTGAAAATTCTCAGGTATTTTTTACTCTTTTTTGCGCGGAATTACTGAGGAGTCCGAGGGTAAATGTTATCAAAGAAACTCTCATGACAAGGAATAATAGAAGTTTTAGGAACAAAAGATAAGGCAGTGTTTCTTTCTTGAAAAATCTTAAAACCCCGTTCATGTTGGCTTGGTTAATGTTTCTCCGGCCTCTTTTCTCGACGCAAGTGCAGTTAATTTCGTGATTGAAGATGGGAAAGAGGAAACTAAATTGGCTTTCGGTGCAAGAAGACGATAGTATATACCCCCCCCTCTCCTCCGTGAGTGCTTCTGAGAGGACGACCTTCTTTCATCCCCAACACGCCGCGGCAGAAATTAGAACCACCCTCCACTCACCCTCCCTTCACTCGGCAACATCATCCTTCGATGGGGAAAGCGGGGGAGGGGAGGGTAGGAAAACGGCTCACGAGCAAGCGAACGGAATCTCACGGTAAGAGTCGGCGGACTCAGAAGACGGTGTTGAATGCAGTATTTTTTCCAAAGCCAAAAAATAAAAATAAGTTAAATGTACTGATCCTGATTGCAGTTGGAAATGGAAAGAGGATCGTTAAAATCATCAAGAAATGCTTTTTATACTGACCCGAGATCCAACTAGTTTCTCCTTATCACACATGGAGATGAATGTGCTAGTATTTGAGAAGTAGCTGGCAGTTTTATTTAAATTGTATTTTGGTGTTTCATTTTTAATGAACATGCATACCAGGTGAAATATTATATATGTGTACCAAAAAAGGAAAACAAAAAAATCGAATGTATGTCGCCCGCATAATTTGAAAAGTCACCTTACTTTTTGAACACATCCCGTGGTGGAAAAATAAAAAAAACAGCCTTCCTTGAGCAATAAAAGAATTTTTTTGCCGCAAAGATAAAAAATATAATACTCTTCAACGATCCCGTGATACCTTCCCACTTCCTTTTGTATTACCCCCGTCTCTCCCCTCTCTTCCAAATGAATTCTCGATCTTGCCTTCAAAGTGATTTCAAAGTGTGCAAATTCATGTGTAATATTTTCCGATACTTGTTTCATTCATGCTTGTCCGAAGATATCCTCTTTCCCTTTCTTCACTCTTTCCTTCCTCACCTTCAACTGCATCCCAACCACTTAACCATTAAAACCCTCGTTCCGCTATCTTATTTCTATATATATATTATTTTCCTTGATTTCCTCTTTCTCCTTGTTATTGAATGAATGGCCGAAAAACTAAAAGGGAATTAAAGCTTCTTATGTTTATCATATTGCATTTTTTTCTGTAATTCTGTTTCATATTGAAAGATGTATTTTTTTTATAATTGGACACGCCTTGAGGATCAAATGAAGTTGCAATTAGCTGTGGTTTAGTGGGTTAGGGCATTTTTTCGATGATAGTACATGGCACTTCAAAGTACTGCACCTTTAAACCGTAACTAATACGATATAAAGTATCCTAAAACCTCATACTGCATTTTTTAATAATTCATTAATTTGCTTTGCAGTCTCTGCCGACTCTGCCCACCCTCATTCAAAGCACTCACTAAACAAATGAACTATTCCACCAACCCTTACATTTGTCTTTAACGTGTATCTAAGCCCGCCTTTTTTTGAGAATATCAACTATTCAAAACCCATACTTCGAATTCACATTCTGTCGAACTTCAGGTGTATTATTTGTTGTCTCCGACGCAACTTTATGGAATTTGTATAACTTATTGAAATATAATTATTGACTTTGTAATTCCACACACAAAATTGTTTGGAATTACAAAATAAATAGTATCATTTAATTTCAATTCAGTATTATTATTAGAATTTAATTTGAACCTACAAATGTTATTTAGTTTATATCATTTCAGCATCCACCGCCAATATCTGATTAAATTCCTTGCCGACCATTTTATTACTGTGCGCCTGGTCTAACGAATTGGATTCAGTCTGAAGCAGTACACTTCTTGTCCTTGTAAAAGGATCGGAATGGCATTCAACTCTTCAACTGCTCCACGTGATGCAATGCGATGGCTAATTCAAAACACATGAGAATTAGGTCAGGTCCACGCAAAGTCTTCTCTGTTGTGCACACTGGAATATGAAAGATTTAGGATGATTGGGCATAAGCGGAGAATCAAGTAAATGAGAAAGTGCTAAGAGAAACCAGGAATTTTAAGGCAGGAGTAGTTTTAGGTCAATACTCTTTGAGTGAAAAGGCATCCATTTTTGTCAAATTGAGATCTGTAAGAAGCACTGTAGGTAGAGTGTCGTATAACTGGCCGGAGAGCCCGGATTCGATTCCCGGTGACTTTCTGCACATCCCGAACTTGGCCTTTCCCGTGCAATATTTCGGGTAGAGGTCTTCCCTGGGAAAACTGGAAGGCGATGCAGAGAACGGAACCGCTTTCTCTATTTTCCCTCAATTAACGAATTTCATGCGCTGAAGAACTTAGTCCGTGATGATCTCTACCCTCGCCTCTCGATACAAACTACCTGTAGATTTTCTTTTTTCTGTTCTCATGGAGATGAAAATTTATTTATTTAGCCTTAGTCCGAAAACAGCACTCTGGCCTTTACATCGGACTATTAACAAAGAATAACAATGGAGACGATTAAAAACACCCAAGCCCTAGGTGGAAGAAAACCAACCCAGGCGGGAATCGAACCCGCGACCCATGGATTGGCAGACCAGGACGTTACCTCGCCGCCACCGAGGCCGGTTGTACATATAAAAATAGTTGATTTTTTGACAACAACGGACTCCGTTTCACGCAATAGCTATCGATCGTAAAATTTTCGACTGTAGGCTCTCGAGACTCCGATTCAGCCTGTTGCAGAATATTTTACCGTTAAATACTCAAAGTAATGGATGCTGCGCAGTCCTCCGAAGTTTTTTTCACCACGAAAACTCAAAGAGAGACCAAAATATCATCGAAAACTTTGCATCCATTGGAGAGTCATTCACGAAGTTAGATGGGTAAGACAATGCACTAGTCACCGAGACGATTTCTTCCAGTCACATAGCGTAAAATCGAATCGAATTAAAATTACGATCAAGTCGAAGAGAGATTAAAAAAATATGTATTCTGTGAATATTTTGCAAGGCCGACTACTGCAGTTTGAGAACTAAACAAAATACGTGGATTTCCATCTTACCTTCAAAGGAATTTAATCAACGTGATTAAATTAAATTAAAAATTAAACATAAAATTCGGAGTAAGAATCGTCCAGCTGAATTGGATATCATTGTAGAATAATTATCCATATCGAGTACTTAAATGGCTTCCAAATAAAATCAAGTTTCGTGAGGAGGTGAAAAGACATAAAAAAAGGATGTCAACGTTATTTTTTTAATGGAACATTTTTGACTTTATGCGAGAAGATTCTTTTAATGAATAAAGAATGAATGACTAAATACAATGAGAGATAAGCATAGGCCCATATAAAATATGAGCAAAGATATATGATGAGTTTTAGGGTTCTGTGGGACCTTTCTCAACACAAGGTTAAAGTTTCTGAACTATAGCTGCTTACTCCAGGACCCGCCGCAATGAGACATTTGTATTGTGCTTCCAAGACATCTGTGTTCTACTTCTTTTTTTGCAAGGAGGATTGGTGGACCAGTGGTTAGAGCACTGGGTACTTGTCCTATGGGCCCGCGTTGGATTTCAGGCGAATCCTTTGGGTACCCAAATCTTCAACCAAACTTTGCAATTTTTTGGACGAAAGATCACCACGGGCGGAAGAGGGAAATGAACTGGCCACCTTTATCATATTGATTTTAATCCTGCGCTTAATTATGCGCAACTGTCTGAACAGTGATAACGTTCCGCCCGTTGGATACCCTTATTTCAAACATCATTTATAGAATTGTGTTCATCACTGTAACATTCCGTATCTTCGTTATTATATCGTTTTCATTTTCGCGGCGAAGTATATTTGATTCTCATTCAAAAACTACCGATGCAATAAATAATAATGATATATACTGCTAATGAAGTTCTACCAATAGGTGCGTTTGTATTTCCCTCATCCTTGTGAAATGTCAAATGTTTCCTAACGGAACATTTCAAAATGCGTGCGCAAGAAATCCGCCACGGATTCTGCCCACACACCCTTTTCGTTAAGGCGGTGGTGATTGAGGGTCGTATGCATGCCACCACACAATCAAACAGCCCACAGGGTTATTGTAGCTCGGAGCTTAAGAGGAGAACCTAAGCCATTTCGGCGCCTTCGCGAAAGTGGTGGTTTAAAAGTTTGGCCTTCGGGGGGAAGGGACGAGGCCGGCATAAGAATGAGACGGAGCCGCCTCCCCTTCGGTGGCAATGGCGATCCGTCGCCCCTCACTGTTGCCGGGGTCCGCCTTTCTCCTTCACCTTCTTTCGTTTTGTCGCCGCAATTCCTGGCCAATGGTCAGTCTCTCTTCGGCGATAATGTCTCAATTTTTTGGGCACCGGTTTATCGGTAAGATTTGGTAAGCTATCGGAGGCATTTATTGAGACATTGGTGAAGACGCTTTGAAAGAAGGAATTTAATAAGTTAGCCTTTTGCTTAGACTAATGCAGAAATTAAATACGTACAATCTTCTAGAAGTTGGTAGAGAATTAGGGGAGAGTAAAATCTGCTATCAACTACTAATCACAGTTTATTTTAGTTTTGAGTATTTTATCCATTTCAACCAAGAACAGAATTGCAAGTTAAAAAAAACTACAGTCCGAAAATATCTACCTAAAATGTGTCATTAAATGGAAAGTGCGTAAGCCAGTGCCTGTCTGCAAAATACAGTCTGTGCCGTACAATTAAATTCGATGGCAGAGCGACATCAATCCATTATCTAATGATCAACGTAGTTTAAACCTAATGATTAATACGTCTCTGGGTAGAAATCCTTATTAAATCACGGAAGAATAAGAGCAGATTGTAGGAATAAGCGACTTATCTGCTGCAGAAAACCCAATTTATCAATATTTCTAATCGAAACGATGAATTCGGGAGCCCCTCCACCGCCGTCGCGTCATTAATTAGTACGCCGGTAGGTATAACTCGAATTAAATTAAGGCGCCCAAATTAAGCGTTATACCAGCACGAAATACCGCATTCGCCTGGAGCGATGTTTAATTTACGGCCGTACATAATGGACTCGCAACCAAACGCAAGATTCCAAAAGCCACAGGCTTCGGGGTGACTGCGCACGCGATCTTGATATCGCATCCGTCTTCCTTTTGTCTTCCCTCGGCTAAAGTTTAATCCCGTTCCCCGAGAATTACGCATTGAGAGTGACAACTACTTGGTTTTGCGTGCAAAAGTATCAAAGGCAAACACGAGAGATCCAACAGCGCTCCAATTTTTTGGAGCACTTTACTCACATTTTTGAAAGCAATCTAAGATTTATTTAATTAATTAATTTATTTATTTATTCAGTATTAGTCCGAAAACAGCACATTTCGGCCTTTGCATAGAACTATTAACAACGATAACAATGGTCACATTTACCAACATCCAAGCCCTAGATGGAGATGTCTGTACAATAAACACGAGACCTAAGGCCATAAAAACTTTTCTTTTGCAAAATTTAGTCTACATAGATGTTGTCTCCTTCAAAGTACTCTCCATTCGTTGCTATGCACTCATTCCATCTTCTTTTCCACTGTTTAAAGCACCCTTTGAAGTCCTCGGCAGTTACACTTCTTAGTTTTATCGTCGTTCCTTCCTTTATTGTATCCACATCTTCCCAGTGATATCCCCTCATCACATTTTTGCATTTTGGAAACAGGATTAACTCCCATGGGTCGAAATCTGGAAAAAGTCGCTGGGGGCGAGATCTTGCGAATAAGGAGAATGATCAAGGATGGTGATTGAACATTTTGCCAGAAACTGGCGAACAATCAATGCTGAATGTGCAGGTGCATTGTCATGGTGAAGAATCATGGGTCATCACATTCGGTTAAAATAGTGGACACTGTTGATTTTCCTAAATTCAGTTCATCAGCTATCATTCGTACAGTTTTCGACGATCGGCAAGGGCAAGGGACCGCACACGATCAATGTTGTCGTCAACACAAGTGGTTGAAGGTCGTCCCGACCTTGCATCATCCGTGGTGCCTTATCGGCCATCTTTAAAACGCTTAATCCACTTGAAAAAGGATGTTTTCTTCAGAGCATTATCACCGTAAACAGCTGCCAATATTTCAGTAATTTCTTGATATCATTTACCACACTTAACCAAAAAACTTGATGTTGATTCGTTTCTTCGTGATTTCGTCAATTTTCCATTTTCGACAAACAGTAAAAACAAGGATAACAGAAATTAACATAACTGGCACCATACGCACAGCTCGACGATCCGCCAAGCACAGACGGCTCACATGGTCTCAAGCAACTAGCGCCTAGCTAGTGGGCGGGGCTATAGTCCACGTCATGGCCACCAGATTGCACCAGTTCTCGCATTTATTGCACATTCCACGTATTTGCTGAGGACACAGTGATTTACAGAGAAAAAAGGGAACCTAGGGGGATTGGGTTCAACAATTTTATGATATAGACCTGATATGAGAGTGGTGTAAAGAATGGTGGCTAAAATCATGTTTCAACAAATGTACAGCATTGACGTTTTGGAATCATAAAAGATAAACAAGACATTCATTTGAAAATAGATGGGATCAAGTCGATCCTTTCAAAACTGGCAATACTGACAAAAATCCTTTCATGGGTAAACACATCAAAAGAAAATGACCGCCAGACTTAAAAATAAGCTAAATTTTATTAGATGGGCTATAGGAAAATGTTATGAAAAAGTAAGAGATAGGTGGAACTTCGCTTTAGTGAGGCCACATTTCAAATACGTGGAAAGTATCTGGGATCCATGGGAGAAAATATTAATTTAGGAATTGGGATGGAGTCAGAGGAAATCTTTCAGATTTTTTAAAAATTACCACAGAGTAAGCGTGTCACGTGTATAATAGAAGAATTAGGTCAGGAACCTCTTGGCTTATAAAAGGAGCACACAAGGACTTTCGAATTAAGCGAATGGTACAGGGCACTCGAGTTCACTTACGACACCGATGGAATTATTATGAGACTTAATCTAGTAGATTCGACTAGATCTAAAATGAATCTCGTAGATTCGACTATCGGGATATGATGAGAGAGATGGGCACTGCAACAGAGAGATTTAAGTAGATAATCGTTCTTCCCTCGCAAGTTACTCAATAGTAACATAAGCAAGCCTAAAACCTCGAAAATATTACCATAAACTAGAATATCAGACTTCCATTCCGGATTTATAAATATTTTTACTCCTTAGTGATGAGTAGCTTTTTATATTGAAATAATTTATTCAGTAAAGGTCATGATACTCCGTTTTAATGAGATTTCCCTTATTTCTGACTCTCGTCGCCATCGCTATCCTAATTTCTACCCTTTTGGGGTCAAACATTGTAAATAATGCCACCTTGGTGACATTTTTGGGTTCAATGTTTTTAGACTTCAAGTTAGACTTATGGCTTTAGTTTCAACGTACTTCTCTCTTCTTTATCTTGTCCAGTTGGTATTTCAGAAAAAGTTATTGAGTTACCTGCTGTGGTAGAGCATATAGCGAATTCGGACTTAATGGTGCCACTGAACAACTTTCTTTAGCTGTCTGTGTTTAGCCGGATGGGAGTCAACGCGCTCGCCAACTGAAACCTAAAGGTCGTAAATTTGAAACCCGTCTCTGACATGTGTGCTATGCCACCTGGATTTGCATCTGTATATCCACATGATACCCTCCAATCCATGGCTAGGGTGTTTGGCAGGTTTTGACCCAACGCTAGGCTTGAAACATCAAAAATTAAATTCTTCTTAAGTGTTAGTTGTAGATGTGCAGATTGCGCTGCGTGTTCAGGAAATAACGAGAATTTTTAAATTTCGCGAGTTTCTAGAGTCCGATTGCCGATTTTTTTATTATGTTGGTATGAATTCCCCTAAATTACGATCAAATTTTCAGCTGCATTCATTGTTTACTTTAACTGTGGCAGCCGCTCTAAGGTTAGGCGTGTTTTTATTAGATCGAAGATTTTTGTTTGTTCGAAAAAAATGGTTCAAGGAATTTCTGCAAAATGTTGCGTAAAAAATGAAATAAAGTGTGTTAAATGTTAACAATGGACTATGGTGGGTCTGCTAGGAGTAAAATAATAGTTTAAGAGTGGCATAAGCGTTTCCAAGACGTTTAGGAGGACGCCCCAGCACATCAGCAACCGATGAAAACGTGAAAGAAAAATGAAAGAAAGGGCTATGAATGATCGCCGAATCGCGATACAACAATCAGAGAAGTCACTGATGATGTTGGTACGTATGTCGATTGGCTCATGCCATGAAATATTTTCGAATACTTTGGGTATGAAACGCGTGACAGCGAAATTTGTTCCAAAATTGTTGAATTTTGAAAAACAACAGCGGCGAATGGAAGTTGCTCAAGAGAAGTCACTAAATGAAATCAACGACGATGCAGAATCACTGAAACGTGTTGTGGTAACAGTTGATGAAGCATGGGTTCACGGATATGACGTCGAAACTAAGGCTTGATACAAATTCTTTGATCCGTTTTTTGCAACAAACGAAAATCGCCGAGCCTCATAAAAACACGTCTAACCTTAGAGCGGCTGCCACAGACAAACCAAACAATAAATACAGCTGAAAATTTGATCATACTTTAAGAGTATGCATACCAACACAAAAAAAAATTTGACAATCGGAATCTTCAAACCCGCGAAATTTAAAAATACCCGTTATTTTCTGAACACACTTCGTATCCTGATAACAGGAAGGTACATGCAGTGCGGTACTTAACTGAAACCTACTTCTGTACGCGTAATAAGTGATAGCTGTAAGCTTTAGGTAAAAAAGAGAAAATGAACGAAGGTGAAATGATAAAATTACAGCATGACACATTGTAAATACTTTTTTTATTCCCCATAACGCGGTCACTTTGAGTTATTCTGATCCCTTATCAGAATAGCAGAATAATGGCATCTCAAATCTGTCGGTTCTGCATCCGATCTCTGAAATATTATTGACATGGTTTTGGTTTCTTTGAACCTTTCAAAACTATGATTCAAATTGGCCAAATTATCAAAGAAAGGTTTTGAAATCCCGTGTTGATGTAAAGTTGGCCAACTAAATAAGACTTTGGCGTTTCACGACAAAGACGCATATTCGCAGGAGTCGTGATTCATTATCTACTTAAAGGTCCTTATTTCTCCCAAGTTCGCTGAACGTCGAGAGCCTTTGTCTTATGGAGTCGTACCAGAACGGTATTGCGTCCCGCTTTCATGGGGAGCTCCAATCAACCTTGAGCGGGCATTCATTTTGCCATCAAGCCACTTGAAAGGACGAGAGCTCACCCATAGACGAAGGATTAAGTGATGAGCGATTATCGAGGCGAGCTCTTTCCACTCGCAATGGCGTAGCTAAAGTGAATTGAGATGCACGTAGGTGCGCAGGGAATCGATTGAGAGGGGAGAGTGGGGGTCGATCCGTATTCAAAGGAGGCGTCCCTCATTTAACTAATAATATGTATTTGCACCCTCGCTCTGCCGAATGTAGCACATGACGTAAGAGCAGTGAAGAAAATTAAAACTCTTTTTTGCTTTTGATTAATCGTGAAATATACGTAATATATTTTAGGTTCGTACGGCAATGAAATTCGGAGGAGAATTCATCAAATCAGATTTACGGATGATCAATATTTACTTTTACGGTAAACCAAAGGGTTATAAGCGTTTCTGAGCGCATTGGTGAGTCAATGTGATTTATATGGGTTGAAAATTAAAGTCAAAAAGCCATTGGTGCAGCGGCTTTCGAGAAAGAGAAACACTAAGTTAAATGTAAAAACAGGAGGTCATAAACTTGAGCAAGCAGAGCAGTCAAATATACTGGAAGTATTTTGGACCAAGATTGTCAAATTATTAGGATCATAAGAATAATTGTATTATGCAAAGAGACTTTCACAAGGAGTAGTGAACTGAAGACGGGGACGTTGTGTAAAGACGTCAAGAAGATACTTCGCAACTTTGATATGGAACGTGATTTCGCAGGTCGCGGAAACATGGTCGTCGAAGTAGGTCGATAGGCGTAGATTGGAGGCTTTTGAAATGTGGGTGCGGAGAAGGATGGAGAAGGTGAAGTGGACAGAAAGAAAAACAAACGAGGAAGTGTGTGCGCATGGTCAGAGGGGAGGAGAGGGAATTGTTGGGAGAAGTTGTAAGGAGACCGAACAAATGGATGCAAAGCATATTGATTGGCAATGGAATGCCGAAGACTTTAATAGAGGTAAGCTTGGAAGATTGTTCGCAAAAAAATGCAGAATAGGCTTGCGGATTCCGGTAGGAAGTTTGTTCTACTCCTAATTTTTTCCAAATTCGATTTAATGAAATTAAAGCTAGAATGAAACTAAATCTGACTGAATTGGACCAACGTCTTTCTCGATTGGAACTTAGAAAAATCTATTTCACAAATGCTTAAAAATATGTTAAAATTCCCAAGCATCTCTCTCGTTGCATCTTTCTCGAGGGAGAGAGAAGAAAGATAGGCAGCAAAGTGATTTTAAGTCTTCGACCGGCTCCTCCTCTTTCCCCATCGGCTCAATCGTAGAGGAAACCGGTAAGTGAGTGAGCCCCATGAGAAGCCGTGCGTTTCCCGATGAGATGAGCGCGTTCGAACGGCGAGTGCCTCGTGCTTAACCCTCCCACACTCTTTCCTAACTCTCGTTTGCGGATGAGAGTCGCATCCCAACCCTTTATTTCAGGAATCGCTTTAGCCTAGTCAGTAAAGGACCTAATAACAGTATAATATCCTTAATGCGTTTAACGGATGTTGCCTGACTTATGATGCCCGGTCACCCCCTTCCACATTCCCTGTGAGTGGATCACTGAGTGCCATGTGTTTGTTGAATTATTGGATTATATATAGTATAGCTGATGACCTAACACCCCCTGCCACACGTCCTTGCGACGGCTTGCGGTGTAGTACATAAGTTTAGGTGAGTCTTCAATCAATTCAATCAATCTTCTGATCCAATTAAATCAAATGATCAAGTTTTCAACCTTTGCCAGAGAGAACTTCACAAGTATGCATAAGATATTAAAGGAGTCAAAAACAGATTATTTTGAGTAATATCTTCAGAAATATAATTTACATATATTTGATCGTTAATATGAAATCCCTGAACGGCGAAAACCGGAAGACAGGTTTTTGAATAAGGATGATGGACGAGCTTTTTTTCTAAAGATTAAAGGGAATCAAGGTCAGAAATATGCTACGTTCATATCTGCGAGCCACAGCGAACACTGAATTCCACTCCAAACTTCCTCCGTTGCCACTCCAGGAAGCTAATTCCATGCCCTCCCAAAGAGGAGCTGGAATCAGGCACTTGATTCCATAACTTTTCGTCGTCTCTCCCCTTCAAGTTAAATACCACGGTTGAGTTATCCATTGTTAAAAATAGCTTTGCATTTTTCAAAAGTTGAATGGCGTGGATGGCAATTTCCAAATTTTTGAAGGAATCTGTTTTTACACCTTTCCTCAGTTTGTTAAGGACCTCCGGTGTCACCGCGGTAGTTTTCCTTTAGATGTTTGGCGTAGTTAGACTTTGGGTTGAAATTCCAGGAGCACCTATTATGCAACTCCATCCTAAATGGGGATTACCATGAATTATTTTCACATGAACATAGTTGATGGCACATGCTACAGTGTAGTAAACGCGTTGATCGGCGCACCAATCAAAGTGTGGAAAATGCGAGGTTATTTTCTGATTATGGATGTCTATATTTTTCTCCAAGTTAAGTTTTAATGGGCATTTTTTCATCATGCAAGTAAGAATATTAATTCATGGAACTACTATTATCAATGCAATGAACTCGGAGCTATCGAATGTGGGGCGCATTTATGGATCCAGTCAATACGCAAGAATGATGGTTACTCACGCGACGGCTGACGTATTTGTATGGTTATTCTTCAAATTTCGCGTTGGAATATCATGGATTCATAACGACCAGGGTGCGTTCTGAAAGTAATGAATTTATTTTTTAAAGTAATTTATTGAACATATTTGCACAAACACTTAAAATTCTTCAAAGTACTGTCCTTGGGCCTCTACGCATTTTCCATCGACTCTGCCATGACCAATTTTCCGCCCTGGAAGGTGTCTTCTGGGACCTCTCGCAAGGTCTTCGTCACGGTTGATTGGATCTCTTCTAGGGACGAAGAACGGGTTCCTTTCAGGGCTTCCTTAATGAGAGGAAACAAAAAAGATTCTGCTGGGGCGACGTCAGGACTACAGGGATTGGGGCTGCTTCGGAACCTGGTGTTTGGCCAGGAACTCGCGGACTCGTAGAGTGTTGTGGCAAGGCGCGTTGTCGTGATGGAGTTGCCAGGCAAAGGAGAAGTCTTTTCTCGTCCTGATGACCCTTTTTCGGAGTCTTTTCAGCACATCCACGTAGTTGGGCAGCGTTAACTGTCCGTACTTGAGGAACAAACTCCTTACGGGCCATTCCTTTACTGTCGAAAAAGACAATGAGCATTGCTTTCACTTATGATTTGCTCATTCCTGCCTTTTTCGGCATGGGGGGCTGGTGGGTGTGCCACCCAGAGCTTTGGTGTTTTGTTTCTAGGTCGTATTCAAAAACCCAGGTTTCATCACCAGTGATGACGTTGTCAAACTAATCAGGTTCATTTTCAATACGTTGTAAGAGTTCACTTGAAATTTCCACTTGGTGTGTCATTTGGTCGTCTGACAACGCCTTGGACACGAGCTTGGCGCGTACTATCCTCATCGCTAAATCTTCAGTAAAACTGCAAAACTCAACAGTTTACGACAAGTTCAGTTCATTGGCAACCATTTTGATACTCAATCGATGGTCAGAGTCCAACTATTGTCGAACACGAGCCACACTGTAGTCGGTTTTGCTGGTTGACGGCCGCCCAGAGAGTTGTTCGTCGTGAGCCTCTTCCCGGTCCTCCTTTAAGGCCTTTTAAACACCTCGAAACTTGTAAGGAGGACAGAACAGTGTCCCAGTAAGCCTCACGAATCATTTTGTTAGTCTCCTCGAGAGATTTTTTTCAGTTTAGCACAACACTGAGTAATAGCGTAATGGACCTCGATCGTCGGTTCCATTTTTTCGTGACACCGTCGGCGCGCAGAGGTTTACAATAACTGACGTCCTGCCAATTCCACAGCTTGGAGAGCACTGAGATTATTTCCGTGGCAAATCTTAGTGTCCTTCCCATCTACTCCAGGTAGTTTGATGCCACTTCAATTAATAGGAGCGGCGCGGGAAATGTAATTGCATTACTTTCGGAATGCACACTGTAGCTCTTGTCCCGTTGCTGACGCGAATCGTCTAAGTTGGGTCACAAATTTATGATATCAAACTATTCTGCGGGAGAGTGTGGGGATGTCTACATCCACACAAGTCCCCCGCGATCCACCAAAAAGGTGTGTGGCAAGGGGTGCATAAACCAGGTGGCAGGTTTAAGGGATGAGTGAGAGAGGGGAAGGGGAGAAAAATCCACCTAATAGTTCTCAAAAACACGTGCACGATGGCTATCAAAGAGAGAATTCACACCTCTACGCTCACATGTTTGTATCTTAGCACCGAAATTAATTCAAAACAAGTGGTAAATTTAATCCACTGCTAAAGTCTACTTGTATATACAATAGGAGTGGATGAAAATGAAAACCATTCAGTAAATCGAGAGACCGCAACCATACTAGGATAGGTCACGCAGAACTAGGAATCAAGAAGGGGAAATCATAATTTAAGTTAGGGTCATGCAACTTCCCCTCTCTGATGCCGCATGTGTAACCTTGCTGATGGCAGCTGACCGCATGGAATATCAACCCCGGGGTGAGGGACGAGGGGAGATGAGGAGAAAGGAAGGGGAGCTTGAAATATAAAAAATAACTTCTGGCAAATACAGCCTTAAAATGTTAAAATACAGGGAGCATTCCAAAAGTAATGCAATTTTTTTTTTAGTAATTTATTGAACACATTTGCATTTCGCGGCAAATATTTGCGCGCTCCCCCCCCCCACTTACTCCAAGTGGTTCGATCCCACTTCAACCACCACACGGAAAATTCAATTGCATTACTTTTGTAACGGACCTTGTACATTAGATATCATTTCAATCGTACTCGATATTGGGGTTAGGAATTTTTCATAGAAATTGCTTAGTTCGCGTATTGCTTATTTCAGTACTGATATCGATACATGATTAAAGATTCTCATAATTGAATCGTCCACAAGAGGGAATCATATACTATAGTTGAGTTGAAATCGATTTCCAGGAATGAAAAGAGAAAAAAGTCCGTTATATTTGATTCTTCAGCCGAACAGCCAATCGCGGATGCGCAGAAGCTCTTCGAGAGACTGTTAATTGTTGTGCCGGAGTCAATAATATTCTTCGCTCAACACGGGTCGACGAAAAGGTAAAACAAAGGCATTTGCGAGTGCGCAAAATCTTTAGTCGAAAGAAGAGTTGGATCTTGAAAAAAAGTCAAGCCAACACTTAGCTCCAAGTTTTAAATTTAATAAGTAGCGTATTGATTTCATTGACTGAATCGTTTAAAACGACCTGAATTGTAATTATCTTAATTGATTTATAACACGCATAGGGCATATTTATACTTTTTGAATATCCTGCATGGACCAACAAGAAATAATTGCTAGCTATAAATTTGGAGAACGTAATTATGCACACATAAAACAAAAGCGTTCATTTCACACTGAACAATCGAATTTTAGCAATCGTTTAGTACAAAGTTTTAATTATTTTGTGTTCCGATAATCATTTGCTACACTTCAGCAGCACATCTTAAAACCACTCAACCTTTTATAGCCAATCACTAAACCTTTTTCTCGAAAATGTATCAAATAACATCTTAATAAATATCGTTACGTAAACGTAAATATCTACATGCATGGTCTGTGCAATAAATGCGCGAATTGGTGCTATCTAGCGGCCATTGCGCGGACTATAACCCCGCCAACGAGCGGCGCTAGTTGCCTGAGGCCCAATGAGCCACCTGTGCTTGGCAGATCGTCGAGCTGTGCGTATGGTGCCAGCTATGTTACATCCTGTAGCTCTTGTTTTTACTGTTTGTCGAAAATGAAAATTGACGAAATCACGAAGCAACGAATCAATATAAAGTTTTTTGGTTAAGTGTGTTAAATTATATCAAGAAATTACTGAAATGTTGGCAGCTGTTTACGGTGATAATGCTCTGAAGAAAACATCCGTTTTCAAGTGGACAAAGCGTTTTAAAGATGGCCGACAAGACGCCACGGATGATGCCGGAAGGCCGGGACGACCTTCAACCACCTTGATCATCCTCCTTTTTCGCCAGATCTCGCCCCCTGTGACGTTTTCTTATTCCCAAAATGCAAAGACTTTGATGAGGGGACATACTACCTTGATCAAAAAGTTCCCGGAATAACCACCGTGTGGCGCTCCCATCGTTCCGATTTGAGTTCTGTTTTTTTTGTTAAATTGGTACATCTGTTGTTGATATTCCCTTTAAATCTTAGTGTCATAACTTGACATTTGCAAAAGTTACGGTCGGTTTTCGGTATGTCCATCAGTGCTTCCTGCGATTTTTCCATTACTCCTCTCGGCTGCTAAAACGCGTTCCCCGTAATGGTTTTTTAACTCGATTGAACAGAAAGAAGTCACAGGGAGCCAAATCAGGTGAATTCGGTGGCTGTTGGATGGTATTTGTTGCATTTTTCGTCAAAAAATTACGAATAATGATAGCACTGTGCGACGGTGCGTTATCATTGGTGCAAAATCCACGAGTTTTCTGCCCACATTTCTGGTCTCTTTCGGCGAATTGCTTCACGCAAACGTCTCATAACGCCCAAATAATACTCTTTGTTTACTGTCTGGCCTTCTGGCAAAAATTCATGATGCACTACACCGTTGTAATCCATGAAAACCGTCAGCATTGCCTTCTTTTTTGACTGAAAACGACGTGGTTTTTTTGGTCTCGGCTCATTTGGTGAACGCCATTCACTTGCCTGATGTCTGGATTGCGTGTCGTACTCATAAACCCACGTCTCGTCTCCAGTAATGATCCTTTTGATGAATGTGGGATCGGATTCAGCCTCGCAAATCATGTCTTTTGCGACGTCAACACGGTCTCTTTTTTGCATGAAATTGAGGTCTTTTGGCTCTGCTACACGACGGAAACCCAAATCATTAACCACAATGTCTTGGGCGGATCCATAGGCAATGTTCAAGTCCTCCGCTATTTCTCTGATGGTTAATTTGCGGTTATTGACCAACATTTCTTTTACTTTATCAATTTTTTCACCGACTTTCGATGTCGATGGTCTGCCACTGCGTTCATCATCTTCGATTGACTCACGACCACTTCTGAACCGCTCGTGCCACTGGTAAACGACCGTTTTTTTTAGAGAATCGTTGCCGAAACACTTTTCCAACATTTCCAACGTCCGTGCGCCACTAAATCCGTTTTTTACGCAAAATTTAATACAAGTTCGTTGTTGCAAATTTAAATCCATTTCTGAAATTGTAAAAAATCGCCAACACACACAGAGATAGATGTACTCTTGGCTACGTAACTTTTGCAAATGTCAAGTTATGACACTAAGATTTAAAGGGAATATCAACAACAGATGTACCAATTTAACAAAAAAAACAGAACTCAAATCGGAACGATGGGAGCGCCACACTGTGGTTATTCCGGGAACTTTTTGATCAAGGTAGTATCACTGGGAAGATGTGGAAGACACAATAAAGCAAGAAACGACGAGACAACTAAGAAGCCTAACTGCCGAGGACCTCCAAGGGTGCTTTAAACGGTGGAGAAGAAGATGAATTAAGTGCATAGCAACGAATGGAGAGTACTTTGAAGAAGAGGACAAAATCTATGTAGACTAAATTTTGCAAAAGAATGATTTTATGGCCTCAGTTCGCGTATTTATTGGACAGACCTCTTAAATTATTCCTACCCTAAACTCTGATAGACCTGGTACAAAATATTCCATAACCTACTTTCAACAAATTCTTTAGCTCTGAATATTTTCTTCCTTCCTTACTCCAATCCAAAATGCCTATTCTATTCTACCCTCAACCTTGCTAACCCACGATTCTCCCCTCTGTTACCGTCTTCAGCGTCCCACTGCCTCCCTCAGAATCTCCTGCCTTCCACTTAACCCACCTTCTTCTCATTTCGCCCAGTAGTCTATCTCTATCTTCCCATTACCATGCCTAAAGTTTAATCGTTTGTTTTCCTTCATTTCGTTTTGTTTTCTCCATTCTTCTACACACCCACATCTCGAAAGCCTCCATTCTACGCCTATTCTCTTAAATCAACGACCAAGTTTCACATAAAATATTCACATGAATAATTCGCATAAATATAACATATTTTAATATATTATAATCTATTCATATAAATATAGTTCATATAAAACCATGCTCCATAATAAAGCTTTGAAGACGTGGACACAATGAAGCAAGAAACGACGAGAAAACTAAAAAGCCTAACTGCCGAGGACTGCCAAGGGTGCTTTAATAAACGGTGGAAAAGAAGATGGAATAAGTGCATAGCCTACGAATAGAGGGTACTTTGAATGGGAAAAAATCGATGTGGACTAAATTTTGCAAAATAAAGTTTTTATGGCCTCAGTTCGCGTATTTGTTGGACGGAAAATGGAGACATTCATTTATTAACGGAAAACAGTATTTAAAAAGTGCTCACAATGGCTAAGCAAATTATTTTATGAGCCAATTTTCCTCCTCCGGTCAGCTACCGCGAAAATCAAGGAATAAGTAGCCATTAGTCATTAACAAATTGATTTCAGGCCCCCTTCATTCCGGGTGCCTTGAATTCCGGAACCAGTTTGCGTGATATTTTAAGACCCGGTTTAGTGCGAGGTCTTTATGCGGGCCTTAACATGTTTTCCTCGAACAATGACCTCAATACGTCCATGAAATCCAACCGCAAGAATTGGACGTTACGAGGCAAAAAAAGAGCATTAGAAAGTTAATCCACGGCCAGATGTTTGAAAATGAAAGGAAACAGTGTTGGCAAAAGAAATTCATTTTTCCTTATTCCCAGGTCACTATTCGCTAAAATGGATTCCATGGCTCACAACGTTACGTAATCACGTCGTATGCGGTCTAGAGGATCTGCTTTTCTCTTAAATGGCTACAATGTGACTCTCTTCATGCAAAGCTAAATTATTTATTCACGGATACAAATAAAAATATATAAAACAAACTCTGCCTCTATTGGTCGGAAACTGAGGGCAAATAAACTATTTGAAGTTATCATAATCGAAAAAAGGAATGTCGCATTCCTAAATCAAATTATAACCACGAACTTCATCTCATTCATGTAATTGCGATTTGCTCCCAAAATATTTGGCGAAGGGATGATTGAACTAAAATGAGGATATTTTCGAATATATATTTGGGTGTGTGTTTATATATATATATATATATATATATATATATATATATATATATATATATATATATATATATATATATATATATATATATATATACATATACATATACATATACATATATATATATACTCGTATATATACAAAATATATATACATATATATATACAAAATATATATACATATATATATAGAAAAATATATATATACCTGTATTTAATGAATAAATTTAGCACAAGTGGACACAGACAGAAACACACAAAAAAGAGACTCACTAAGTTTCGAATTTTCGCTGGTCGCAGCCACCTTCCTCAAGGAAGAGAGGGACAGAACGGAGTATTCCTTCTTGTAGATGCTCATATTACATTCCTCCAGTACTTTATCCATAGTACTTAGAGTTGCTTGCAGGCCCTCTCGCATTTTCGCCACTACCGCGATGTCATCTGCAAACCGGAGCATGTTGATTTCTTCTCCATTTACCTTGACTCCTTTGATACACCATTCTTTTGTTTCTTTTATTGCTTCTTCCAGGTATATATATATATATATATATATATATATATATATATATATATATATATATATATATAACCTCCTTACTAGTGAGAGGTTACATCCTTGTCTTACTCCTTTATAAAAAAAATTTTTTTTTTGACCAACACGGTCAAAGTAGTAGCGTCGTAAGGAGAAGAATTGCGCTGGGCAAAGAAGCTTTCACAAGGAGGAAGGAGTGGATTGCAAACGAGGAAAGGGAAGGAACAGTATAGTGATGTTAGACGGGATGAAGGGAGGAAGAAAATACTCAGAGCTGAAGAGGGACCTGAGGTAGAGTAGCATGTTGTGTTTTGCTAGGGGTCACAAATTATTTAATTAGTAATTATGTCCATTCAAAAACCTACCTTAACCGATAGATTACCTATTAATATAAATAATAATAATAATATATATATACATATATATATATACATATATATGTATGTATATATTCATACATACATACATACACACACATTCCTATATATATACACACATAAACATACGACACATAAACACATTCACCAGAAAAATGGCGAAACCATATTTACACGGATACAGATTTGGGGAAATTGGTTATAAAAATCTATAAAAGAAAATCACGAGAAATGGATATAAAACTTAATTTCAAGCTCTCAAGGATTCTACGAATTAAAGTTTGATTTTCAAAAATTTTGGCCAAATCTAATCCTCTACATATTAATTTAGAACTCCCATTTTCCCACTTCATTTCTTTCTTCATTCCTGAACTACTTCTTACATAAAAGCTCAACAGTACTTTATTGTTTACAGCACGAATTGACCTCCACTTGTTTTAGTTTTTTTCCGTTTTTTACGAATTAATCCGAGGAACGCCGACAGTTCACCGGACCCGAAAGAGTTCTTTCGGCCTTCTGCCGATACGTGGAAGGTCTTCCAGCTATTATTATATTTCCTTGAAAACAACGCAAGAGACTGAAGGACTCCATCCTCAAAAGATATTTGATGTTCCCTTCAATTATTAATGATTCCGTTACTTCTTTTTGGAGTCCAAATACCTGTTCCATTTGTTGTTTATACGACCATCTTTCGTAGTAGTAGTTTTGAGGGGAGGCGACCGACAGCTGAGGTCATTTGCGCCATAGGGGATGGATAGGAAAGGATGAAGGGTGGAGAGAAACCCGGCGTCGGCATTAGCCTACTCTTTACGAAAGGCGCCAAGGGGTCCGCAGTTTAACGTCCCATCCGACGGACGGCGTACTCACTCAAAGTGCCCTCCACAAAGCACCTCAAGGAGGGATCGAGATACCTCTGAAAAATATTCAACACCGCCGGGATTTGAACCCGGGCCCTCTGGGTGGGAAGCCAGTGCGCTAGCCCCCGCACCATCTCGATCCCCACGACCATCTTTCGTATGGCTTGAGAGTAAATATGAATAAATAGTTAGCATAATCGAGTGATATGCATTTGTGGGCTAGGCGCATTGCCCGATTTAAACCCGAGATTTTTCGTTCGATTTCGAACGTTCTACTTATGAGAAAAAAGCGAATACTTGTGAAATAACAACCGTTTAAATAAAAGTGTGCATTAATAAAATTTTGAAAACTGACAAGATAGCCTTTACAACGAGGGAGAGATATCGTAAATGGATATTCTATGTTCCTTCGTATTTCAATGTTTATGTAGAGTTCTGTTCAATTCCTTACGTCCCCTGAGATATTTTCTCCTCTCCTCAGCTCATTCGAATTTTCCCCCAGTAAAACCGCTGTTGCCACTCAAGTATGAAAACTGATCTTCGACAGCTGATTTTTGTTATCCTTTGCAAAAATTCCGAAATCGTCTTTTCCCTTTATACTGCATACTTACTGACTTTGTTTGCTATGTGTTCGTAGTAGTAGTTTTGAGGGGAGGCGATCGACAGCTGGGGTCATTTGCGCCATAGGGGATGAACAGGAAAGGATGAAGGGTGGAGAGAAACCCGGCGTCGGCATTAGCCTACTCTTTACGAAAGGCGCCAAGGGGTCCGCAGTGTAACGTCCCATCCGACGGACGGCGTACTTACTCGAAGTGCCCTCCACAAAGCACCTCAAGTAGGGATCGAGATACCTCTGAAAAATATTCAACACCGCCGGGATTTGAACCCGCGCCCTCAGGGTGGGAAGCCAGTACGTTAGCCCCCGCACCATCTCGATCCCCCCTATGTGTTCGTTTCGTTAATGCCTTCTGAGAATCCAGTGCAGTAATTATTAATATTAATCCATTACACGTTTTCATCTCTGACCAAGTTTGAAGGAATAGGGCATCTCAGGTTTGATATCTGTGAGGTGCCAGAGAATTGAAGGCCTCGTTGCTTTTGCTAATGATCTCAATAGTAAAAAAAAACAGGACGAGACGTGATTGGCGGCATGTGACATGGCAGCGAGATCAAGACTACGAGTATAACGGATCTCGGTCCGCGCAGCAGACAATTTATATCGAGGAGAAAATCCACGAAACTGACGTTTATGAATCATATTCTTGGCGATGAAATATCTTTTACCGGGGAATTTTTTTCCTTACTCAGTGTTCTTCATGGGTTGGTATGTTTAAATAGTTTTCAAAAATTCATAGGTTTTAAAATGACATAAAAAAATCAAATATGAAAAGCGGCACTTTCAGCCAATCCTCAATAATGGCAATTCAAATCAACTAGTTGTGTTCAATGCGAAAAATCATTTAATTAAAAGATATCAGTTTTAAGCGAAATGAATCCATGCTCTAATTATTGCAATTTTCATCGTCCAGTCACTTCCCAGGGAGATTCGTCGATTGTAATGGAGAAAATCAAGACATTCAAGCCTCCACATGCATATGGACTTCATTTTAAGCCAGTTTAGAAACATAAATAGATCATCTTCCTTAAAAAAATCCGACATGGTACAATGTTGTGTCCATGATACTAAATGAATCTTCTCCAATCGCAAGTTCATAAACCATCGCCTGCCGTCGAAAAGCGGAATTTGGGGGCAAACCAGTTTGAAACTTAACCAGTCCAAACTACAAGGTTACAAGGATTTGGCGGGGACAAATGTAAGATGGGTATGGGTTCGATAGCAAAACACGGTTTGATCGGCAGTCTGGTTGGTAACAATTATAGTTTGAGTTACTATGACTCATCATTATTGATGATTAGTAACAAAGTAATTTTGCCCTGAGGTCATTTAAAATATTATAATACCTAGACAGTTATTGCAGATAACATGGAAGTGTATTTTTCTTATTGGCGCTCCAATTCTTAAGATTATATTGCAACAACAATCTAAGTAAATATATCTTAGGCCGGAAGAAAATATGCAGCTGAAGAAATATATACATTTACAACGACTTTCAACCATTTCTACTGGAGAATTATTATATTTTTTAAGATTCTACATCTACATCTACATAATACCCCGCAAGCCGCCGCAAGGGCGTGTGGCGGGGGGTGTTAGGTCACCAACCGTAAAAACGAAAAATACCACATGCAAAAAACAACACGGAAAATTACACCCCAGCAGCGCACACACTCATGCAAAACTCCCTCCATCCAATACTCATGCAAACACATACACCGCAAAACAACAAAAAACTGCACCCCAGGATACAGCACGAAAGCCATCCTAAAACACGCAAGCCAGGACACAACAAGCAAGAATGTGAAACATCACTACCACATGAAAATGCACCACAAAACACTCAACCCCCCAAAGAGACAGTAAAAGGAAGGGAATTCGACCCAACGTTGCAGGTAGCAGGAATTTCCCCCCGCCGGGAGGGAAGAGGGACTGAAAGGGAAACTTAAAAACAGATGAACAGAACACGAATGATATCATGCGGAAAGAATGGGTTATTATAACAAAACACATAAGGTTAGTGGAGGAGCATGCATTTAAGTAGAACTAATTATTTTTTAGACACTGAGGGTGGCAAGTGGAATTTTTACTATCTATAATCCTACAGTTGCTATCCCGTATTGTCCGTGGGAAGAAGGAGTCCTTGAGTCGGCTAGTCCTGGCATCTATTTCCCGAATTTTATATGCATGATCCAAGCGACCAATGTATGTAGGAGTACGAATAATCTGCGAGACCTCGGTGCTGAAACATGCGGATCTGAATTTATTTAATAATTTCAGTCTTGCATTGAATCGTCTCTCTTCTAATGATTCCCACCCCAAATCCCTGAGCATTTCGGTAACGCTTTGCGTTTTATCGTAGGAATTTTTTACAAAACGGGCTGCCCGGCGTTGAACCTTCTCAATTTCCCGAATGAGACCTTTTTCACTCGGGTCCCACACGCTGCATGCGTATTCTAAATGAGGCCTTACAAGAGCGTGGTAACAACGTTCCTTGACCTTTGAGTCACTTTTGCCGACAATGCGTCTAATGAATCCCAATTTTTTATTTGCTTGACCGCAGACTTTACGTATGTGAGTCCCCCAAGTTAAGTCTTTAGTGAATGTGACACCTAGGTATTTTACCGTATCAACTACTGCTAGGTCACCTCCAGCTAATTTGTAAGCAAATCCCGTTGATCTTTTAAAGAAATTTACCAGCGAACATTTATTATAATTTAGAGTCAATCCCCAGTTAGAACACCATTTAGTAATGCAATCTAAATCCTGCGCTAGAATAAAACGATCCTCATCCCCAGATATCTCCCGATAGATCACCGTGTCATCCGCAAACATCCTAATGTTACTTTTCACTTCGCGGTTCAAATCGTTAACAAAAATCAAGAAAAGTAACGGCCCGATCACACTTCCCTGAGGTACCCCCGACGTGACTCGAACGCTGTCGGAACTAGCGCCATCAAGGACTACCCTCTGTTCCCGCTCTGAAAGAAAATCTTTAACCCAACTTATAGCGCCCTTGTTTATACCCGCGACCTTTAATTTATGAATGAGTTTACCATGTGGGACCTTATCAAATGCCTTTTGAAAATCTAAGAAGATGGCATCCACTTGCCTACCTCTCTCACCAGATACAAGTAAATCATGTGTAAATAATCCTAATTGGGTTTCGCAGGAGCGGGTTTTCCTGAATCCGTGTTGATTGTCACTTAAAAAGTTAATGTTGTCAAGGTGTCTCATTATTGAACTGACGATTATGTGCTCTAATATTTTACAACAGATAGAAGTGAGAGATATAGGTCTGTAATTACTGGGATCCTCCCTGTCACCACTTTTAAAAATAGGCGTTATTTGCGCGGTTTTCCAAATCTTAGGTACTTTGCACTCTGTGAGGGATTTGTTAAATATAAATTCAAGGTACGGGGCAATGTTTGGAGCTAAATGTTTTATCACCCTAGCTGGTATATTTTCGGGACCCGGGGATTTGTTGGGTTTAATCTCATTAAGTAATTTTAGAATTCCTTGTTGGTCCACTGTTATTTTTTCCATGGGTGGAGTATGTATTGTTTCTTGGAGATATGCGGTGGCAACATCATTCGAGAAAACGCTTTGGAAGAATGAATTTAAGATGTTAGCTTTAACCTCGCTGTCTGTATGAATTACATTGCTACAATCCCTTAAGCAAGCCACGGTTTGTTTACTCCCATTTACTTCCCTAACATATGACCAGAAAGCTTTGGGGTCAGTGTCCAAGTGCTCGCAAAGTACTTTGCGTTTAAATTCCAGTAAGGCGCTACGTAATTGTTTTTTGGTTTCAATTTTAGAGGATCTATATGTGTCCCATAATTGTGTATTCTCAGGAGATGATGTGTTCACGCCTGCCCTCTTTACCCTAGAGTGTAGCATTCTCTGCTTTCGAAGGGCTTTTCTAACGTCTTTATTGTACCACCTGGGGTCGCGATTTGCTTTAACGTATTTTATAGGTATGAAATCTACGATTCCTTTTTGCATGATATTGACAAATTCTGTCCAAGTTTCTTCCACGTTGGCATGACTTAAGCGGGTTTTGAACTCGGGTAGTGAAGAGTTTAATTGATTGGCAAAAGATTCAAAGTCTGCTTTATGGTAATTATAAATTTTTCTTTTTGGTTTAACAATCTTTTTTATTGCTATGTCCAAATGGACATTAATTGCTTTATGGTCACTCAAGCCCTCATCAGTTGATACACTAATAATACGTTCCGGCGTGTTTGTAAGAAATAGATCCAATATGTTTTTTCCACGGGTGGGCATGCGTACTGCTTGATGGAGGGAGTTTCTTTGAACCAATTTTATCATGGAATTGCAAGATTCGCGATCGCGGGTCCCAGATTTAACAATATTGCTGTCCCAATCTATACCAGGGAGGTTAAAGTCGCCACCAATTATGTTTATGCTGTTATTATATTTACGTGTAAACTTGTGAATTTGATCGTTGAGGGTGTGAAGTGTTTTCAAATCTGAGTCTGGAGGTCTGTAGAAAGAGCATAAATTTATGTTGGGTTGATTGGTCCGTATTAAGGTGCACCAAACACTTTCTATGTTATTATTTTCAAATGAAACTTGCCTGCTTTCAAAATGACTTTTAACTGCCACGAAAACCCCTCCTCCGGGTCTTGTATCTCTATCGTGTCGGTAAACTTTGAAATCTATTGGGAAAATTTCTTGGTCATTAATATCATTGCACAGCCAACTCTCTGTGCCTAATACTATATCAGCGGAATGACTTTGGATTATGTGTTCTAGATCCGCTGATTTGTTCTTGAGGCTTCTGCAATTTATAACAAGTATAGTTAAATTATTTTGATGTTGAATAACGTCCTTATTAGTGTCTGACTGTAATTTAGGACGCCTTTGTGGGGAAGTGCGTGTCACATGTCTTTCTAAATCATTGCCAGTGTTGTCAATGACTTTTATATTTTTATTAATAATATTATACGCGCTATCCCCAGATGTTATTGACCCACTAAGTGACCTGCTCTCTATCCTAAAAAAGGCCTACAGTGGTCGAGTATCCTATCCGCTACCTTACTCGCCGCAATTGGGTTTTCAAATTCCTTCCCTTTTGAGTATTGGATATACATGTAATTGCTCCTTCTATTCCTCACAACTGTTCGCGACAGGTCCATACCTGTTACCCAGTGCTACATCTACATCTACATAATACCCCGCAAGCCGCCGCAAGGGCGTGTGGCGGGGGGTGTTAGTTCACCAACCGTAAAAACGAAAAATACCACATGCAAAAAACAACACGGAAAATTACACCCCAGCAGCGCACACACTCATGCAAAACTCCCTCCATCCAATACTCATGCAAACACATACACCGCAAAACAACAAAAAACTGCACCCCAGGATACAGCACGAAAGCCATCCTAAAACACGCAAGCCAGGACACAACAAGCAAGAATGTGAAACATCACTACGACATGAAAATGCACCACAAAACACTCAACCCCCCAAAGAGACAGTAAAAGGAAGGGAATTCGACCCAACGTTGCAGGTAGCAGGAATTTCCCCCCGCGGAGAGGGACGAGGGATTGAAAGGGAAACTTAAAAACAGATGAACAGAACACGAATGAGGTCATTCGGAAAGAATGGGTTATTATAACAAAACACATAAGGTTAGTGGAGGAGCATGCATTTAAGTAGAACTAATTATTTTTTAGACACTGAAGGGTGGCAAGTGGAATTTTTACTATCTATAATCCTACAGTTGCTATCCCGTATTGTCCGTGGGAAGGAGTCCTTGAGTCGGCTAGTCCTGGCATCTATTTCCCGAATTTTACATGCATGATCCAAGCGACCAATGTATGTAGGAGTACGAATAATCTGCGAGACCTCGGTGCTGAAACATGCGGATCTGAATTTATTTAATAATTTCAGTCTTGCATTGAATCGTCTCTCCTCTGCTACGTTTCCCTTCTCGAATGTACCCACCAGTGGCAGGTGTAAACATGTACCCGGTTGACAATGAATAGTTTAGCGATTCCATTATCCTTAAGGGCTATGTTACATCTAAAATTGGCATCCGAAGCGCATTTGGTTAAAATAAAATAGCACGGTTTCCGAAAAGGTAGATCCTGCGAGAGACAACTTGCACTTTTTGCTCATGATATTCTTATTTCGGGAGAGAGCATGCCCCATTGGATGCCATTCTCTAGATTTTAAGAAACCTTTCGACATAGTACCACGTAGTAAACTACGCACATAGCTAGAAGCATATGGTATAGATAAAAATATCCTGGGTTGGATAAAAGACTTTTTGAATGGTCGGGTACAGAGAGTAGTGATAGATGGAGTTAGTAATAGATGAAGTTACCTCAAATGCACTACATTTCCAGGGCCACTTCTCGTGTTTCCCAGGGAAGTGACATCGGACCTCTTTTATTCCTACTTTACTTTAACGACATTGACTCCGTAGTCACTAGTTAGACACTTTTATTTGCCGACAATGCAGTGGTTTATCGTGATATCGGTAATCCTGACAACACACCAGCTTTGTCAGATGATCTTAATGCTTTACAACGCTGGTACGACACTTGGTAATTAGAATTAAATTTTAAAAAGTACGTTGTGATGAAGAGCATATTTCCTTCCGAACGCCTACTGTATCGGGAACACCGAAATAGAATGTTTAGACTCAATTAAATAACTAGGAGTAACCCTCACTCACGACCTCTCCTGGGTGAAACATGTACTACAGGGAATGAGTGAACAAGCTAACAAAAAAATGTGATGAAAAGGTTAAACAGAAATATTATCTTTCGCAGGTTAGGCCTCATATAGAATATATTGCAAGTATATGGGATCCTCACGAAGTTGGATTGATTGCCGAATTGGATCGCGTGAAGCTAAGAGGAGCTAGATTTGTGAAATGTTGTTATGATAAACTGAGTAGCGTATTCAAAATATTAGAGCGGCTAGGCCGGGAATCACCCACGGAGCAAAGGTTAAAATTACAGATTAAATCTCTTGCTTAAATTGGAAGGACGACTCTTACTACAATAGGAGAGACCATCTCGATAAAATTAGAGAGATTAAGTTTAGAACAGATATTTTAAGATGCCATTTTTTCCACGAACAATAAGGGATCAGGATAAGATTGTCCGACCGAGGTAGAGGTTCAAATATTCGGGTCAAAATTAGTCTGGTGTATAATCACCAACTGCCACACGCCCTAGCGGTGGCTTCCTGGGTACTGAATAAATAAAAAAAAAACTAGAAAAAGAAGCGTGTTGTAAAATATAAACTCTTTAGCCTCATTATGGAGGTATGGTTAAAAGTGAGAGAATTCACAAATATTTTGTAACACCGAGCTCTGTTAGGGTTCTTCTGAAGCCATACAAAGGTTAAATAAGATACCCCTCAGTGTGAAGGCAAAGAGGTTAATGCTTGAGGCTTCGAATCGATTTGAAAGGCACTCTCGGAACAGTTCTAAATCGGATAAAGTTTTAGCTTTCGGCAATAAAACTTTTTACTTTAGTTTTTATTACTTCCATAAACTGTGAAAGTAGACCTTCACCCCCACTACATAGATTGTAGACCCGGGATGTTAATTTGGTTCCACGAGGTCAATACATAATCAATTTCAGTAAAACAATTTACTGATACTCGACTTTATTTCACTTGAAAAAGTAAACCTCAGTCCTTTTCTTAATGTCCTGAGCTAATGGATCGTAGATTTTCGCGGCGTTCAGATGAAAGACTTTCCATTCTCGGGATGTCACCGCGTAGGCTGTTTTTCGAAGACGACCTGAAGACGCTCGTTGAAACACGGCCGAAACTGTTGTCAGAAAAACAACCTACGCGGTGACATCCCGAGAATGGAGAGTCTTTCGTCCTGAGCTAATTTTTTACCGTCTGTAAGACGGTATGCCTGATGACGAATTTACCGCTATTCTAGCAAGCATTTAAAATTTGGAGTATTTCTACATGTACAACTCTATATTATATTTACTTTTATTCACTCATTGGCACGATGAATACCCTACATACTGAGAAAAAATGTAGGATTCAGGAGATATGTGATTAGAATTCGTTCTGACCATTGCTCTTACAGGTAATTAAAAGTTATTTACAACGGTAAAAAGAGCATAACTCTTACAGACTATTGCGCATTATGTATGTATGTAGGTATATATATATATATATATATATATATATATATATATATATATATATATATATATATATATATATATATATATATATATATATATACACCCACATAATGCGACATGCATATAGACACATGCATGTATATTAGTTACTAAACATTATTTTTTATTCAGTTGAATATTATAAATTTTTCATCAAATTATTTATACTTTTTTATAATATTATTGTACACCGCATACTACATGATCTTCTTTACTCAGGATTAGGTTTCGACAAAACCGAAAAAAATGGTAATTATTTATAGCCTACCTAGCCCACTGCATATGCCCCTCAATTGTGTAAAAATTATTTATTCTCATTACCTCACATGCCATATGAAAAAAGGTTGCATAAACAACAAATGGAATTTCGAGATTAAATACATGAGCGTTGGCCTATTTGACTTATATCTATGCCTCCTCCCAAAGAGGCTCATTCAGAAAGTACATGATAACATTTCTACATATTTGTGTATGATCCTCAAAGAGCAACCAACGAAGCGATAGTGTCATCAGCCATTACTAATTATCATCAGTCATAATGCTCTAATGCTCCAATACGTCTGCCCGGTATTGTTGCTGATTTATGCTTAAAAATTGAATAAGTACGTTTTTTGTGTCTGGATATTTCGAGAGAATATTCCCTCTTTTGTCATCCTTGCCACCGGTAAATCTGCTTTCCTGCTCTCCAAATTTAATGGACTGCCATCGGAAATAGTTTCGGAAAAGGAATAAAAAAACGAGTACATCAATCAAAAGAAAACGTCCCAAAATTGCCATAATCCCATCTCAACGCCTAAAGAGAAACGCGGAAATTCATCGGAATTCGAACACCAATGTTCGGGTGGACATCAGTTCACAAGGGAAAGCCTGACGCCCTAGAATTTGCTTTTTCCAGGCAGGAAGGAAGATCCAAGGAAAATAATTTTGAGAGAAATTATTGCGAAATACGCATATAACGGAGTTTTTCCATCAACATGATTCTAGCTTTACATCTGCAGTTGAAACTTCATGGTTTCAGGCGTTACTTCGGGGCATCTACCTAAGATTATCTGTAGTAGAAATAAAAACTGATGTTTCCCGCAAATTACTTTCCCTTTTCGGTTAAAAATAGCATTTCATAATTGACGTGAACATATTTCATAGCTAATTTCTTTTAAAGTTGTTTCTCCGTGGCTCTCCTAAACTAAATGAGAGAAGACACATCATCGTCAACAGAGTCATCTTCTTATTTAGTTTGTTCTCCTATTTGTAGCATCTTCAGTGAGCGTTTTCTTCCAGGATGAAATGTATCTGGCTTTTGCCACATTATGGATTAAGAGCCGGCGTTTATCATAGGGGTTTCTATGGTGACCGAATTTGCATGGGCTAAGGAAAGAACCGCAAATCCGCCTTTGAACGATGTTTTTTTAATATTTCTGGAAAGATACGATCAATGGTGTCCATAATAAAATAATGCGATTGTTATCCATGTAACAGTTCACGCTAATAATTCGTTTATGCCATATTTTAACGAAAAAAAATAAAATGTTTATTAACAGATCAGTTTCATCAAAATATTTCCAATATCTCCCGCTCTTTTGTAATGTTTTATGTGGGGGTGACATGTATCTGAAAAAAGACGAAACGGTCAAATCCATTTTGGTGGATTTTGGGATAAATCTAGTCAGTTCATCTAAAATTGCAACTTAAGAAATTCCGTACTTCTCTGGTTGATGGTCAATGAGTTATTGAACACAAAAAAATTGTCATATACACGTAGGCACTTGATGCACAAAGAGGAAGTAAAAGTAGACTTATTGTTAGGGTAACAGAGAAGTTCTCCCAAACGAGGTTCACATATAATCAACTTTTTTCCCTTTACTACTCTATGGAGAGAGTAAAAATTGTGTTACTTATTCAAGCATACCTTTCATCGAAAAATTATTTGATTATCACATCAATATTAAATTTAACAATGATTGGTTAAAGAAATTCAGTTAAAAGAAATTACTTTTAACAATAAAATAATCAAATAATTAAAAATTATCCGTTTGCAATATCACGTGTATCGTAATATCGTTTTATTTTTACTGTGTTTGATTATTGGGAAACCAAAACTCACAACGGGTAATCAACTCGAAAGTTGATTTGATAGGTAAGCGTAGAGTACCAAGATGTAAGCCCAACGACGAGTTAAATACGCCAACAAGGTACTAAAAGAGGGGGGGGCGTTCATTTCACTGTGCCACCTGTGTTTTCCCAGAAAGATCTCGTACCCAAAAAAATCAGTTTCGGTGAAGCTGAGCGTGCCCAGACACGTCAAGCGGAATCGAACCCTCGAATAAGTAGCCCAGGGCTACTCTACCCGTTAGACTACCACGTCCGCTTATCGGGAGAAAATTCTAATTTTATTATATCGATTTTTTTTCAAAATTAACCATCATTAAAAAAGCTTCCGACGGAGTGAGTTCTCGGCGACTGACGTGATTGAGGAGAATCTCGAGATTCACGAGCATTAGAAGTCTTAGGAACAGGAGGGCATGCATGAAACAATGAATGAATTTTACGGCGAAGAAATATCTGCGAAATGACGGGGAAGTATGAATTCATGGAAAGGGACTATTGCTTCTTGAAATCACTCAAAATGAAGATTTTATGACTTTGACTACCTGGAAAGGAAACTGCATAAAGGGATTTATTTATTTCTATTAGTATCCCGCAATCCACCGCTAGGGTGTGTGGCAGGGGAACATATGCATGCGTGCATTTATTTACAAATAAATATATTTTCGTACGTGATACAGATAGTATTTCCGTATTGATCAATCGGTTGACATGTGAAAACATACCAAAGCATTTCAGGTCCAGGTTCAACCATGGCATGCATCAGATAAGGTGCCCAGTTGATTCTAATCTTGACCTCCTCCATAATCAAGAGAGCGGTCCCAGGCTGGAGCAGGTTACCTTCATGTATTCATTGGGATTTTCCTTCGAATTTGACGATGTATTTAATTAATCGCTTTCGGTCACGCTTCGCATTCTGATCCTCGCGTGAGATTCCCTCAATTTTTTTCATCTCTCGTGGCCCAGAATGCAGCTGCAAGTCGAGGCCATCTCCTTAAAATCTCTTGATTGTTTTCATTTAATTATCTCCACGCAATTTCAAGTACATAATTATCTGCTTCCGCTGACAAGGGACTTAGTTCTGACGAGAGTTGAAAGCCTTCATCTACATTTTTCAAAATTATTGAACAGGATTTTTCTCCGACTGTCAACCAGGGGCATAGGATTTGATGCAATCCCAATCAGCTTCGAATCACCGCTACACCCTTTGATAAATGGAGCGACACCGGCGTTTCCCCATCCTCTCTCGTGACTAATTATAACGAAATATAAAATGTGAGTAATACAGCTACTAGATCAGTTTTTTGTAAAGCATAATCTTGATATTACTTATTTATTACTTATGTTTTAGTAAAAACCTCTTATCTTAATGATGTTTTAATTGCGGCAGTGCAATTGAAACGCGCACACCCGCGTTTCGTCACGCATATTTAAAAGCCTTATTTCGTGCAATTGTTTCCGGGCAGGTGTTAACAATTTAGGTGCAATAAACGGCATTGAAGTTGCTTGGTTTTGCCATAGTACTCTCTCTGGCTCACTTATTTTATATTATTCAAATACTTAACTTAAAACTTGGATAACATGGATGTTTGCGAGTCACCGTAATGCTGGTTAAACGTGAAGTGTAACACAAATTCCAGACCGTCTTTCATAAATATATCAGCAATTTCTGTGATCTTTTTTATAAATGTATACGAAAAAATATGTTGCAATCGGTCGGTTAAAAATGGATGGTATTATTTTCTCGATATCGATGGTAACCATTAGTGAAGAACTTGTAATCCCACAACTGCCTTGAGAAGAGGCAGAAGGGCTTCTATTCGAGAAAATGAATCATTCTTAAAGGTGTAAAAAAATGCCTAATAAAGTGGGGAAAAAAACAAAAAAATAAGTAAAAATGTAAATTCCAGCCTAGTGAAAGCTTTAATATGGAGCGTGGTTTTATATGAATTATATTTATATAAATATATTATATTTATATGAATTGTAATTTTGTAACTATTTTATACACAATTTGATCGTTGATTTAAGAGAATAGGCGTAGAATGGAGGCTTTCGAGATGTGGGTGTGTAGAAGAATGGAGAAAACAAGACGAAATGAAGGAAAACAAACGATTAAACTTTAGGCATGGTAATGGGAAGAGAGAGATAGACTGCTGGGCGAGATGAGAAGAAGGTGGGTTAAGTGGAAGGCAGGAGATTCTGAGGGAGGCAGTGGGACGCTGAAGACGGTAACAGAGGGGAGAATCGTGGGTTAGCAAGGTTGAGGGTAGAATAGAATAGGCATTTTGGATTGGAGTAAGGAAGGAAGAAAATATTCAGAGCTAAAGAATTTGTTGAAAGTAGGTTATGGAATATTTTGTACCAGGTCTATCAGAGTTTAGGGTCAGAATAATTTAAGAGGTCTGTCCAATAAATACGCGAACTGAGGCCATAAAATCATTCTTTTGCAAAATTTAGTCTACATATATTTTGTCCTCTTCTTCAAAGTACTCTCCATTCGTTGCTATGCACTCATTCCATCTTCTTTTCCACCGTTTTAAGTACCCTTGGAAGTTCTCCGCGGTTAGGCTTCTTAGTTGTCTCGTCGTTTCTTGCTTTATTGTGTCTTCCACATCTTCCCACTGATATGTCCCCTCATCAAAGTCTTTGCATTTTGGGAATAAGAAAACGTCGCAGGGGGCGAGATTTGGCGAAAAAGGAGGATGATCAAGGTGGTTGAAGGTCGTCCCGGCCTTCCGGCATCATCCGTGGCGTCTTGTCGGCCATCTTTAAAACGCTTTGTCCACTTGAAAACGGATGTTTTCTTCAGAGCATTATCACCGTAAACAGCTGCCAACATTTCAGTAATTTCTTGATATAATTTAACACACTTAACCAAAAAACTTTATATTGATTCGTTGCTTCGTGATTTCGTCAATTTTCATTTTCGACAAACAGTAAAAACAAGGATAACAGAAATTAACATAACTGGCACCATACGCACAGCTCGACGATCCGCCAAGCACAGACGGCTCATTGGGTCTCGGGTAACTAGCGCCTAGCTAGTGGGCGGGGCTATAGTCCGTGTCATGGCCGCCAGATTGAAGCAGTTCGTGCATATATTGCACAGATCACGCATATTTCTAAGGTTAATCGCAAACTCACCCTAACCTGGCAAATTACTGTGAAGAGTAAATGACTATAGTAAGGGCTGGATTTATCGTCGTGCATTTGTGACTGAAAATTCCTTCTTTTTGGTTATCCTTCTCTAAACAAAACCAGTGGGTACGTTCTAATGAATGCCTAGAGAGAGCATGTTGAATAACTCTATTTGCCCTTAAACTCTTCATGTTTCAGAAATATTTACTCAAAAGTGCTAAAATAACATACATGAAAGAGCAATGGACTTACTCCATTTCAGGTAGTGTTCTTGAAACATCTTTCACCCACAGTAACAGGGACGAAAACTCTTGCAATTTTTCATTTCAAAAATAATTCATTTTCGTTTTACTGCATTATTTTCAAGTTAAATGAATAACAAACAAGCCAAAGAAAATAATTTTTATCAGGTGGAATATTGCAAGAGTTTTCTTCTCTGTTATTATGGAACACCCCATCACACCCGAATCTGTAGCTTAACTTTAACCTGCTTAAATAACCGTCACCAAGTATCAAAAGATTTTTACAAAAGCTCTCACGATACCAGTTATAGAGTAACTTTCATGAGAGTAATGCCATATTTTTAACCCAAAGAAGATTCAATATATTTTTAAAAGTTCAAGCAGAAGTCGCCGTTATAATGTTTACTTCAACTCGGAGTTATTGAGTACGGAGTGCCTATAGACTCTTCAACCATTGTTCTCGAGAGGTTTCACGATATTTGAAAATATTAAAGTTCTAATTCAACTCGAAGCCATGCATTTATTTCGCAACTGAAACTGAATGCATTTGGAGGAGCATAATGGCTTGAAATCCAGCGAGAGAAACACGGCAGGGTCGCATCATAAATTTCAACGCTTCGAATACGTCCAGATCAACTTCTTCTCTTTGCCTGACTCCAGCGGAATAAACCATATTTCATGGGCCACGAATAATTTTCTTTTCTTTCTCTAGATCTCGCCCTTTTGAGAAAAAAACGTGGCGTATGAGAAAATGTTCAACGCTCTTTCGAGACAAAAACATCGGGTCGATCTTGATGTGTACACAAGTATGAATATGAGAATCGTGAAGAAAATTCTACAGTCCATCAAATAAGAAAATTTGAAGATTTCTCGAAAATATTTGAATGCATCAAAGCCACGATGAAAGATTGTTTGACGCGGATGAAATTCCGGTTTTTTTTAAATCGTTTAAGTAATGCACATATCCCTCTTTTCAAAATTCTTTTAAAAAAAAGAAGAATAACGAAATCCTCTGGACGACTTTTGTCCTGCTACTCCCTCGTTAAACAGCAGCTGTTTAAACAAAGACCTCTGTCGAGAAAACCTCGAGGCTTTCTCTAATAGTTTCCTGAGGAGGCGAAAAACCGATAAAAAAAATACCGTCTACTCTGCACGCAATTTCGTTCCATTTACATAATTGAACCACGCGGCCCCCAACGTTGCTGCTGCCGTCCCCAGTGACCGAGTACCCATAGGGGGGCGGCGGGGTGCGATAGGGGGGGCAGAGGAGGACCTTGCCTGCCTCCTCCTCCGAGGAATGCCCACGGACGAGGTTTTGGAGCGAACCAGATCTGGGGAAACGCTCCATGCCTCCCGCGGGAACCGTTGTTAATGGATGTATGGATCCCTCGACGAATGACGCGGGCTTGCGAGGAAGGAAATGAGGAATCAGCCTCCTTGAAACAAGTGCTCCGTCGACGTTCATGAAAGTTCATTTTTTTTTAAAACCAGGGAACGAAGAACACCGGGAGAAAACCCCCGGGTGCCATTCCTTTCCACCCGAGATCTCTCTCGTGAGCCCTGAAAACCTTGTCGTATCCTAAAACCGCGAGGAAGAATATTATGTAGCCATCGTCTTCTCTTCGGTCTTGATCTTTCGCTAAGTCAATGTGTAAATTCTGCCCCATCCCATCAACGTGAGTGTCGACGGTTCCTCCGTTTAAATACCTGAGAATCTAATCCCATCCCATTCTGCCCCGCAAGGATTTATACTATTATTATAATTTTTTTTATTGTTATTATTATTATTAAAACTAACATGTGCAGCTGTTAGGTGGCACAAGTCCCAAGTATTACAATCAAACTTGCCTCAGGAAAAATAACCTGACATCTCAAATCCAATCAATATCCCAAAAGAAATGAAATAAAATCAGTCAGAAAATAATACGCCCAAAAGAAACTTCCAAACATCAATCTCTAACACAAATAAAAATGAAAATTCCCATCTCATTAACATCAGTTTCCCAAATCAACAAGAAAAAAAATCAAAACTGAGCTGTTACATTCAAATTTTACGCAATCTATTGATCAAATTTTTACATAAATTGCTTACATCTGTTCTTAAAAGTGTTCACCCTGTTAGAAAAGGGCTCGAATAGTTTTATATGTCAACTGTTCCAATCAATAATTGCTTCAATGTTTATTAATCCGACGTCTCCTCATTAATTCGCCTGTTTTGCAGTTAATGCATTTATATTTCACATTTCCTATAATATATAAATATCCTACTATCCATCAAGGCCTATGTACATAGATCGTTCCATCAATGGGAAATCCTTGAGAATCTACGTCACATACTTCACGATGGTTACCTGGAGTCGCGCAGTTTACGTAACAGTGGAACCAAAAATGCTGAAACTTAACAGTTCAGTTTTGTGCAAAATTGATATCCTCCATTTTTTCAGGAGTCGACCCTATAGTCAATATTAAATACTATTACTATTCTAATGTTAATATTCAATATTGGCAATGGGATTGACACCTTAAATATTCGCAGTCAATCGTTCACATCTTTGTTTCTCCATTTCTTGATCAATCATTGGATGCTTCACTCGCCGTTCCCACCAAATGCGCCATGCCTTTAGCATCGATAGATAGCTTTAGGAGCTCCTTATTCCCGCAAAAAATAAGTTATAGAATTGACATCGAGTTTTCTGTCCCTAATCCAATCCCTTAAGTCAATTGAGCGAGCGATTATACTTCAGATAATGCGTAAATCATCCAATTCTTACATGACATAGTGAGGCCTAATAGACGAGTTCATGAATTTATCTTTCTCTAAAAGTGATAATCGAGCAAATTAACACTGATCTCACCATTTACGGCCTCCTTCCACTAACTCTCTTGTTGCTTGGTGTTCTAACATCCACCCCAAAACCCCCCGTCATTAACTCGCGGTATATTCTGTAGCTTTTGATGAAATTCCTTTCCCACTCCCTGCGGTAGTTCCTGTGTTATGCGTAGTTAGGTACATTAAATGCTTTACCGTCAAAAAGAGCGAAAATGTATATGTTTTGATAATGTTTTCCATTTGATGATATCACAAAACTATACATATATTTTCTCAAGAGGAAACCTCGCTGATGTCTGATATGACCCACTTTTGACAACACTAATTCTGTCTCGGATGAAACTTGAAAGACAAACCTGGAAAACACGAATCTTAATGCTCCTGTTGTTAAATATCCCAGTGTTCACAACGAGTAGTTCTTCATTAGTACCGTTCAAATCAAACTCAAAAAATTGAAAATTATGCACCGTATATATTCGTTTTTCATTGGTTCTATTTAATTATCAGTGGAATAAATTATATTCAATAGATTCAGGAGAGATTTAGTGGAAGCTCGTCATTACGAGAAAAAAATTTGCACTTTTCCACAGATTTAAAATCTGTGAGAAAGTGCATTTTTTGTTCTCAGAATAAAATTATATCGCTGAGATGTTTAAATACATCTAGGATTATAAACTATAATGTTTTGAGTGTTTGGAACCAAGATAAACGCAAGAAATAGTATGTGAGATCTAAATCACGTAAAAAAAGTAATGAAATCGATAGAAGAGCTCCAAATGAAAAGGTATATAGTTTTATCGGATGACGCAATGAATGAATGACCTCTGAACATTTTCCTCCTTCGCGACGGGTGGAAATACGATTCTGGTATCACACCCCCTGTGCACGGACCCCTCCACGGGAAATCCTCACGGGCACCTGACGTAATCATCCCCCAGGAGGGAATTTGGATAAAAATAAATCCCCGAGTGCGAGCGTGAAAACCTAAATCACGATTCACAACCGAGAACTGTTTCCGCTTAAATGGAAATGAGCACATCGTTAGCTTTCCGGAATGATGACAGTTGAAATACAAATAAATTACCCTCCTTTCGGATAAACCACGCGCTGATACTTGAAAAGAACCGCTGCAATTTCTCAAACGATCCACACAAGTAAAATCTGAAGTTGTGAGTGAAGTTACGAGTTGATACTTGATAATATTCTAAAACGATATCTATGGCTAAAAAAAGTTGGTTATAAATGCAGCTATTGCGGGAAGAAGCGACATAAGACTGAAAACGTCCAATTACTTAACAATTTTCAAACCCGTTTAAAACAGTGGTTTGAATTAAGTCGACAGAATTCTCATTCTAAATATTGAAAAGAGTGGATGCTTCACTTCTACACTCCTATACATATAATACCGACCAACAATTAACAAAACTTACGCTATAACAGTTGCCACCCGTAATCACATCAAAATCTTCATTTCTTTTGTCCTTTCCTAGCGAAGACATAGAGTTTGCTATCATTCCGACTCCCTTGATGAACTCCCCTCAAGCCTACACCATTCCATCCTCCAACGAGGTTATCCTGAATCCCTCTTTAAATATATTATTCCGAGACATGCTTATACTCCAAAACCTCCCTCCACCGCAGATACCCGCCCCCTTTCAATGTCTACCTCCTACTTCCCTGGCAGAGATTCTCTGAGATCCATCTTAAAAAACTCTCTACCCTATCCATTATTGAAATAGAAAGAAAGACTCGTACTTTTCCACAGATTTGTGGAAAATTTCCACAAATCTGTGGAAAAGTACGAGTCTTTCTTTCTATTTCAATAATGGATATCAATTACTTCCACGAAGTGAAGCCTGAAACAATAGAATATATTCTCTACCCTATCCTCAAAAACCATAACTCGACCATCAACCTTTTTCCCAAATGTCCCTCTGTTACTTTCAAACGCCCCGCAAACTTATCAGATCTCCTTAAATCAACCAATTCACTCCTTAAATCCGGACCTCGTCCCAAAACCACTCACATGCCCCGCAGTAAATCTAGATGTCCTTAATATATGTCTATATATAAACCTAGATGTCAAAACATGTCCTATTTTCAAAAAATGAAATCCACCCCTCTCCCACCCGCTTTTTAACTCTCTCCCACCAACTCCCTACTCCTCATGCACCTCCAGCAATGTGGTTCACCCTCTAAAGAGCCAACTATCGACTAATATTGGACAGTGCGCCACACTTCTAAATATTCGTTCCATTAGCACCGTGCCTCATGCAAGAACTCTTCCCATATTGGGATGCTCCCAATCCCTAAGTACACAATACATACACATTGTGTGGCATCATAACTTCCTTTTTTCAAACGCAAAACGCTTTCAAAAAGTAAGTTGTGTTGCCGCACCCTGTATTTGTTCTACTTGCGGCCGACATCGTGCACTTCACTCCCGCCCGCAGCTGTGGCATTTGATGCCGGATCGACCCACTCGGTCTGCTCCACCAGTGCCTAATGGTGAAACTGCTGTCTTTCACCATGGGTTCACGGGTCTGTTTTCCTCGTTGCACGAATCCCTTGCTTTTATTTGACGAAAAGAAAATTCAAAATATTCCCATTAATTATGTGTCTGAAAATGATTCTTGTACTCTTTTCCTCTGAGCATTAAAATATCCATTTTAGAGTGAGTTTCAGTCCCTAAATAAATGATATTCGATTAGCATTTTCCACACTTTCATGAGATTTCTTTGCAAGAAAAAAGTTTATAATATTATTGAAAATGTCTCCTTAAAAGGTCTTCTTAAAAGGTCTCCCCAATTGAAAATGTCTCCTTAAAAGGTCTTCTCAATCCGCCACTGTATTCAATGCGGTATATATAACTCATAATTTCTCATCTTTATTTCAAATTTTACGGAACCATATAAAATACAGAAGGGAATCGTTTTTTTTTCATTTTGCACGCTTTTGCTCGATTCTCAATTGGCACAGAACTTCTCACGCAGCCTTCAGATACACATATTGTGACTCCATTTCCATTTAAAAAACTATCATCAAACCAAAGAATGGTTTGATAAGTAGGGGTAGATATCTCACCAAATAACTGAACCCTATTGAAATGAAATTATTTGTGAAAATTATGAAATAATTCACAGATCCAGGTTAGTAAACGGGCCAGTTGAGCCATCTCTGGCTTCGCAGGAAAATATTCTTCTCAAAATACCATGCAGATTGGGTGAAACTGAGGGTACAAATAGTCGTCGATAGGAATCGAACCAGGGCCCTCCGGTCATTATGTCCAACGCTCCCCCCATTGGTCTACCTCGCCCTTTCGTTTCAATTAATCTCTGAAAAAATAATAATAAAAAGAAAAAAAGAGTCCCGATTTCCACGTGTGAATCCTGCCCTTGCACGTGAGAGTGCATTTGACTCCGAGACCTTGACCCCCATTGAAAGTTTCCAGGGCGCCCAATTCTATCGCTCCGTTCCGCCGGAGGATAGGGAACGAAACGCCCGAGTTGCAACGCACGAGCGCCGAATAGCTTGCCCATCGCCGTGGCAGGGAAAGCCGGGCGGAGTTGGCAATTCGGGGCCGGCGAGGCATTCTCCGCTCGTCATCATCATCTGCATTCGAATTGGGGCGGACACGTTTTGCAAAGCCTTCGATGCGATCTCCGCTGAAAGGCGCCGCGAAATGGAGCGCCCGCAGAGAAAAGAGCGGTGCACCATGTTCGCGTGGAAAACCGGACAAAGAACGCAGGTGATAATCCTACAGAGGTCCAGTGGACTGCCAACATTTTTATCTTGAAGTTACACCTTGGAAAACTGGCCCTCAGTTCATCCTTCTCTCCCTGCTCAATAGTATTCGTTACATTGTCGTTTAGAGAGCGATCTATTGGTTTAATCTTTGGTCAACTTTTAAGACAATATAATGGCTTCAAATTTGTACTCAAAAGGTTTTACAGCGAGTGACATGGTTGCATATTTAGGATCGACTTGAGGTATTATACGTAGTGTAAACGCTAATGGGAAATTGCAATTCATAAGACTCCACGACTGTTATATACACGTCATAAGACAGCAACAATCATCCTAATGTCAAAAAAATAATGCAAAGAAAAAAATCTTGAATTAATTTCAAGCGGCCATTGGTCATTAGGAGAAGGACTTAAAAGAACTAATATCAACTATTATTTGAATTACAGATAATACAGATAGATACTACAAATACTCATTCTTTCCCCGAATAATCAGAAATCATAATTGTTAGAAACCGAAGTCAATTTAGAAATATTAAAAACATTTAATTTACAAGTCGGAGCAAAATTAAACATAGCAAAGATATCAGGTATATTTGTAGGTACATGTGTATGTTAGCTGGTAGTTTGTTTATTTGCATATGTGTGGGGTGTAAGGGTTTTTGCATGAATCTATGCCATGTCTTGTTTGTGGACTGTGTACATTTGTGGCTTTTGAATACGGTTTTTTTTCTTAATTACGGGTGGTGCCCAAACACGCCCCTCCACACCCACTTGCAGGGTAGATGCAGATGTAAATTAAATTCATTTTGAAGATAATCACAGTTGATTGGAAAGTGTAAAGCATAATAGACTAATAGGTTTCATTGTAGAAATATTTGGTGGAATGATCGAATACATAAAATTCAGGTAGGTTGTCAACCTGATAAATTAAGGAAATTGCAATTATATTCCATGCTTTCAAGATAAGAACTATCGCTATTTTGAGGAGAAGAAGAGCCGCCATGAAACAAATAATCTATTAATGTAACCGAAGTGAAAGATACTTGTAACGACAGCATGGAATAAAATAGAATACGGGTTCTAATTAACGGAATTACGTTCAAATCGGTCAAAAACAAGTAAGGGGAGAGAGGTTAACGAAAACATCATTGGCTTGGCTTATAGGGCGTGAAGGATAAATACACATTACACTCAATTGCGATGCGTACAAAATTTGAGCTATCCAAATACAAGGAGATATTTTTTCCTCAAAAATTTAAGCACAGCATGCGATTTTGGGACTGCACGAATAAATATACGCAGTACGCACGATAAATACGCGAACTGGTGCAATCTGGCGGCTATGATGCGGACTATAGCCCCGCCCACTGGCGGCGCTAGTTGCCTGAGACCTAATGAGACGTCTGTGCTTGGCGGATCGTCGAGCTGTGCGTATGGTGCCAGTTATGTTGGTTTCTGTTGTCCTTGTTTTTACTGTTTGTCGGACATTGAAGTTGATGAAATCACGGAGCGACGAATCAACATCAAGTTTATTGGTGAAGTGCGATAAAATTTATCAATAAATTACTGAAATGTTGACAGCTGTTTACGGCGATAATGCTCTGAAGAAAACATCCGTTTTCAAGTGGATTAAACGTTTTAAAGATGGCCGACAAGACGCCACGGATGATGCAAGACCGGGACGACCTTCAACCACCTCCTGTGTTGACGACAACATTGATCGTGTGCGGTCCCTTGCCCATATCGATCATCGAAAAACTGTCCGAATGATAGCTAATGAAATTAATTTAGGAAAATCAACAGTGCACACTATTTCAACAGAGCATTACAGATGGATCCATCACCATGACAATGCACCTGCACATTCAGCATTGATTGTTCGCTAGTTTCTGGCAAAAAATTCAATCACCATCCTTGATCATCCTCCTTATTCGCCATATCTCTCCCCCTGCGAATTTTTCCTATTCCCAAAATGAAAAAATGTGATGAGGAGACATCACTGGGAAGATTTACTTTTCAACATGACTTGAGAGAGAAGATGCTTTCGAAAAACCGACTTTTCTCAATTATATATTCGTCACCTCCCCATAGTAACGGAATCCACCGCACTCCGTCCTCTCCCATCAAGGGTCGTCTCGACCGTGACCATCTCGGCATCTAGCTGGAAAGATGACAGAGGAGATCGTACGTAAAACGGGTCTCGATGATGCCCCGGTGAAGTCCGAGAAGTCTTGTTTCAACAGCGCCTCCTCCGTCTCTCTCCCTCTGCCCGCTCCCACGCGGGCGGAATACGGAGTAATTGGCGTTGCCCGGGGTTTTCCCCCTCTGCCGTCTGGGAAATGCCTTGAGAGCACGGAGTCGATCGTGACTCCCGGATTAAAGCCCTCTTTCCGCGTCGAAGAGCAAAGGATTGGTCGTGACTCCCGAGTGAGGCACGGCGGAAAGGTAAAAACGATGCCGGTTGCCTCTTCCTCCACTCGGGAGCGTAGAAAGCCCCCTTTGATCACGGTGCAGCCAATTCTGCAACGGTGTAATCCTCCCCTTCGTTGCAATTCCGACGTGTCCTTTATTTCGGGAATTGAACCAGTACGGAGGTCGGGGAAACCAGAGGATAGACACGTGCCCCGGGGAAGCGGTTTTATTTGAGAGATTGGGGCGAGCAAGGGAATTAGCTTGTCAGTTGATCTCCGAACGAAAATGATCGCAGAATAAACGAAGGGCATTCTAATGCACTCATCCACTTTTGTGTTTCCTTTTTGGAGAGATTTTCACTCAAATCGATCCCGATTGAAGTCGACCGGACGAACTGTATTCAAGCGAATTAAACATGAAAGACTTCCGCTAAAATATATCAGACATTTATTCGACTAATGGCAATTCATATGCATGACGTTAACACATAGTATGAAGCACAGGGGTATTTATGCTCTTTAATCAGTATTGTTTTTTTCTGAGAGATCGTTCCTTGTTCTCAAATTGACTTGTATACAGGGTTCGTTCCCAAAGTAATGCAATTAATTTTTCCGCGCCGCGCCTCTTTTGGCTAGAGTGGGATCGAACCAGGTGAAGGTGGGGGACGCTAAGCTTTGCCGCGAAACCGGTCTCAGTGCTCTTTAAGCTGTGAAAGTGGCAAAATGTCAGTTATTGTAAACCTCTGCGCGCCGACAGTGTCACGAAAAAATGGAATCGACGATCGAGCAACGTCACGCGATTACTAAGTTTTGTGCTAAACTGAAAAAATCTCTTGAGGAGACTAAAAAAAAGATTTGTGAGGAGGACCTTTCTCTGTTCTACTCACAAGTTTCGACGTGTTTAAAAGACCTTTAAGGAGGGCCGGGGAGAGGTTCACGACGAACAACGCTCTGGACGGCCGTCAACCAGCAAAACCGACTACAATGTGGTTCTTGTTCGACAATTGTTGGGCTCTGACCGTCGATTGAGTATCGAGATGATTGCCAATGAGCTGAAATTGTCGTCTAATGTTGTGTTGACTCAACTTTGGTCATAATATTTTTCTATGCAGGAGCATCGTGCATATTCTCCCATAGCCCTGTAATATAAAAATTAATATAATCGCGTTAGTCAAATAATGTTATGAAGCACACCAAAATAAACATGCCTACTATCATTAATTTCCGATTAACATATATAATTTAAATCGTCAATTGTCTCTCGTATTGAAATGCATTTGGCCATACAATAAAGTTCACGATCGATAAAAATAAATAAACCTATAAACACTAACACTTGATTTATTTCATTTAGATGTTATTTCGACACTCATTCTCGCCGTTTGTTGACACAAGTGCATCCGCCATCCAATCCCCGCGGATTACTTCTCTGATTTTCGATCACAACTCGTTTCAGAGGAAGCTAAAAGACGAGAATAACAGAGAGAGAGGGCCACGTTGGTTTGTACAACATGCACCAACCAATATTTTACCAAGATATGTAAGAATTTAAAAGAGTATGCGTGGGACTGAAAAGATTAAAATGTAGTTATCGGAGGGAGAGTGATGAAATGAGATGCGTTAGATTCAGCGCCTGATTGAGCGAAATAAGTTTGGAAGGATGTATAAAAATCGACACATATTGTTGATCAAAAGCTATGCAATTAAGTGTTAATAACATCTATAATTTAAATTGACAGCAACTTTGGATCTTTTTCCCAAGTGATGTTACCAAAGGCGGATCCAAGGAAACATGGCCCCTCCCCTGGGGAATATTTTTCGCTTAAATAACACTCAAAATCAACATTACTTATATAGCTGACGCTAGTTTAAATTCTCACAAAAGCAATACAACCATTTCAGAGTGTAAAAATCAGTCAAGACGAATGATTTTTACACTCTGAAATGGTTGCATTGAATTCCACATTAGCGGATAACCCCGTAAAAAGTTTTCTCGGCATTTGCGGCATCTCCCACAGTTTCTTTGGAATCTTACAAAAGCCTTAATTAATTTCACAGGAATTAAACTTTCTTTGTCATTTATGAAGGTTTTATAGGTCCCTTAAATAGTTATTAAATTATTTCTGTTCATGTTTGAAAATTCTATCTGGAGGATTAGTAGACCTACGCGCTATTAGGGAGTACAACTACGGGAGGCTGCACACGCACCGTTTTCACTCTATAGCGTCGAGGAAACACGATCAGACCAAAAGGTCACGTGGCTAGTATCTATTCATGATGAGCACACATCGTGAACTACACTGTACTTGTCATACTAAAGATTTTCAGGCGTAACTTTGTGTAAATACTATTTATTCATGTGGCAGGAGATAAGTGAAAATACTAGTAAGTATATGATACGTACACACTTACTTATTACCGGTAACCGGATCAAGGTTTCAGCGCAGGAATTCTTTTATAAATATACTCTGATGACGGAATTGTGTGCTGAGGCCACTGTGGGGCACTAATACGCTTTGTTATATATTGAGCCTTGGCAACACTAAGTGCTTTAGACGCCATCTGACGTTTCCATCAGAAAGTTTGACCCTTTTAACGCTAACATTCTTCAGAACATTTCGTCGTTTGAACATTACTTCTGTTGTTTACAGTGACTCGATAATTTTGTCTCAGTGCAAAAATGGAGTTGACTCGTGAACACTTTTTGTGCGATGATTTTTTGCGACTTTCGACGTGGATTATCAAAACAGGAGTGCATCATTCAAGTTACTTCCACTTTTGACGATAAAGCCCAATCCTTTGCCACTGTGAAACGCTGGTGAATATTAATAGCAACCCTCGTAATTAACTCAACATGAAAACTTATCACCTTTTGCACTAATCTCCCGCAACGTGCCTTCCATTCTTGGAGCGGGAGTTGGAATGGTTTTATGACTATCAAATAATACTGAAATAAATTTCACCAAATTCACTCTTTCAAGGTATTCTACCCATTAGCGATAGTTTTTTGGAGGACACCTTATGAATTTTATCTCCTACATATGTCTTGCGCGAACTTTTTTTGTTTTCTCAACATAATTGCCTTTATCACTTCACCGTAACTTCTTCCTACATTCATACAGTCTAAAAAAAATGTCTCTCCCTTCCTCCACCCCGCTCACTCAACCTTCTCCCTTCTATCGCGGTCTTTATAACTACGCACTTCCTATCAACATTTCCTCTCCCTACTTTCTCTGCCTTTCTCGGAATTTCCCCAGTAACTTTCTCTCTTCGCCCACCCTATTTAATACTTCCTCCCTGATCGGCTTGAGTAAATAAAAATAAAATATAATAATAATTTATATTTAAAAAATAAAATAATATCCGTTTGTAAATAGTTAGTTATTGAACTCAAGTCCGGTGGCCTGAAAGCAAACTGCTACACTCCCTCGCGTCGACTTGTGAGGTAAAATGTGTGCGAATGTAGATGAAGATTTCGGGATTAATACGCTCTCCTGAGCATAACTGCTTCTACTCCATCCTCCTACCTCCGCTACGCATTTAAAGTCTCGAGTATTACTCATTTAAATCAAATTTTATTTCATAACCTTCCCGCCTCCGTGGGAGCGAAAATATATGCGGACAGAGACCGGGGAAACGCGGGGGAAGGAAGGAGGAAAAGTTCACTCGCGCGAAAATGTTTTCACTCAAACAGGAAAGTTGAAGGGCAGGAAAGAAAAAAACGCAGTTTGACAAAAAAAATCGCCCGGCGCGTAGCAGCAGTCGCGGTGGGTCGTTGACTTTCCAAGGAAACGAGCGCCGATGTTTTGATTATTGAGCTGTTCGACCTCTTTCCCTCCCTCTCTCTCGGCTCCTCAACCCACTTTCGTTTTTTTTTCCTTCCGCGAGTTAAAATAACAGTCTCCTATGTTACGAAGTAGCGGCTCCCGCGGACACGTCCACGTAGGGGCACCCGAAACAGGTGCGAAAAATATGCAAGCCTCCTTTCATCGTGGCGGACAGATCTGACATGTTGTGTTCTTCATCAAATGAACGTGAACTTCCACAAAGTTGAGCCAGAAACCATTGAATATACTATATAATACGTTGCATAACACAGGTATGGACACGCAGAATTCCATTCGCACGCCTGATCTTAAGAGAGTGATAGCTTTTTTGAATGCATACTCCGTCTTTTATCTAGCATATTAATTCATGTATATATTATATATACAGGTATATATATATATATATATATATATATATATAAATATTCGGACGGCACAATAGAACATCTCTTACTTGAAGAAGGCCTCGGAGAAGGCTGAAAGCTCAAACAATTTACCTTGTGAGTGTCCTTTTAAATGTCACTATTTTATTTGTGTTCTACTGTGCCGTCCCAATATTATACTGCTCGTGTGTTTCCGTATTATCGATCGAGCCTCCAGTCTACGTCAATCCTCCTGCTTCAATGACCACGTTTCCGCGCCGTACATAGCTACGCTCCATATCAAAGTTTTTACGAGTCTTTTCTTAACATCTGGCAGTTTCATCTCCCTTAATGCCCTTTCTATCTCATTGTCTATTATGCCTGGACCTAAGCTATCTTCCTCTACGTCATGGTCCTTTTCTATGTCTAACTTTGTTGGTCTAAGCTCTTTACTATACAGTTCTTCTATATATTCCTTCCATCTCTCTTGGATCTTCCCTGCGTCGACCTTACCCGCCTTATCTCTAACTGCTATCGTTGATCTCCCTTTCTTACTTCCCCATAAAGATTTAACTTTGCTGTACAGCGCACCGATTTCACCCTTCCTCTCAGGTATATATATCGCATATATATATATATATATATATATATATATATATATATATATATATATATATATATATATAGGATTTCTCCCAACAATCCCCTCTCCTCGCCCACCATACCTAATTCTTCCTCGTTTGTTTTCCTTTCGGTCCATTTCACCTTCTCCATTCTTCTCCACACCCACATTTCAAAAGCCTCCAATCTACGCTCCATATCAAAGTTTTTATGAATCTTTTCTTAATATCCTTACTCAACGTCTCCTCCTCCTTGGTACGGTATGTGCTTGTTAATTATAGTGCCAAGAGAGGGAATTGGACTAGAGACTACGGGAACGTATTTGAAAAAACATTTCGACATTTCGACAACCCAAATTGAAACGAGAGACCTCACTGTTGCGCCGACTTAATTAGAGCGTCTTCTCTCTGAAAGCCTCGAGAAGAGACTCTTCCTCGCATTGCGACACGTACGTCGGTACTTCCCCACCTCGCGAGCCAATGGAAAGCAAAAGCGGCCGACGTCAAAGTCCCCGGATATCGCTTTCTCGTCGCACTAATTAGATGCGCGGAATGCAAACAGATGAGCATCAATCCCCCTTCCTCCTCCCCGGCCAAACAAAAGCGCCTCGGAATAAATGTGCGCGTCGGACGCATCCTTGGGCCTTCGGAGTCCCGTCGCCGCGGCCCCCCGCGTGAGCCCCCTATCCCTCACCGCCAGAAACCCAGAACGACGTCCGGTACGCGAGGCAGGAAAATTATCAACGAAAAACAACGTGGCACGAATAAAATAAAATATCAGTTAGATAGAAATTAGTACAACATCAGGTTTATTCTCTTTTTTATTGAAAGAATAATGAATAGGTGTGTAAGAACCGCCTCGTTTGAAAAGAATTGAGCGAACAAAAGCGAGGGTATGGCTCGTATTCATTGCTTTCAATTCCCAGCAGAATTTCCTGCATTTATCACATTTGCAGCTGATCTAGAACAACATTTTTTCTCTTTTTGCTTGGCTGTCTTTCTTTTTTGTCCATGTTTGTCTTTGAAACTTCCTCATTTTTAAACCTAATAGCCCAGACGTCATTTTATTTTATCCATTATCCAAAGTGATAACATGTCAAACGCTTTCAGATTCCCTCTACCCTTCGCCAATATCGCCCGTCTCACTGCTTAGGTAATACCTTTCCGCAGGTAATGCTAAAGAAAAATTATCTCGGTTACCATCACAGCCTTATTATAGGGCCCGGATAACTCTGTTGGTAGAGCAATAGGCTTTTAACAGAAGGGTTCAGGGTTTAAATCCCTGTTCAGGTGATTATTTTGCGAAGGAAGTTTTTCATATAAAGTTTGTATGTTATATAAAAAATTACGCTTCTTCAGTCAGGGCTTTAATAGATCCACACATAATTTTAGCAAATCAGACTGCCTAGTAAATATCAGAGAAAATGGAATTCTTATCTGTAATCATTTTATTTCCGTTTTTGTATTTTTCGTCCCATATGATTTGCCATATTGGCTAAAACAGGATAACGTACTCGAAATGGACACCACTCTTTGTTCTACCTGTCATGTTATCAAGTGTTCAATTCTCAGTTTTTATGCAAAGTGGCATGGTATATATGCAATTCAATTTACGCCATTCAAATTTCTATTAAATTCCAAATTTTCCTCGGGCGGGCACTTAGTATCTTATCGCCAAATTACAATATCAACTAATCACTCAATAACAAATTGTGGCAGCCATTAACTGAAACACATTGGAGCATTTGAATCCACGATCTGAGATTACATATGGGAGTAATAGTAAGTTATATGTAGTAAGAATAAGTCATTCAGCGGAAAGTTTCCGGAAGTAAGGAATACGTGCTCAGTATTTCACACCTCCAATATCGACTCTAATAAACTGATATATAAATAGTATGATTATTCATGTTGATTAACTGACATTTAATCATGTACGTCAGGGATCAATTGATGTCAACTCTGGTTGTCCGGTTCCTGAGAAACCTGATGACAAGACTAGCTTATCGGGATCCTAAGAGACAAGAAGACCGCCTGATTATTTTGGTGGCCAAAAATTGCTAGAAATCATTCATAAAGCCATAATTAATGCACTGATTCCGAGTTTGAATGATTGTAAATGACGTTTGAATGGTAAATTTCTGAGTGCAATGGAGAAAACTGTTGCAAAGAGTAAGGTACTGTGGAAGAGTCTTATTATAAATAAAAATATGCAGTTGGAAGAAAGCTATTATACCTTTACGAAAATTAGGACCTTAATTACGTTAAATAAAGATTAATTGATGGAGATGAGGGCTTTGACGTGGGTAAAGATTTATCAAATGAGTTAGTAAGGACTAATACAGAGTTCGGCAGCATAACATTCTTTTTTAAAGGGGTTTTGCTTTATAAAAAAGGAAGTCATGTTGCCGCACCCTATATATAGCGTAGGGCGTATGTATGGCTACCTAGACTGGTCTTTGAGGAAAGTGGATGAGCGTACGGAAGAGAACGGTACACATTAGCTTGTTTTGAGTGAAATAGAACTATAATTCTTAAAATGTTAAATAAATAGTGGAAAGTTCTTTAAAAAATTCAGAGAATGTGCAGAAAACGAGGTCGTATAAGGTAATTAATGCATTTTCAGGGTGATTTAAAAATCTGTACCAACATAAAATGCAACATGCTACGGATAGAAAAAAGAGCAAATATTTCAGAAGAAATTAATGAATGGGAGAGGAATAAATTGGGAAACTAAGAAGAAAACAGTTAAAAATAAATATTGCTTCTGTGATGAGTGTTTGTTTAAGAAATTACGTCGTACTTTCAGCGCGACAGTTTTCAGGGACAGTACGGAAGCCAATCTTAATCGGTATCTTAGATGCCCTGTAATACCTCAACATGGCGCTGATCCGCAATGTAAGAATTGTTTGGAGGAGAGAGACAATTACAAAGAAGAAATAATTAAATAAATCCAACTGAAATTTAATTCTCAAGGAATTCAATTAATAATACATACACTGGAACACTATTTATGTGCATCTGGAGTTGATTGAGTACCGCAAATTTTTCCGCCTAAGGAGATTTGTACAGTCAAAAGGCAAAAGAGCGGTAAAAACTTATCATGACTATTTTTCATGAACAAACTTTGCCAGCATTAATTATTTATGTGCTCGCTTTCCGAGAAATGTTATTTTGCCTTATTTTAGCAGCTCGTTTGAATGTCTAATGAAATCGTGTCCATGATCTCGAGCCTTATGATGAAATTAATTCCACGACATAATAACATTCCAAATATTTCATTTTTCCGGAAGTAATTCCATTACTTTAACCATTACTGAGATTTGCCACTCAATGACAGCAGGACAAGTATTCTTAAAAGACGAAAAAAAATTGAACAATTCATTTTATGCACAAAAAATTCAAATCGGAAAGAAAAATAGCTATGTTTTCTTTATCCTAACCGTTTGCATTCTCTATTGGCCAACAACGGTATTCCACTCGTGCAGTATATATTCGTATATTGTCTGATTAATTTTGTCCTCTCCTGTTCTGTATCGGGTATAAAGTATCGCGAATGCCATATATCTAGGTGTACATAAAACACTGATAACAGAGATGATTATGAATCTTAGTTATCCCCACTTAATGATCTATTATGACAACCTGGATCTAGTAGGGTCGTACTAATAAATCACGAAGAGGATTTAACAGAGTTTTTTGATTGCATCCATGACGGACGAATACCGCATAATTAAAGTTGAAACATTTTCCCCGTTAAATACTAACAACTTTCGTATCGAGAGGAATTCGATCGAGAGTTTTCCATTTATGTTCAGAGCGTTGGACTGCTGACCGGAGGGTCACGGGTTCGATTCCCGGGCAAAGCACTCTGGGCACCTGCAGCTCCACCCAAGCTAAAGTGATTTTTCGGGTACCAGATCTTCCTGGGAAACCATAACCGGCACAGGGAAAGGAACTGGCCCCCCTACCCTGATGTGTGAATTTTCACACGCCGTATAGGGCTTAGTACTGGGTGATCTCTACCATCACCTACTAAACCGACCTTCGGGTTGATTACTGTGTTTATGGTTTTTTTTACATAAAAATGTGTAGAAGCTCATCACTGACCATGCACGCCGCCTGTCTCATTTGGTGCTAATCTGTAGTATCAGCGTCGTAAAAGTAAATTTGCTCCTACGCTGGTTGGCCATCCCCTGATGAAAACATTTGCGTGATAATGTATCACACTAATCAAAACACACGGGACGCAATACTATCATATATGTCCCAACGAAACGTATTCAACACATCCATCATTATTTAACTATTTGATGTGTTGAATGTTGTTACTTGTTGCTTGTCTTCAGTGAGTTGTCGCCAAACAATGTATGCAATAAATAAGGAAATTATTGTCACTGCTGAGAAAGCTTTTGGTAAGGAGAAAAAATCACACTTTTATGGACGACTCATGACCCTCGTTTATCAAATTTCGCAGGGATGTCACGCCATTTCAGCAATCTCTTTAATGAGCCATATCGATCTTAAAAATCGGCTGCTCAGCCGTCTTCGATTTTTTATCCGCAAAAAATTCATCATGGCATACTAAACATGTAGAATATAGATGTTAGCTGTTTTTTTAAAAATGTTCATTTAAAAAAACACAAACAAATACACAATTCCATTAAAATGTAGTCGGCATACAGTTAAGCACGTGCTTACTAAAGGCTGCATGTACATGGTGTGTGGAATTCACGCGTCGGGGGAAGGGAGGCCAGCTCCTCAGGAAGATCTTTTACTCGAAAGGTCTCGTGTACGTAGCTGGGTGTAGCCAAAATGACAGGGAACAAGGAAACCCAACCTCCATTAGTATGCTCCAGTTGATTGATTGACTACCTCAGATAATATGGCATAAATGTTTGGACCCATTCAAACAGATATCCGTGAAAACAAATCTCAAAGCTCCGTTAACAAAAACGTATCCCTTGCACATTTATTCTA